>NW_027040514.1:7737500-8048598 GCF_037179485.1 Ochlerotatus camptorhynchus | reverse complement strand
CATGTCACCATTTTCAAATGCTGCGCTGAATTTTGAGATTGTTTACTTATTATGAGCTGCCAGCGAACCAGGGGCCTGGCTGGCGGCCATGTTTTTGATGCTATCATCTTACTACACGATTATCCGTCCCTTTCCACCATGTATACGTCAGCTCAATCAGCTGCATTACCCAGGTAAAGTTGTATATGTGACATCATCGTACAAGCTGTGTGTTGCCGTGCCAACGTGATCGTGTACAACGTACAATTATCGATTACTTTTTCGAAGAGACGTATCAGCTTTTGTAAACAATGAATTTGATCGTCGGTTTGGTGTAACTGGTAGCTCATTCACGCATACTAACACCACTATCATGCAGGAGAAAATTTCTCCTATCTGATGGTAGTGTTAGTATACGTGAGCGAGCTACCAGTTACGGCCAAACCGACGATCAAATGCATTGTTTACAAAGCTGATACATCTCTTCGAAAAAGTAATCGAGAATTATTAATGTACGTCAATGTTTCAGTAGTTGGTATTCATTAGCGTGAATTTTTTTCTCGTCTCAGTTCAGTGATCAATTTTCGAGCTACCAGTTACGGCCAAACCGACGATCAAATGCATTGTTTACAAAGCTGATACATCTCTTCGAAAAAGTAATCGAGAATTATTAATGTACGTCAATGTTTCAGTAGTTGGTATTCATAAGCGTGAATTTTTTTCTCGTCTCAGTTCAGTGATCAATTTTCGGTGTTGAGCAATAATCCACAAAGTTGCTATAATGGATTCACCTTCAATGTAAATTTTCAACAGTTGTTTATTCTATGCCATATGCTCAACATGCATTTCGTTTAGTGGTGTCTCAAAATTAATGTTAGTAAAGATAATAGATCACACAAGCACATCAAACTATTTTTACAACCAGATCCATTAATTACAAGTCTGCGAAAAAGACCGAAGAAAACTTCAGCCCAATTAATAAAAAAAATAGCGAGGTATTGGCATTATTACAACCACCGGATTCATTTGACAAATAGTGACTTAAGAGATAGTTTAATCTTTAAACCATTACTGCTTCTGCGATTTAAAAAGTTTAACGAATAAAAATTATACATAACTGACAGGTTTCCTTATTAGTAGAGATACTTGTAACGGTTTACAAAAGGTGAAATTAAAAAAAATCATCGAATATCATGTCTTCAGTTTTCTGGTATATGTTAGACAATGACATGAGCTAGCAAAAGAGACAAAGTCCAGCTGCCCTTAGCTGCCCTTTCGAGAATCCCACCCACCTAAAATAGAGGCAAAATATCATGTTTTTCGAGAATATTTCACTAAAACCACTATAAATTCCATAAACAGTTCAATGAAAATTCGCACCTAGTTTGTTTTCGTTGGAATAAATGCAGAAACCAGAGCAAACATATGAAAATATACAAAAAAGTTAACAAGTAAGAATTTTGACATCATATTTTTCAATATACCCTATATCTCCGAAACTAAAGGTTATGGAAGTTTTATGTCTTCTGCAACTTTCCTTCATTTTGATAGATAAAAAACTTTGTTGAAAACACCATACGTCTAGGATGCTTTATTCAAAAGTTAGATTCGCGCGCCATCTCTACGACCAAGTTGCGAACTAATTAATTTATTCAGAAGAAGCGCTTAACTAATACAAACAACTTTACCGAAGACAGTATTCTGATTGGATGCTTTGTTCAAAAGTTATTAATTTTTTCCGAGAAAATCACTGATCTGCCCCAGTGTGCGTCGGTACCGTACATTGTTGATGACGGAAAGTTTTGGGCGCAGTTTGACCATCACCAGGTAGTGGTCAGAGTCGATGTTAGCGCCACGATAGTTCCTTACGTCGATAATGTCGGAGAAGTGCCGTCCATCAATCAGTACGTGGTCGATTTGCGATTCCGTCTGTTGTGGTGATCTCCAGGTGTAACGATAGGGGAGGTGGTGTTGGAAGAAGGTGCTACGTATGGCCAAGTTCTTGGAGGCGGCGAAATCGATGAGTCGTAGGCCGTTCCCGTTGTTCGTCAGCTGGTGGGCGCTGAACTTTCCAATCGTCGGTCTGAATTCCTCCTCCTGGCCTACCTGAGCGTTTAGGTCTCCTATGATGATCTTGACGTCGTGGTTTGGGCAGCGATCGTACTCGCGGTCGAGCTGCGCGTAAAATACGTCCTTGTCATCATCAGTGCTTCCGGAGTGAGGGCTGTGCACGTTGATTATGCTAAAGTTGAAGAATCGGCCCTTGATCCTCAACCTGCACATTCTTTCGTCGATCGGCCACCAACCGATCACGTGCTTCTGCATTTCGCCCATCACGATGAAAGCTGTGCCCAGCTCGCGTGTGTTGCCGCAACTCTGGTAGATGGTATGATTACCTCTGAACGTTCGCACCATGGATCCTGTCTAACACACCTCCTGCAGCGCTACGATGCCGAATCCGCGCTCCTTCAGTAGATTGGCGAGTATTCGGGTGCTCCCGATGAAATTGAGAGATCGACAGTTCCACGTGCCGAGTTTCCAATCGCAAGTCCTATTTCGTCGCTGGGGTCGTTGCCGTTGGTCTCGGTTCGTATTCCCCTGTTGCTGATTTTCCGTTGCAATGCTTTTTTACGGCTGGCTCGCAGGGCCTGACACCAACCCCCTAACTTTCCGGCGGACCAGGGTGCACAGTTGTGCTTAGAGTCCTTCACTGGCACTCGGACGTAGATCAGTCGCCCCTAACATGGGAACAGACGCTGTTGTGAGCCGCTCCTCCTGGAGAACAGACGCTCAGGCTTGCCGAAGCAAACCCCCCCTTCCCTGTCAGCCTATGACCAAAGTTCCCACCGGGGTTGGTTACCCGATCTTCCCTAAGGTTGCTCACAGTTCCCGGCTGGTACCAAGGGGAGGTAGGGATAGGAGTTGCTGGGAAGAGACTAGTGATCTCAATGGGATTTGTATTGCGCATTACCCAGCATTAACCGACCATATCATAGCCATATCAAATCACATCTACTCACCGAAATATGGCCAATGGCACTCATAACAACAATCATAGAGCCATTTGGCCACCTAAACGCCGATTTAAGGTGTTCCGAATATATATGGCATAATAAAGGGGAAAAGTTGGCTTCGGCAATACCTTAACCTATTATCGTGAGGGGGCAGGGCTGGTAGCAGGTCACTTTTTAGTGTCTTGGTCACTATTTTGAAGCCAGGCACTAAAAAGCCACTTTTTACACCAAAAAGTCACTAAAGTCACTATTTCCCTAAAAATAGTCACTAAAGTCACTTTTTCACTACTAAAATTTCGATTAAAAATCATTTTCTCCGATACCTCTTTTCCCAAAAAAATAAATTGTAAACCTTCAAAACTTTCCAAAGATATGAGATAGATTTTCAATGGATGAATAAGAACTTTAAAAAATCCAAAGTAAATTTTAAGAGAAATTTAAGGGATTCAGATGAGAAAACCAAAGTACAGACTACGAAAGTCTCATGTAAAATTAAGTGCTCTGAGGACTGATTTCTTCATCTCCGATTAAATCTTAAGCCAGGTTTTCCTATATGCAACGTTAAACTTGGCTTATCACATACGAGCGTCGCTTATTTAAATTATTAGAGACGCAAAATTCAGCTCCGAAACAATTTTGGGAATAATTCCAATATAATTGAGACTGCATTTAACGAGAGTTCTGAGAAGAATTATATGATGATTTGACGAGGATTCTAGGTCCAATTCTAATAAGAATCGAGGAAGTTAGTAGGAAAGGGGTGTAAGTGACTTTGATCTATTCTCTTCATCGACTTTCTCTTTTGATAGTCTCAGCTTTACAAATAGATGTTGCGCTATTTCTGCCACATAGTTTGACAAAGGAGGTTCTCATCTAGCATCCAGAATGGCACACGAATCAAGGAATGTGTTTGCAGCTGAATTATTAACGAAAGAGAAAGTCGATGAAGAGAATCGATCAAAGTCATTTACACCCCTTTCCCTCTAACCCCCTCAATTCAAACTTCCAAGAAAATTCTAAAGAGTTAGAAATAAATTCCTATAATCCCAAAGAAGAGTTTCAAAGTTATTCTGTGACGGATTTTTATTTTGAGAATTCTGAGGAAATACTATGGAAATTCTAAGGATAATACGAATTGAATTTCCAAGATTATTCTAAGCGGAAATTTATGAAATTTCTGAGGTAATTTGCATGGAAATTCTAAGGAGAATTCACATAAATTTAAAATGGATTTATGGGAGGGGCCTACAGGGAGTTCCTAGAAGAATCAATACAAAATCGAAAATGATCTGCTTTAACTAATCATGTGTTATTACTTCATGCGTGGATTTAACGATATACAGAATTGGAGATGCTTAACGTCAAATATCAGACTTAAAGTGGAGCGTTTATACGATAGATGAGGAGATTAAATTATAGAGTTGATAGTTCCGTTAATTACGGCAGTGTGAAAATTGTATAGACAAAGTAGAAAGCGAGCAAAGGTCAATTTTGAGGAAGGTACGAATCGGGTAGTTGTTTACGTCAGATGGCGACTGTTTCCGCACATCGGAGGTACATGAGCAAATCGACGATCATCCCTTTTGCCAGTGGTGGCAGGGGGAAACACCCCTCACTATTCCTCATTAACGGATGAGCTTGGTAAAGGAGATGCTCTACCCGATTTGTACCTTCCTCAAAATTGTCGATCGTTCACTTTCTACTTTCTATATACAAATTTCACACTGCCGTACTATAACGGAACTATCAACTCTTTACTTTCATCTCCTCATCCATCGTCTGAAATGTCCATTTTAATTCTGATATTTGATGTTAAGCATTTCCAACTACGAAAATAATCTATTTCCAAGAATTTTGTTGATTGCTCTGCAAAAAAAATCAAGAACGCAGTATTATTTTTGTAAAAGCTTATTTGCCTCTAAATTTAAGAGAAGGGGAATTTTTATAAAAAAATTCTTAAGATCCTGAAGAAATTATGTGAAAATTTCTTAGCGAATTTTCAAAGTTATCTACCTAGAATATAAAAATTTTAAAGATTTCAAACGCAGGATCAAATTCAAGATAAAAAAATGGGAATTACTATTTGCTAGTCATAATGTATAACGCAAGCAAAAGTAAATTATTCAAATCACTTCAAACACTCTTCACAAGGGAAATTCCGTTGTGAGACTCGATTAAATTAGAGGAATTTATGAAATTTGATTTTAAGTTCCATGACATGAGCTACCATATAAATGGTTACTTATTTAGTATTTACAAGTCACTATTTCCGTAACTTTGGTCACTAAAGTCACTACTATTATATCGCATCAGCACTACCAGCCCTGATCGTTAACCATTCGAGATAGAAAATTGCTTCGTTCAGCAAAGTTGTTTTAAATAACTTAAAAAGTTGATGTTTGGAATTCATTAACTGTATGGACCACCCTAATGACTTGCACATAAAAATATTGGCCAAAATAAATGAAAAACTTTCCCCACGATACTATTTACCTACAACTAATGATTTAGGCACAAACAATTTCTTTCACTTAAATACGGTTTCTGGACCACTGCGCAAATTAAAAAAAAATGTCCTGAAATACCTTCCCAGCTTCAACCCTGTCTAATCGAAGTTCGTTTTCAAATTTCCACCTGTCTTTTTTCCCGTACCTCTGCGTTGTTTACGTTTTCGATCGACTCCACGCTCGACTCGACCATATATTATTGACGATGAGAGAGTGAAACCCTTCCGTCCAGTGTCCACTGCCCGTCCATGCAACGCACACACACACACAAAAGTGTAACCATTGGAAGTCGAACGGAAATTCGCGCATATTTTGGACCTTCAGCCATGCGTTCGTTCGTTCGTTCGTTCGTCGGTTGGTTTTCCTTTCGACGTCGTTATGCTCCGGCCCGCGCTCGTGTTGGGTGTTTGCAGGCAGCTGCTGCGTCGCACATATGTGGATGATACCTTACAATTAATAACGACAGTACCAGCAACAACAACCAATACCTAACCCTAACGCGGACCCATTTGAGCGAGGAAAAAAAAAATACGCTCACTCGCGTCGCTCAATAATGCACAATGGCTTAACAACCGATTCTACTGGGGCTGGTTTAGTCGATTATTGGCACTGCTGGTGGCAGTTGACGGACGCTTAGCGTGTGTGACGTGACTTACCCCATCTCGGAGAATCCTTGCGTGAATGCGATCGAATTTCGCGTGTCGGAAGAATCGGAAAACGAGGATTTGGGAGCGCGCTGCTCGTGAGTGTGAAGTGCCTAATCAGCCCGATTAAGTGGATCATTCGAACGCGGAGGCGGTGCTATTTTTCTGCGGTGGGAGTGAGTGATGAAAAGGAAAATTCCGATCGGAAGCCATGAAAGTGGAAGTGATTAATTCAAAGCTGTGGAAAGTGACACTCTCGAGGAAGGGGGGGGGGGGGGTTAAATGGTGCCCCGGATTCAGCGTCGTTGTTGTCCTCGCAGCAGGAGGTCGCCAGCCAAGCTCTTAATCAACGCCGAGAAAGTCAAATTTACTGCCTTTCTCTGCCGGGATGCGTGGAAGGAGGCGGTCCTAAGAGATTTTTCTTTTCCCAGACCGACATGAATGGAAATGGAACGCATTAGAGTTGGAGAGGGATTTTGAAGCAGGGAGAACTGGAATGATTTAAGCCCAATTGTGAATGGGGGGAGTTGGAGGGATGAGTTGAGTTATGGCCCGGTCGTAATTCAACATGGCGACATGGTTCATTTATTTCAGGGTGGAAAATTACACACTGATTCAAGTGGTTTGAATTTTATTAAGCAGTTTTTTTTATGAACTGCGATTTGTGATGATGGGTGACAGCGTGACTAACTAAGGATGGGTGGTAAATTGATTAAATTGTAAATTATTCAAACGGGCAATTTGAGTATAACGCAAAGCCCAGGCGGCGTCGGTTGATGATCAAAGTGGGAAGTATGGCGCGTTAAGGATGATTCTATTTACCATTCTGGCGATAACAGCGGAAATTTGTTAACCTATTTACTGAACCAATTATTTAGATGTTAATTAATGTTTACAGCCTTGAAGTTGAAAATACGTACAAGCAAACTAAATATTGCTCATTTGTATATACATCTGGTTCATTTGTTTTGCACCTTCTAAGCAGAACATTTTGGGTAATATGAATCAAGAAGTGGATTCACTCTTTGAGAAAGTTTAGGCAAATTTTGTAGGGAAGGACATTGTTGACGTCGTGGTTGATCTCGTAGATGTACAGAGGGCGTAGTCAGGTTACGAAATTGGGCGTGGGGAGGGGGGAAATTTGTGTTTATGATGATTAGGCCAGAGTGTCATTGTAATATCGCATCGATATACATGCATTTCACCCATGGCCAGAATGCACGTAATTGTACATCTCAAGCGTAACCATTCAAATCGACGTATCTGATTTTGTAAACAATCACTTCAATCGACGATTTGTCTTAACTGCTAACTCGCCCAGGCAAACAAACACCATCATCAGGTAGGGGAATATTTCCCCTACTAGCTGATGTTGTTAGTTTCCGTGTGTGATTTTTGATTTGAATAGTTACACTTGTGCTGTAAAATTGCAGCGGGTGACGCTACTATTTTCGATGGTTAATTTTCAAAAGAAAATTGAAAATCATGATCCAAAAATCTTGATTTATTACTTGAGCTCCGATTAGGAAAGTTTGTTTCCACGACCGACACGCTTGAAATCGTCGATTTGGATACCTGAAATCGGCGACCGTGTTAGGGAAGGGCAAACATATGGCTCATATTCTCCCAGTCTAGATTGCTACAAACCACCTCGTGTACGCTTTACTAACTACAGTTCCCCCATCTCTCCATGAAACAGGCTACTCAAGGAGTTCCAGATCAACTTCAACCTATCTCAATTGCCCGTATCTTTGCTGGAAAGTACCAACAAGTCAATTGCAATAGAATATTTTTCACTGATGGATCCACTGGCTTCGGTGTCTTCAATGAATACTCAACCACCTTCCGGAAACTTCAGGAACCTTGTTCCGCTTATGTTGCTGAGCTAGCAGCAATCAACTTCGCATTGGGGATGATTTCCGACATGCCCACAGACCCATTTCCTTATCTTCTCGGATAATCTCAGTTCGATTGAGGCTATTCGGTCGATGAGTTTGCTGGTCGAAATATCATATATGATTACATTTGTATTAGAATGAGAAGACAGAGTCTCTCGCAAAGGTGGACGCACAACAAGGCGAGATTTATGATAGAAGAATTTCACATGATGAATTTTTCCCATTAGTACGTCAGAGTTCTCTTCTAAGTTGACAAAACGATTGGACAAGTAATTCTCTTGTGCGGTGGTTACATTCCATTACGCCTTCGAGAGCGTGGTTCAAAGGTCTTGACGTAAATCGGGAATGTCAAGACTTATGTCCAACCACTACTCGCTAGACGCACATCTCTACAGAATAAACCACATTGACAGCAATATATGTAGGTGTAGAACCGGTTATGATGACATCGATCACGCAGTTTGGTATTGCCCGGGTAAAGACGCCTCCAAAGCACGTCTATTGGATACCCTAGTAGCCCGAGGTGGACAACCCTTCCGTGAAGTAAGAGATGTATTGGGAACCTGTAATCTTCCCTACATGCAGGCGATCTACGATTCCCTTTGTTTGTCTGATGTTAGAGTTTGATGTAACCATCCCCTCCTTTCCACACATTTTCCAGTCATTGTGTCCCAGTCTTATTATCCACCTGTTTCTGTGCTACTTTCCCCTGCCCAGTCAGCATTTGGTCAACTGTTCGAGAGTACGGAGGCTTCAGAAACCTATTTCCTACCTAGCTCCTTCCAATCGAAATTGTTACTCATTAACCTCGAGCCCGCCACGCGTAAAAATACGGATTTTTGGCTCCGCAAAGTGTCCTACACGACTGAGCCTAGTAAATAAACGAACAATTTGGATCTCACTTAGATCGTTTTTGAAGCAGAACATTCGTTTCCGCATTTCGCACACTGTTCGGAGCAGGGCTCTTCATTTTCGAAGCTCTAACATGAACTCGGAGTTGTGTCCCTTTCTTCAACGCATCATTTCTATAACACCTAGCTAGACTATCAGCACGAAACGAAAATGAAAAAGAAGCACGTTTAGAACGAAAGGCTGGCTGACGATTTTCTCGTCGTTGCTTTGCTCATCGCTTTCAATGAGAGTAACGTCGATTATCGAGATGAAACAAAACCTCCTTTCAATACCTTTCGTTATGCGTTATGCGTGATGTCCCATTATGCATTGGGACGATACTAATGGATATTTTTGGTCGCCATTGAAAATTAGTCGATTGCTGAATTTATGCATGGGTCCAAATTAGGGGCATTTAGGCCGACATTACATCCATTTCCCCTACGTCATGAAACCTCTGTTGACGTGTTTCATGAAAGACGAAACTAGCAAAGTCAAGCGCTCCGTCACTGGTCCGCATCATCGAAGCTTGAAAGCAAGACCAATGAAGCGACGGGAGAAAGAGAGACAAGCGATTGAACATTTGTTTGTAGACGCCGACTGAGGTTCTAGATTGCCGTGAAGCTGTTCGAGTTCAACAGAAAAAGAACGCTAGCAGTCTCTTCGTCGCATCGATTTTGTCGATTGAAGCTGGTATTGTGACGCCCTGGTTCGCAGTCAGTCAGACCTTATTTTCCAGATGGTGGAGTTGTTTACCAGTAATATTAACTCTTTACAGATGCAATATCCCTTAGCGTCTTTGACATGACCATACATGAGGTTGTATCCAAGACTCGACCGCAGATTTGACGTGGGTTTACGTGGTCGGTATCAATATTCGGCGACTGTGTTAGGGAAACCACTTCTTCCCATCACGGAAACGCATCGTTTTTGATCACCATGACAACAGTTGGACATATGTGTAATTTTCAAAAGTGACTTATTGAAAATTGATAAAGTGTTCATTTTAGCAGATTTTTAGAAAAATTTCCAATCGATTGGCTTGTTTGGAATTCAAATCCATCCGCTATTGACAGAGTTATAAGTGGTCAAAACCTGACCACTTTTAGTAACGCGGTCGGTTTTGGTTTTTTTTTTAAATTGCACCCCAATATGTTTCTGAAAAACGTAATCCTACGTCAAAAGTGAAAAACGGCCTGAAGAAATCATTCATGGACTTTGTCGTTCACTTATTTCCTGGAAATTATTGTCAAACAATCTACAATTAAATAAAAATGATTTTTTCCCCATACAGTTTTACCCGCTCTACCACCAATCCCCGGAGTGCCAAAACATTCAAGATTTGAGCTCAATCTCTCAACATGCCATGTATTTTGATGATACTCTATTTGTGATTTCCCTCTCACAGACTATAAAATAGAGTACCTGACACTGCAAAACGGGAGCGGGACATTTCGCCGAATGGGTCATTTCGCCGAAGAGTAAGCCATTTTCTACGGTTTTGAACTTTTCTCGCAGCTCAGTAAATTTTTAAATCAGTCTCGAAAAAAGATTAAGAACTTTCAATTTTTTCAACCTGCTATTCAAATGCAATACTTTCTTCTTTTGAACATGAGCAGTTCTTTCGAGTTGTACTGATTTCATAATGTTTTAAATATATGTTTTTGATTTATAGGAATGCTTCCTTCTTTTGAACATGAGCAGTTCTTTCGAGTTGTACTGATTTCGTTATTTTCTAATAACCCATTCGGCGAAACGGCCATCGGCGAAGCGGCCTTCGGCGAAACGTTCTTCGGTGATTTGACACAGCCCCCTGCAAAAAAACGCCTGGTACCTCTATATATGCATTTATGTAGATTAACACCAAAAGTCCCTCCTTTTTTACATATTCCGCATAATATATTTTTAAAAAAATGGGGCAGATCCTTTTAGGGGCGGGGCTTAGAAAGTATTTTGTGAGCAGAATATGTAAAAAAGGAGGGACTTTTGGTTGCTAATTTGAATGCATATATAGAGGTACCATCATAGAGGTAACTCTAAGACCACTGGGTCCCGAAGAAAATCATTATTATTTTTGGCTCACTCAGTACCAGAACAACGGTCCCAAGCAGTCCCAAACTATTTCACTCACCCCTGCATGTTCTGCATGAATCCACACACCCCTGATGTTATCTGTCAAACTTTCATAGCGAATCAAAACAAACATAGTGTAGTAATAGAATTTCAACTAGAATAGGGTACGTTAATCGTTTGCTTGGGACCAATAGGCTACTAAAGAGGTGAGCCAATTTAAAATCGTTAGTTTCGTATTGATTGTTGGTACCATACATGTTTTGACCGCACTCCCCTCTGTTAACAATTAGCGGAACTAAGTGTATGCTTATTTTCTGATAGATGTCACCATTGAGAACAGTAGTGACATCTGAAGGAAAATTAACGCAGAAGCATGGTAACACGATTAATTGCCATGGAACTCATTCGTTCTAATCAATAAGAATTTTTTTTTTCCATGACTCCCTTAGAAATTTTTCTCAGAAATACTTTGGTGGTAATTTTATAATTTTTCAAAATCACTTCAAAATTTGTGTGGGGTTTTTTTGGATTTTTAAAAAATCCTTCAAAGTAAGCGGATTCTGAAAATTGAGACAAGTCTAATGGTCTTGTATTTTTTTTTTCAAGGTCCAGATTTTTTTTCCGTAGAGAGCTTGAATCAGTCATCGAAATTCATGGGCTTTTTCCAGAACCCTGATTGAGTCTTTATCAGGGCTATGGGAACAGTGTCAAACACCCTACAATACGGGTATTTTCGGAACGGAGACGACGCGTAGATTCTGAAAATCGATATCTTACCACGCCATTTTAGAATCTAATATGGCGGCCATCGGGATTCAGGAAAAAGTCTTAAGTACCCTAACCCTAAGATATGGCCTCCCTTAGCTCAGTCGGTAAAGGGCGCAACTACAAAGCAAGACCATGCTGAAGGTGGCTGGGTTCGAATCCCGGTTCGGTCCAGGAATTTCCGGGTTGGAAAATTTCTCGACTTCCCTGGGCATAAGAGTATGACTGTACTTGACACACAATTATACTAATGCAAAAATGGTAGCAGGCATCGAAAGCTCTCAATTAATAACTGTGGAAGTACATCTAGAACACTAAGTTGAGAGCATGCAAGGAGCTAATATGCGAAGAAGAAGAAATATGGGCATTTTCCGAACGGTTAGATGCCGAAAATCGATATCCGACGCCATTTTGGAATCCAAAATGGCGGACATCAGGTTTTAGAAATAGTGTCGAATACCCTACAATATGGATATTTTCGGAACGTACACGACGCACAGATGCTGAAAATCGATGTTCAATGCCATTTGTAGGATATTTGACACTTCTTCTGAAATCGAAAACCAGCATCTTGAATTTCAAGATTTCGTCGGACATCGATTTTTTTCCGATTCCAAAAATACCCACATTGATTGGTATTTGATAATTTCAAACACTTTTTCTGAACCAAAGCCGAGATCTTAGATTTTAATATGGCGTCGGATACCGGCTTCAGTCCTCTAGAATTTGCTGGGATTCCGAAAATACCCATATTGATGGGTATTTTACAGCATTTCTAACTTTTTCTGCAATCAGAAGTCCCCATCTTGGATTTCAATATGGCGTCTGACATCGATTTTCGGCGGTTGCGAGAATACCCATATTTTAGGGTATTTGACACTTTTATCTGAAATTGGATGCCACCGTCTTGGATTTCAAAGTGGCGTCGGATATCGATTTCCGGCTTCTAGACGTCATCTCGATTCCAAAAATACCCATATTGATGGGTATTTGACAGTTTTCCCCACTTTTATTAAACTGAAAGGCACCATATTAGATTTCAAAATGGCGTCTGATATCGATTTCCGATCTCTCGATGTCACCCCTATTCCCAAAATACCTAAATTGTGGGTATTTGACAGTATTTCCCACTTTTTATGAAATCGGGGGCCACAATCTTGGATTTCAAAATGGCTTCGGAAATCAATTTTCAGCCTCTAGACATCATCCCGATTCCAAAAATACCTACATTGATGGGTATTTGACAGTTTTTCCTCTTTTTCTTCAAACTGGAAGCCGCCATCTTGAATTTGAAAATGGCGTCGCAGATCAATTTTCGATCTCTAGATGTCACCGCGATTTTAAAAATACCTGAAATCGGAATCCACCATCTTGGATTTCAAAATGGCGCCGGATATCGATTTCCGGCCTCTAGACGTCAGCCGGATTAAAAAAAAAACCATATTGATGAATCAGTGTCAGTATTTCCCACTTTTTCTGAAATCGGAGGCCACAATTTTGAATTTCAAAATGGCGTTGGATATCACTTTTCAGCCTATAGACATCATACCGATGTCAAAAATCCCTATATTGATGGATATTTAACAGTATTTCGCACTTTTTCTTAAAACCGGAAGCCGCCATCTTGGATTTTAAATGGTGTTACCCCGATTCCAAAATACCCATATTCATTGATCGGCGCAAGTGTTTTCCACTGTTTCTTAGATCGGAAGCTGCCATCTTGGATTTCAAAATGGCGTCGGACATCGATTTCTGGCCTCTAATTTCAAAAATACTCATATTTTTCCACTTTTTCTTAAACTGAAAGCCGCCATCTTGAATTTGAAAATGGCGTCGCAGATCAATTTTCGATCTCTAGGCGTCACCGCGATTTTAAAAATACCTTAAATCGGAATCCACCATCTTGGATTTCAAAATGGCGCCGGATATCGATTTCCGGCCTCTAGACGTCACCCGGATGCCAAAAATACCCATATTGATGAGTCACCGTCAGTATTTCCCACTTTTTATGAAATCGGAGGCTACAAAATCGGATTTCAAAATGGCGTCGGATATATATATATATTTTTTTTTTATTATAGTCACTTTAACGCTCTTGGGTCATTCGTGACTTGTACGGGGTGAGATTTGAACTCGTGACTTTGTCGTGAGAGGTATGAATGCTAACCACTACGCCGGGGTCGCCCCCAAATTTTCAGCTTCTAGACATCATCCCGATGTCAAAAATCCCTATATTGACGTCACCGCGATTTTAAAAATACGTGAAATCGGAATTCACCATCTTGGATTTCAATTCATCAATTTTCGATCTCTAGACGTCACCGCGATTTAAAAAAATACCCATATTGATGGATCGGCATCATTATTTCCAACTTTTTTTCTGAAATCGGAAGCCGCCATCTTGGATTGCAAAATGGCGCCGGATATCGATTTCCGGCCTCTAGACGTCACCCGGATGCCAAAAATACCCATATTGATGAGTCAGCGTCAGTATTTCCCACTTTTTCTGAAATCGGAATTTGACACGTGTGATCTTGATTTCATGGTCCCGAACCTCACATTTTGTTCTCCTTCTGTTTCTTTCATTTCACACCGGAGTAATGCTGGGTTTAGACTAGGCAAGTCAAATGATCAACTCAGTTGAATTCAACTGACTTGAAGGCGAATTGAACGGACTTGATCAACTCACTTTAATTGAAAAAAGTTGAACCAGGCTCAACTTTTCAAGTCAATTGAATTCAACTGACTTGATCATTGGACTTGCCCTGTCTAAACCCAGCTTAAAAGTGGCGTTAATAGATGGAAACGAATGGAAGCCAAAACAAACCACCTGACAGTGATAAATTTGACATCCACGTACGCAGATCTATTCCCATGCCCTTGCCTAAATGAACCGAATGAACAATCAACAAAAGTCAGAACAGCTTCGTTTCATCGCGGAAGTAAGTTCATTTGACAATGAAAGACGAACACGAGTCAAGCCAAAGCAAACAGCATGAAAACTGATCGCAAGTGGTTCTGTTGATGTTGAAGGGGATCTGCTCGAAGCGAAGACAGAATGACTTTCAATTGAAAGCCATGATTGGCAGCTTCGTTGACGCTAGACAATTTCAACAATGTATAGAATATGTCGGTGACGGGAAATCACTACCAAATTGACAAAACATTGATTTAAAGGATGCCATTTTGAAAGTTTTATAAGAGCCAAAATGGTCGAATTTTAGCAATAATGTGAATTATTTCCCATAACAAACAATTATGCAAAGTTTCATGGAAATCGACCATTGTGGATCTTCTTGATTTTGACGTAGGACTACGTCTGTGATTTCTATATAGGGGTACACTTTGTGAAAACAGAAAATGGAACATGTAACAAAACTATGAAAGATTTTGAAAGTTAATAACTCAGCTGTTCCTGGACCAATTTCAATAATTTTATCACCAATCGATCAGAAATATTTCTACGCATCATTTCACTGTTGAAAATTGCACGAAATTGCAACCGTTGCTACGATAGTTAAAATTACCACCAATTGCCTACGAAAAGCGATTTCCCTAACACAGATTTCAAAGTTGAATTCCATCCGGTGTCACCAAACGGTGTTTATTCAATCACCGCGTGGTGAGTGGTGGCGTTCTCCAGTACACTACGAGAGGCTCCCCGCCAAGCAGCTAGCTATCAAGGCTGCCCTCAACCGCTGATCGAATTCAGTTCCAATCACCATGTGTGGTGGTGTCCGGTCGTCGGCATCATCATCGGCAGCAGTGCTTTCGGCGCGTGGTGTTGAACATTGTTCACCAGTACACAACGAAAGGCTGCCTGCAAGCAGCGAGCTGCAGCTCACATAAGCATTCATAGAAGGAGGAAGAAGCCGCACCGCTATTGATCGGAATCAGTAGCTCTTCGTGAGTCGCTGTGGGCCATCTATGTCAAGTGCGTCATACTAAATAGTATAAACAGAGAGAACCTCGCTCAAATTCCTATTCCTACACAAAACACAAGCTCCTGCTGCAGTTAACAAATAAGATTTATTATATAAGACCACAAAGTCGTACGTCACCATTGCGTACAACCCCTTAGGGCTGTCCCTTGTAGTTGTTTTGGCGTCTTTGACATTTTTCTATAAATTGTATCACGAAAACGTCAATTCTGATCAAAATGACGTCCGAGACAAAGTGTTAAATAAAAATTAAGTCTTTCTAGGAAAACTTTAAACGATTGAAACAAGTTCAGTAATTTTCGGTAAAAGTTTTTGAATTTTTTTAATAACTAAAATATCTTAAAATGTCGGCACTACTTCGTCACACCTCCCTTAAATCCATAATTTGACAATCTCGTAGAATTTATTTTACATCAGCCTTAATTTCCCAAGTAACAATTTTGGTTTTATGAGGGTTCTGTAGACCATGATTTACACTTGTAGCATGCTTTAAAACCTGTTACCTGGGTTAACTCGTGAGCAAAGCATTTGATACACAAATGTCGGATATAGCTAATTGGTTTCATTGTTTTTGAGGCATATGACGGAAATGTGTCCCGTATGACGAAGTAGTGGAGCACCCTACTTCTTTCACCAAATTCTAACAATGTTCCAGCCGAATGACAGAGCAGTCAACCAAATTTCGGGCTAATGATCCATCCAAGCTTCTAAAAATAACTTCAAAGTTTGTCCCTTTCTTAATGCAAGTACTATTGTGCCTACAGACGAAGAGAACTCTATCAGAATCGACAAAGGGACAAATGGAGTTGAGCAAAGGTAGACCCACTGCATTAGAAAAAAAAAACATGAGCAAATTCGCTTCGCTATCGAAATTCGTTCGGAGCTTTTCCGTTTGGGCGGTAGATGGCGAGCTGGTGTTTCTCTCTTGGAGTTTATTTTTAAAAGCATGAAAACTGCCAGTCTTCTTGATGTGCTGTCTTCGCTTCAAAGCAACCTTTCAAATTCGATTTTCTCGGTCTGTCGCTTTGGAGCATCTCAGACTTCCGATGGGGGGAGCGACAGTTGCAATGAGATGTAAACAGGTGAGGCCATTTGAGTTCGTCGTCGCTTTTGTTCCCCCGCTCTTTAAATGGATGACGGAGTTTCAACAGCGGAGGAACAAAACACACATCCCATTGCGTTTCCTCCAAATTACATAGCCTCGCGATGCACCTCGTTTTCCCCACTGCATATGGTCGACTATATTCCGTCCAAGTTTACATCGCGCCTGCCTTCCTTCGCTAATAGCCAACGTTTGGTTTTCCCGTCGTCAGTCAGCCATGTGCCCCGATGTGCCTTCGAATGGAATGGAATGGAAACCCTTGGTGCCTTGCAATTTCCAATCAACCTACTATTAATTAATCTAAATTTTCGATTACATAATTCATACCTTACCGTGCCCGTAAAATTTACCACAGCGATTTACTGTTTACGAACGTGCACTTTTCAGACCTCGGGTTTTGCGGCGTTCCTTACTTCCACCTTTGGACAAACAAAAAACTGGCAATTTTCGTGTGCAATGCGTGCACTGCACAGCTCACATAATGATAACCATTCTGTACCCCATAAATCCGCGGGTAGAAGTTCGGAATTTCCGTTCGCTTTTTATTGCACACGTGACGTGACGTTTTGGGCTCATTCATAACCACCCAATAGGATGTTCTTCGATTGCATCTAGATCCTAGAGCAGTCGTCATTCTGGTACTGCACGACTGACCTTAGGGAGGCCAAATTTAATGGCTTTTTAGTTATCATCGCCGTCGTAATAAGCAAAAGAAAAACATAAAAACAATAACAAGGTGGAGGTGGATGGATGTGCAGCGGGGTGTGACCGACGATGAACAAGGAAGACGCGCGGTCACCGTCACACACGGCAGCCAGCGGCGGCAGTGGCGGTGCCGGTGATGGTAATGAAGTTCACACATGCGATATCCGTTCCGTTCTGTTCTGTTCTGCTCGGCTCTTGGGGGAAGGGATTTCAGTGATTCTTTGGTGGTGACCCCCGCTGGAGGAGCATTATCTGTCTGTGGTTCGTTGGAACTTCCTAATCAACAACCATCCGAGGCGCGCTATTTCCCATTGGATGAGCTAGGGCAAAGGCTAATGTGATGAATTTAGGCAAATCGGTGAAAACAACAAAACAAAAAAACCTAATCGTGCAGACGATAAGTAGGCCGGGAGCGGTTTTCAGTGACAGTGATAAATAGTGAAGTTAGTGAGTGTCGCAACGGACGGCCCGAAAATTCAGCCGAAGAAAATGAAGCGAGTGTTCTACCTGGAAAAGGTGCGGGACAAGAAGTGGGACAAGCTGGACAAGGATACCATCGTTGGACTGCGCTATCGGGTGGGTGTGCCAGAGCAGAAACTGCTGAGTCGTAAATGAGGGTCAAAACAAATTGAAAGGTTGTGTCTGATGGTATGCCGTTTGTGACGGGGAATTATTCTTTTTGCGTCGTTTCTGGAATGTTTTACTGCCATTGTGACTGTTTTAGAAAGGGTTTTTTTTTTGTGGTTTAAACATGGTGTGAATTTGAAATCTTCCATTCTAGATAGAGCTATGCCAATCTATATGTATTTACTTCCTATGTATATCTGACTCAAATCAAATGCCTAACCCTTTCCATTTCATCTTTATCGTCTCTTCCAGGGCTACACGACACCGGATGGACCGACGTCGAACACCAGCACCAACAACAGCTCAACGACAAACGGTGATATCAATAACCAAATCATCCGATGTTCACGTTTTTCTAATCAATCCAATCCCCTCAATTCCTCTTCCCTCCATTTCACAGCCGTCGTCAATAACAACAACAACACCAACACCAAGAACACCAACAATGGTCATCTAAACTCTGTAAATAACAATAGCATCAACAGTGGTGACTGCACGACGAATGTGGCGTTGAATAACGGACTGAATAACAATACTCGTTACAACAATAACCTGAACAACAACAATAACAACAACAACAACATTAGCAGTAAAGACCACAACTACGGTCCCGCTACGAACCCATCATCCACCACCTCGTCGGCGTATTCTTCGCAACCGCCGTCGCTCAACCAGTACGACCGCCGATCACCCGAGGGCAAGGACAATGATTCCTACGTGAGCGAAACCAGCGGCGGAAAGATGCTGAACAACAATAACAACAGCCTCAACATAAACAACAACAACAACAACAAGATACTAGCCTTATCATCCTCCTCTCCATCCTCAGTCAATGGTAATCTAGTCAGTAGTAGTAATAGTAGTAACAATCAACAATCGAACATTCCAAATGCCGCGGCGACGACGACGGCAGCGGCACCGGCGGCGACGGCCACGGCGACGGAAGTGTACTCCACCTCCAACAACGAGAACGGCAAGATCAACGTCCAGGTGACAGTCCTAGTGGGTGAGTACCGGAAGACCTTACCCGGCGAGAAGTCCGATGCGAGTTAGTAGAATGTTATGCTTTATCGCTTCTATCGCCATCATTCGATCCTGTAGTCTATCTATGCTATCTAGCCTATCGGTCTGTCGTTGTGTGGGCGAAATTTTCTGCTGGAATCTCGTCCCGCCGCAGAATCATCATCCTTTCCCTATCCTGCGCAATTTTTCCTATATGGGTACTAGGGACATACTAGGTATATTATTATTAGAGTTTGTTCTGTTGCTTTTTGCATGACATGTGCCCTTCCCTCTATCCAACCCTCTCTATGATGTAGACGTTTCTTTGTTCTTGCCCGCTTTCATTCGATACCTTCTTTTTCGCTATAAATTTATGAACATTTTATCTATATTCCTTTCTGGTTTGTTTTCATTGCTGTCAGCTTTTTTCCTGCTGCTGCTGCTCGTAAATTTCAATCAAAATAACTTGTGTGTTAACGTTATTATATGTATTAGGTACGTTCAATCCCATGGGAAAGAATGGGTTGCAAAATCAGTCTGTCCTATTGTGTGTTGCTCTATTGAATATTATAAAATTCCAACCGAACTCCGCCCGGAAGCCTGAGGACCGTTGGAACAGACTGTCTTCTAGGCTATGTTGTAGTTGGTGCCCACGTGGGAAGCGTCCAGTCAGTCGGTCGGTGTCCATTAAAATATTTTCAACATGGATTTTCGACGTCCCGACCGTCACCATCAGGAGGGGGGGGCTCTTGTGCATATGTAAATGAGCTTGGTCTTGTCCTCTGTTGTTCTTCTCTGATAGGTACCCGAGCAAAGTCGGGTAACAAAATGAAAGCTCATTTTCTCTTGCTGAAAATGTAATGTATGTTCATCTATCGTTGAACTAACCACCCTTATTCTGCACCGCGAGTGAGGTGACTTTCTATTTGGTTAGCACGGAGAGTCACGTCACTTGCGACGACTTTTGTCACCGCAATAGTGACAGCGAGTCACTTCACCTCACTCGCGGCGCAGAATAAGGGGGAACGATTACTGTTTAACGCCAGGCCCGTATTCAGTTAAATTTTAATAATACAAAATCAGTAATCAATTTGATTTCATTTGAAAGCAGGATTAGTTTTGATTCAACAGTGTAAAATTTCGCTCCAACATGAGATCAACTTGGGTGTTCAAAATAAGTTACATAATAACAGCAAATTTTGATTTCTATTTGATATCCAGCTTTGCTCGGGTACTGGCGGTGGTCAACGTGTGGAAAATTTACATAGCTTTTCAGCTCCGCTCAACATTGCTACATGCACCCATTGGACATCATTTGTTTGGACACGTCCCGGGTGGCTTGTTTATGTTTAATGAGGGTATGGCGGGGTTACCTCTTCCTTCCCCATGTGTCCCCCATGTCCGCCACACCCGGGATGTGTCACTTGACTATCAATTAGGGGAGGGATGGGCTCTCACTTGCTGTGTCCGTTGCCAGCTGGTGGTTGCGATAATTATGTAACCACATGAGTGAGTTTTTGGAGTTATAAGAGGATAATTCTTGACTTTGTGATTGTTAATTTCGATGGTGTTTCCATTGCGTTTTTACTCCAGCATTAATTTGATGTTTTTAGATCTGTATCTCTATCCAAATCAGACTATTGCTTTGGATACTTTGAGGAATTATGCGGAATACTTTCATAGCGAATCAAAACAAACATTGTGTAGTACTAGAATTTCGACTAGAATGGGGTTCGTTAATTGTTTGCTTGGGACCAATAGGCTAGTCAAGTAGTGAGCCAATTTAAAATCGTTAGTTTCGTATTGATTGTTGGTTCAACGGAAGGCGTAGCAGGATCTAATGTGGGAAAAAATGAAAATGAAAGGTTGAAGGACTACGATTCCAAACGGTACGTATTGATAAAGAATATACTTCCATTTTAGCTGTTGTTTGTCAGAACATGAAACCAGCGGAGAGTGATCCTCTGTATGCTTTAACAATTCTTGGAATCGACTGACCCCTTCCAGAGAATGATAACAACAGTGTCGGATTGGCCAGTGACATTCAAATGGTCAGCGAGTACTTTGCCAAGTTGGTACTGTGCCAAGTGGAAGATAATTCTGAGATAGCAAATTAATAATCGAGGAAGGTCCCACCATCATTGTGAATGGCATCATTGCCATAGTTTCAATTTTCAAAACAAATTTACTTACGCATCAGTTCAATTTCAGCTGGAATTATACTCGTCAGCATAAAGCAAAGAAAGAAACGTTTCACCTTTTTACGACAATCATAACAAAACAAATTATTGACAGCTATTTATTTCTACCTATGTGTGTGAAAGCACTCATGAATTAACACACACCATCATCACAGGTTCCACTTTTGCTCAGGAGAGGCGTTGCCGTTACTGTCTCCTGATTTTTGGCAGAGTTGCCAGTATTCTTGATTTGTAGTTTTCGCATTTTTGCTGAAATTCAGCAGTTTTGGATCTTATATAATTTTCAAAATGACGTCTTTGATTTTTTTCACAAAATTGTAGCACGGAAACGGCCGTTCTGATTGGAATGAAGTTTTAGACAAAATTGGAGACAATTTGTTTATTCATGGAAAAATAAACAATTTTTTAAAGTGAAAATTAAAAAAAAAATACTCAAATGTGGCTGTGGGAGTTTTGAATTCTTCAGAAAAGTTGTTTATTTTATCAAGATAAACTAGTTTGTCTCCGTCGTCATGTCTTCTAAACGCCATTTCAATGCATAAAAAAAAGTTATAGAAAAAAAAATATACATACTCCACTAAAATGACGAAGTCTCAAAAACACCAAAATATACCTCTCTCAAATTTTGATATTTTGTTTATCGAGTACTGCTTAATTTTTGCTGAAAATGTCAGGTTGCGATGTTTTGCGCTTTGAGTGATATTAAAGTTCGCAAATTGTTGTTTTTTTTTCGATTTTTCGACAATATCTTTAAAATTTGAAGCTTAAACCAGTATGTTTCTTCACAAAAGTTATTTATTTAATGCATATGCATAAGCGAAAAATATAACATTATATGGTTGTCAGCAAAAAAAACCGAAACAGAATGAAAAACCATATTTTCGACATTTTTTTCTTTAACACCATATAACCAACAATCAATACGAAACTAACGATTTTAAATTGGCTCACCACTTTAGTAGCCTATTGGTCCCAAGCAAACGATTAACGTACCCTATTCTAGTTGAAATTCTATTACTACACTATGTTTGTTTTGATTCGCTATGAAAGTTTGACAGATAACATCAGGGGTGTGTGGATTCATGCAGAACATGCAGGGGTGAGTGAAATAGCTTGGGACTGCTTGGGACCGTTGTTCTGGTACTGAGTGAGCCAAAAATAATAATGATTTTCTTCGGGACCCAGTGGTCTTAGAGTTACCTCTATGATATAACCATAAAGGTAACTCTAAGACCAGATAGTCCCGAAGAAACGTGCTCAACTTTTTGGCTCAGCTCTGGTACTCTCTTCGGTCCCAAGCTTATCGATGCACCCCTCGAAACATAAGAAAATCCACAAACCCCTCATTTTATCTGTCAAACTTTCATAGCGAATCAAAACAAACATTGTGTAGTACTAGAATCTCGACTAGAATGGGGAAGTTAATCGATTTGCTTGGGACCAATAGGCTAGTCAAGTAGTGAGCCAATTTAAAATCGTTAGTTTCGTATTGATTGTTGATATAACTCGAAACCAGTAGGGTGTGGAAATTTTACGTCTTGAAAAGAGTTGTTTATTTTGTCAAGGCAAACAACTTTTCCAAAGACATCAAGTCTCAAAACGTTTTATTGTGGCGCCATCTTTGCGGAAGAGTTTTGAACTATTTGTCTATGTCAATAGATGGTCCTTATTATGATAAGATACTTTATCGAAGACACTAAGTCGCTTAAATGCTTCGTTTCAGAGATATTAATTTTGCTCCGCTAGATTGGATTTCTGGCCCAATGTGCAATGCCTTGGTTTTCTTTGCATGCACGTAACCTATAGCTCATACCGTAGTACCAGAGAGGTAACTCTAAAGGGCCACCCACATTAGATCCGTTTGCGTTGCGTTAACGTAAATTTAACAGTTAGACAATAGATTTAGCTGTCACTTTGCCGCAACGCGTCCGATCCGGATCTAATGTGCGTGGGCCTTAAGACTAGTAGGTCCCGAAGAAACGAGCTCTACTTTTTGGCTCTGGTACTATCTTCGGTCCCAAGCTAATCGATTCACCCCTCGAAACATAGGAAATTCCACTAACCCCTCATTTTATCTGTCAAACTTTCATAGCGAATCAAAACAAACATTGTGCAGTACTAGAATTTTGACTAGAGTGGGGTACGGTAATCGTTTGCTTGGGACCAATAGGCTAGTCAAGTAGTGAGCCAATTAAAAATCGTTAGTTTCGTATTGATTGTTGGTAGTAGGCTGTGTATAAAAGAAAATGATTTACTTAGTTTGACAGTTGCACCATGACGAAGTGGCAGCGTATTCGTGATTTGTCCCACGCGCAAATGTCGTAAAAAGACATTTCAATCGCCGTGGGAGTGTCCCGGTGGACCGTCAAAAGGGTTTCTTTTTTTTTTTTATAGTCACTTAAACACTCTTGGGTCATTCGTGACTTGTCCGGGGTGAGATTTGAACTCGTTACTTTGGCGTGAGAGGTATGGATGTTAACCACTACGCTGGGGTCGCCCCCAACCCGTCAAAAGGGTTTTAGACCGAGAAAAAAAAGGACAACTATCCGCGAAGGTGGCCACAGGTCGTCTGAGGTCAGCTCGGGTTCCGAGGGTTATCGCTGCTATCAAAAGGAAGATTCGGGTAAATCCAGTGCGTTCAATAAGGAAAATGGCAAAGGAACACGGGATCAGTGACTTTACGGCACGTAAGATCGTAAAGGAAGATTGCGGGGCGAAGTCGAGGGCACGGAAAAAAAACTCACATGATTACCAACCGAATCCGGAAGCTCCGAGTCGAACGTTGCAAGAAAATCTTGAACTTCCTTAAGCGAAAAAATTCGGTAATCGTGTTCACCGACGAGAGCATGTTTACCGTCAATCCCGTATCAAATTCCAGAACCGACCGATACATTAGTTCTCTTCCGGTAAAAGACGTGGCCGACGAGCACAAGAACGTGTATCTGATCAAGCATCCTGCTAGCGTTATGGTGTTTGGATTGGTGGCTTCCGATGGCAACAAAATGGACCCGGTGTTCATTCCAGAAGGCGACAAGGTCAACACGGAGGTCTACATCGGGATTTTAAGTAAGTATGTTCTTCCGTGGATCAAAGAACAGTACGGTCCGAAGCCACACCTGTTGTGTCACACCTCGAACCGCACTCAGAAGTGGTTGCAGGAACATCTTCCGTTCTGAGCGAAGGATATGTGGCCGCCATCCAGCCCCGATCTTAATTCGCTGGATTACTCAATATGGTGCGTCATGAAGGCCAAGGCCTGTTCTAAACGCCACCCGAGTACAGCAAGCCTCAGACAAACATTGACCCGTACCTGGAGAGAAATGAATCCAGACTACATTATTAGAAACTGCCGTGCATTCCGGAAGCGTGTCGAGGCCGTAATTGTAGCAAGTGGAAACTCGATCGATGATCAACATAGTTTAAGACTCTGAGAAACATCACCCTTTTTTTTTTGTTTTTTCCTTTGGTTTGTTTTTTCCGTCGATCTTGTTTTCCGTGCTGAGCACCAATGCTACCGACGTGCCAGGAAGGCAGCTCCCACACGTGGACCCTACCTATCGACCCATCAACTCATGGACAGGGGACCAACGGCTTTACTTCCCTTTCGAAGGAAGGCGTGATCAGACACGTTATGCCTCAGAACATCCCGGCGGCGCCGACTGGTATTGAACCCAGGCCTGCTGGGGTGAGAGGTAATCACGCTTACCACTACACCACCGGCGCCGTTATTCCTAATTTATAGAACTCATTTAAAATCAAATCTCAATAAATGGTTAACATTTGAAACGGTATCGTGTTTTGGGCATTTCAATTATATATAGTTATATATTTTTCCGACTATACGACCTCAACAATCAATAACAGGCTAGAGGAGCTAGTCGGGTGAGATTATATTTGATACAGCTACTGTAGTGGTCATATCAACTAATTTCTATTAAAATGGGTAAAATTGACCTTGTTATCAAATGTCAACACCTGAGTAACCGTTACCCAGTTTTTGTCGCAGGTACGTTTACCCAGATTTGGGTAAATGCATGTTTACCCATCAGATTTGACCGATCTGGGTGGATTCCAAATTGCGTTATGTTAAACGGAGTAGACCCATTGGGGTCGTTTTTGGCCTGGACACACCGTGTAAATTTTCCTTAATGCATTTGGAAGGTTAAAGAAATTCTGAGGAGAAATCCAAGAAAATGCTGAGGGAAATTTCAAGGAATTTCTGCAATAATTACTATGGAATGCGCTGTTTCCCAGAAAATTTTGCTAAAGGCTGTATAAAAGTGAATTGGTACACACAAAAAGACCTATAATTCGTGATTCAATAAGTTTAAAAAATCCATTAATGGTTGCTCTACAGTACTTTTATTAAAACTTCACAGTTACAGCATTAGATGGTTACATTTCTCCAGTTCGAACGAAATCTCGAACCTTCCTCTTGATGGAGCCCATCAGCACCCGCACAGTGGAAACGGCCACGGAATCAGCGCATTTCCTTCATTTTGAACGCATTTGCTGGATGTTTTTGAATGCCCCGCCGCTTCGTCGAAGTCGCTGCTTTGAAATTGCCCAGTATTTTTCGATTGGTCGAAATTCCGGGCAATTCCGTGGATTCTTTAGCTTGGGGACAAAATCGATCTTGTTGGCAGCATACCACTTCAGAACCACCCTGGAGTAGTGGCAGCTGGCCCAATCAGGTCAAAAGATGACTTTGACCCTATGCTTGCGGATGAACGGCAGTACACGCTTTTTCAGGCATTCTTCGATGTAAACTTGGGATGTCACAACTGCAAATCGCTTGCCAAATCATGGCCTTGCTCGCGAACTTGTCGGCAAACACAAACTTGAATTTTCCCGGCACATCCCCACCTCCAGTCGCGATGTAAAACTTTTGACCGGGAAGCTGCTTAAAATCGAGTTTGACGTACCTATGTTTCGTCATCGATCAAAGTTCAGCCCTTGTGTTTTGTCAAAACACGGTCGTACAACAGCCTTGCGCCCTTTTTGGCCACGGAATTCTACTTCATGTGCCGGTTCGGATGTTTACAGGCTTTGTACGACTTGTATCCTTCCCTGGCGATGATGTTCCGCATCGTTTGAAAGTTGGCGTTATACCTTCTGGTCAGATCTCGGATCGAAAGACCGGGGTTGGCTTTAACGGACCTCAACACCTTGCTGCGCAGCTGACGATCCCTGGTTCCTGTTTTTTCGTAGGTCCGCTGATTCCTTTCCACACTCAGAGTTTCCTTGTAGGTTTTGAGCACTCGAAAAACTGCACTTTAGCCAGCTTGGAACCGGACCACTCCGGATTTTCCAGGTATTTGTGCACAATATTTTTTCTTCTTTCGAGTTCCATTTGACGTTATTTCCGAACGCGATCGACTACTTTGATCAAACTTGCACAAGTTGTTCTCTATAGAAGTGTAAACAAACCACTGTCACAGATTTTCGATTGCTCGCCCAACACTAGAGGCGTGCTAGCGGCGCACGAGGGGCGTACCAATTTACTTTTAGTCAGCTCCCGTAGAAATGTGAAACATGATTTTTGGAAAAATCAGCGGAAATTGTTTCCTAGGATGGCATTTTCACAAACCGCTCCGAAGACAGAAATCCTGTGGCACCCTATTTTTTTTCGTCTTTAAAATTATGTTTTAAAATGTTCTTAGTTTTACAAAATGTCAAGCTTTAATAGTTTGTATTGTTCTGGCTGTCTTTTTGCTGCTGACATATTGTGACTCGTAAAGTCCGTAAGTGCCCGTTCTGAGTGTTGGAAATTTTAAAAGTAAAGGGTGGAACGGTTAAAAATTGGTCGACTCAAATTTGGCGATTTTTTTTTTAATCGTGCTTTAAAAAAAAACTTGAACACCCTTCATTTTGTAGGTCTGTGCGTACGGAATGTTGCCTCCAGCGTTGCCAGATATACCGATTTATCGGTATTTATACCGATTTCCAAACTAGATACCGATATACAGATAAGGTTCCTCAGAGTACCGATTTTTGCGATTTTATACCGATTTATACCGATTTTTTTCTATAATTAAAATTATTATTGCCTGCCCGCACTCGAATTTCGGAGAATTTTTTTTTGAGAGACTTGTATCTTTTTGAATACCTCATATTTTTTGAGCCTTCAAAATTCTAAACAATCATCTCTACAGATGCTTTATGTTTGATACTCTTTCGACTAATGTTTGCATTTCCTCGCCGTTTTTGGCTACCCATCGAGAAATAGTCGATGGCTCTTTCCGGTAAGTCCTAGGGAATCGAGAAATATTTTTCAAACATTATTTAACTTCCGGAAGCTTTTATTCATGTTTAAACTTCCTTAAGTTTCATCCAACATTCCTTCGAATTTTCTACCACCTTACCTTGGAAGCTTCTTCAGCCTTCACTCGAATGATTCTTTCATCTCCCACCAGTTTTTTAAACTTACACGGAACTTCAAGGATGCTATCAGATTTTTATTGCGGATCCACACTAGCTGCAGGCACATTTAAAAAGTTCTGAAACTTCAGAAAAGTCCCGAATTTTGTGTAAGTTTCGATAAATTATAGACAGTTTCATTAACTTCTGTTAAACTTCGAAAACCCGGAAATTTCAGAAAAGTCCAGCGAACTCCAGTGAACTTAATGAAACATCATAAATATTTTAGAAACTTCACAAGTCCAAAGAACTTCAGGGAAATTTAATGGTTTTCAGGAACTTTAGTGAAGTTTTTCCGAAATGGCTACTCCTGGAAATTTACTTCCAATTTCCGAAACTTTTCTGGCTTCCTTTGGATGTGACATCCGATTTTGTCCGATAGCTTATTAAAATTTTTGCCACAAGTTTCTCAATTCGTGTCTTGGAAGTTTCCAGCTTTTCTAGAACTTCATCCAGGAGAGTTTCTTTCATCATAGTTCAAAATCTTCCCGACATTTCGGCCATCGCTTGTGGCCTTTTTCAAGGGAAAATATTGTTTGTCAGTATTGTCAAAAGTTTACTCGTTGATGTGGCTGATTTTCCATGTTTTGGTTTCATTTAATGATATTTAATTGGAAAACTACTTTCTCACAATTTTGATCACCAATTGAGGACAACGATAGCTTTAAAAAATAAATTATAAAAAATAAAGAGTGTTTTAAAAATTAGAAAGGCGTTAAACAAAGCTATTCCCCTCAAGTCCCAGTCGTCACCATTGTTGAAAGTTTTCGCTTCCAAAAACGGCAAAAATATAAAATTAATTAAATAGTAAATACAGATAAGTACCGATTTTTTAATACCTTTGATACCGATAAGCTTTAAAACAATCTGGCAACGCTGGTTGCCTCTATTCTGTTTTTGCCATTTTCCTTTCAGTTGTCAAAATGGTGTCGAAGCGTATCAAAGTTTTGCTCGCGGTTAAGCGAAATCCAAATTATTCCCACGCAGATTGATTGTTGAAAAATATTGGGCAATCGTTAAAACTCAGAAAACTCCGAAAACAGATAAGAAACAGTCCAAAGCAAATTGACGTTCAGCATCAAATAAGGTTGATACAACAACGGTACA
Organism: Ochlerotatus camptorhynchus; assembly: GCF_037179485.1. Classification (NCBI taxonomy): domain Eukaryota; kingdom Metazoa; phylum Arthropoda; class Insecta; order Diptera; family Culicidae; genus Ochlerotatus; species Ochlerotatus camptorhynchus. The sequence goes on along the minus strand of NW_027040514.1, from coordinate 8,019,722 downwards.
AAATCTGATGTAAGGTGTGAAACATAAACAGTTAGCATTTGGAAAATCGGAAGCCTAATCAAATGATGATGCTGTATTTACTTACTTACTTAAGGGTCCTGTGCACCACCAGCGGTGCAAAGGGCCAACGTGAAAGACTTCCATCCTGAGCGGCTGCTCGCTTTTGCCTTGACCTGGGCCCAGGTCAGATTTCTATCGACTTGCTTAATTTCCTTATTGAGGCTCCGCCGCCATGAGCCCCTGGGTCTGCCTCTGCTGCGATGTCCTGCTGGATTTCAATCCAGCGCTTGCTTGCAGATTTTGTTTCCGCCCCGTCGAAGTGTGTGGCCGACCCACCTCCACTTTCGCTCTCGAATTTCTGTTGCTATCGGCTTCTGATGACATCGACGATGGAGCTCGGCATTCGAGATCCAGTTGTGAGGCCACCAGGCACGAATTATATACCGCAGGCATCGGTTGATGAAGACCTGTAGCTTTTGAGTGTTCTCCGCTGATACATACCACGTCTCGCTGGCGTATAACAACACAGATTTCACGTTCGAGTTGAAAATTCGGATTTTGATGCGTTGACTTATCTGGTTGGATCTCCATACGCTTCGTAAACTCGCAAAGGCAGCCCTAGCCTTCTTGATTCGTGCACCTATGTCGATCATGATCCCGCCGTCCGACGCTATTTTGCTGCCAAGATATTGGAAACTTTCGACCTTCTCCACTGCTTGCCCCGCTACCGTAAAGTTGGAAGGGTTGCCCGTGTTGATATCCAACGATTCGGTCTTGTTGACGTTGATGGTGACATCCGCCGCAGAGGAGCGTTCGGCTAGGTCATTGAGCTTACTCTGCATATCAGAGCGCCGTTGTGCTAGTAGAGCAACATCATCAGCCAAATCGAAGTCGTTGAGATGCTCCATGGTGATAGACTGCCAAAGCAGCCCACGGTTCGGTACACGGTCAATTGCACCTACCATGATCTCGTCGATTACGATGAGAAACAGTAGCGGTGATACTATACATCCTTGTCTCACACCAGCGACTACCCGGATAGGGTCGGACAAGGCTCCGTTATGCAGAACTCTGCACGTGAAAGCCTCATACTGCGCTTCGATGAGGTTGACGATTTTATCCGGGACTCCCTTGCGTCTCAGGGCGCCCCACAGATTCTCGTGATTGAGACGATCGAAAGCTTTTTCGTAGTCAATGAATACCAAATAAAGGGACTCTTGGAATTCATTGACCTGCTCCAGGATGATGCGGAGCGTGACAATATGGTCCATACAAGATCTTCCGGCACGGAATCCTGCCTGCTGCCGTCGGAGAGTCGCGTCCTGTATCCGATTCAGGATAACTTTGCACAGAACTTTGAGAACAATACACAGTAACATGATGCCTCGCCAATTGTCGCACACAGTCAAATCCCCCTTCTTTGGGACCTTCACTAAGATGCCCTGCATCCAGTCGGCCGGAAAAGTCGCGGTGTCCCAGATATTACAGAATAGTTGATGCAACATTTGTGCGGATAGCATGGGGTCAGCTTTGAGCATCTCCGCTGATATGCGATCGACCCCTGGAGCCTTGTTGGATTTCATGCTTCGGATAGCTGCTTCAATCTCCTGCAGTGATGGGGCCTCGGAATTGACGCGAGTGATGCGCCGCACCCTAGGCGGATCATGCCGAGATGTTGATGGCTGGTTGGCCGTCGAAACTTGAAGAAGTTGTTCGAAGTGCTCAAACCAGCGTTTCAGCTGGTCAGTGGGGTCGGTAAGCAATTGTCCAGTCGTGTCCTTCACTGGCATCCTCGGGTTCATCCTTGCTCCACTCAGGCGTCGTGAGATATCGTAGAGGAGGCGTATATCGCCAGTGTTTGCGGCTTTCTCCCCTTCGTCGGCCAGGGAGTTCACCCACGCTCGCTTGTCCCGTCTGCAAGAGCGCTTGACTTCCCTCTCTAGAGCCGAGTACCGTTGACGGGCTTCGTTCTTGGCTCCTCTGGTTCTCGCCCGCTCTATCGCGGCTTTTGCTTCTCTAAGCTCCTCAATCTTCCGCCAGGTTTCATCTGTGATCCACTCTTTCCTCTGGGTGCGCAGCTCACCCAAGTTGTTCTCGCTTGTTTCTATAAAGGCATTCTTGATGGCCGTCCATTGTTCTTCTACGCTGCCACCTTCTGGAACGTCCGCAGCTCGAGTCTCAAGTTCATGAACAAAAGACCTTTTTACCGCTGGATCTTCAAGTCGGCGTGTGTTGAACCGCCGCCCGAGTCTCTCCTTCCGTCGCTGGATCCGCGCCATGCGTAGGCGGATTTCACCGATTAGAAGGTGATGGTTAGACGCGATGTCGGCGCTGCGTTTATTCCGGACATCAAGAAGGCTCCGTCTCCATTTTCGGCTGATGCAGATATGGTCGATCTGATTCTCGGTATGTCCATCACGGGAAACCCACGTGACTTTGTGCACTGGCCGATGGGGGAAGAGCGAGCCCCCGATCACCATGTCGTTATTGCCACAAAATTCTGCAAACAGCTCACCGTTCTCGCTCATTTCGCCGAGACCATGGCGTCCCATGACACGCTCATAGTCCGTGTTGTCGGAGCCGATCTTCACATTGAAGTCGCCAGTGTAGATCTTGATGTCACCCTTTGGAACCTTATCCACGACGGCATTCAGTTGACTGTAAAAATTCTCCTTGTCCTGTAGCTCGGCAGCATGGGTTGGCGCATAACATTGGATTATGGTAAGGTTACGAACCCGTGTTCTAAATCTGGCAACGATTATCCTCTCATTAACAGGCTCCCACTTGATGAACGCAGCACTTGCCTGAACGCTAAGTAGGAGACCAACTTCACGATGGCGGGGAGCGTTTTCACCTCGAATACCAGAGTATAGTAGTACCTGACCCGACGGCAGTTTGTGTTCTCCAATGTTTGGCCAACGAACTTCACTCAGTCCCAGGATTTCTAGCTTCATGCGTCGCGCCTCGTTGGCGAGTTGTGCCAGTTTACCCTGCTGGGCTAACGTCAATACATTCCATGATCCAATTCGTGTCCGTTGTTCTGCGCTAAAAGTCATTGCCGTTAAATCAGTTCGATGTATTTCTCTGTTGGTTTCTGTAACAATTGTAAAGGTTTCAGAGACAGTAGGTGGTTGGCCTAAGGTCTCCTATCCGCCGTGATGGGGCTGCCATCTTAGGTGTAGCTTCCGGGGAAGAGCATTTCTTATTGAGCCACTGGATGTCAGTCAGACGCTGTTTGAGCCGCACCTCCATGGTGAACAGACGCTCGGGTTGGCGAAGCATTTCCTCTATCACCGTGCTATGGTTACCGCGCCAGTGTTCGCGTCGCACCTCCTCACTCTGCTATTGTCGGATTGACAACAGTGGACCAGCTGTGTCCATGTTTCAGCTGGCAGTTTTTTTGTGATCATATGCCTCTTGCAGGCGTGAGGTAGGAACTTGTAAGGATCAGAGCTAGGTATATCGCTCCTTCCAAATTGTCACTCACCATTTTGTAGCCCGATGCTGTATTTGGTAGTAATTAAACTTCATTGCCACAGAGAATATTCCGTTTATTTAATTAATTTCTATTAAGCGAACAAAATGGAGACGCATCCACGTTGAGCCTTCACCAGTCTCGAACTATAATCAAAATTGTTGAAATCTTTTCCAAATTTCTCTGTACTGCTACCGATGATTAAATTTCTCATGAAATCTTCCATGCAATATAAAATGACGGGAATACCGCAGGCAATTATTTGGTCTGCGTTCTTCAACATGATATTAGGTAGGTAGGGTTAATGTCGCTATTGTTGGCCTAAAATTGGGCCCATACATAAATTTCGAAAGAAATCATTTATCTAAGCAAATTTCTAGTGTAATTGTCCAGATGACGCATCATTCTCAATTTGAGCAGGAGATTTGTATCGCTGAGTCCAATATTTAGATCCATAAGTCAACATTAGAGCCACGTCTCCAGATGAGTTCAGAATAGATTGTGCTTCATTCCCACCAAAACCGTGTAATATAAAGCGTCAAGCAGTCAGTGTTAACCTGGTTGGAGAACGATGGGGACGTAAATTTGATAAAATATGAATTTCGCACCCCTCTCCTCGGTTGGCATGATTTCCTATGTGAAAGCTATTAACCAACCAACTGGGAAAAGAAAGAAACTCCTACTCCCGTTCAACCCATAGCTACCGGCACCGGTGGGTGATCCATCTCCGGTAGAGGATTCGCGTTTACGTACGGAGCGAAAATTGATGGTGGGTGGAGGAGCGATTCACATTGTTTCCGTGCAAACTGTAATATGTTACCGGGGATCACAGCGTTTAACCCTCCATTTAACAATCAATTGGCGTTTGCTTCACAGCCTCGTAAAAATCACACTCAGATTCGGTTGCTATCGTTTGCGGTATTTTAATCAAAACCCGAGTTGACTGTCATTGAAGCTGGAGAAATCATTTTCGAGGTATTTTTGCTCGGGTCATCATTCAACTTCTTCTAAGTACTAAACTACCCGGAAGCAGCAGCACACGCAAGCAAACTGGGCAGAAATCCTTCCGTAGATTTGGGATTATCTGCAATGAGCCGGATGTAATTCGATGCATGTTTCCCTTTATGGTTTTTCCGCATTTTGCGCTGCGAGCAAGATTGAAGGAAGGAAATTGAGTTTAGGAAACGTTTTTCTTCTATATGTTTGTACATTATCTACCGCACAATGGATGAAAGAGTTTCAATTTGCGGGAGCAAATGTGGCATGCTGGGATTTTATTCTGCGCCGCGAGTGAGATGAGGTGACTCGCTGTCACTAGTGAGGTGACAAAAGTCACCACAAGTGAGGTGACTCTCCGTGAAATTCAAATGGAGAGTCACTTCACCTCACTCGTGGCTCAGAATAGGCTTCATTATTGTAAGAATATCTCTTTTTTCTTAGTGCATTTTAAGGGCTCTTCATAATCTAATAGGGAAGTATTGTAACAAATTTCACAACGAAAACAAACGGAAAGGGGTGATTTATAGCATGCATGTTCAGTACCCGCTTCTAGTTTAGTAATAACCATTGTATATTCGTTTGTCAGTGAAACAGTAGTTGATGTTTATTTGTAATCTTCAATCTTAATACAAATCTGTAAAAAGCAACAAGCAAAAACAACATTTTTTTCTCTTTCTTCTTCTCTTCTACCCACCCCCCACCCTGCATCCACACCGGACACACACACAATCACCCCTCCAACCCAAAATCACGAAAATCCAAATAAACAAAAATCAAAATTCATCTCACCAATCACAAGATCCATCTGTCGCAGGAACGTTAGCCGACCTGAAGAAGCACCGTTCGCAGAACCGGTCCAGCGTCAGTCCGGACAACGGGTCCCTGCTGAGCGCCCAGAGTTTGGGCAGCCTGACGACCGGCGCCAACGGGCAACCCCTGGAGCTGTCACTGGTCTCTGGAACAGCGGCGACGGCGGCGGCGGATCATCTCCATTCGTATCCGCATGGCAACGGAAACGGAAGTCTCGTGGGAGGAGGTGGCGGCGGTGATAAATCGGGAATTTCCACGCTGAGCAGTGCAACTGGCAACGGGTCCCTGGTGATGGCTGCCGGAGGCGACGGAACGCCCAGTGGGACGCTGAACAAGTTCAGTGGCAATACCAGTGACGTCGTCAGTGATAGCACCCGCTCCCGGCGGTGCTGTGTGGTAATGTAAACAAACAATAGAGGCCGACATGCGAAATGACAGGTAAGCCATTCTGCCAATTCATATCAAAATCAATGCGCAGGCCTATACATTGTGGATGCGGTCAAACGAGAGCAATACAGGAGGGAGTGGAAAGCGGAAGAGTGTTTAGAGGGAAGAGTTTAGATATAGTTTCGTGCCCCCCTCTTAGAGGGAGGGAGGGACACCAGCAGCTGAAAAGCAACTGAAAGTTGTGATATATACGATTTGTGTTTACACATATTCAATTTTTTTTTTTCGTAGGTTAGGTTCGAATCTTTTCGCGTTTCCTTGCTTCCTCCCTGTGGTCCCGTAGTTGCAAATTGTGGATGTAGATATATTTGTATATTTGTTATTGTGTATTCTATTGTACATGAATTGATTTGCCTTCCTCTTTCGCCGTCTTCCCGGAAGGCCGATGGAAACGCGTGAATGATTTTCTGTAAGGAGAGTATTTTAATTTTGTTTCGAGAAACAAAACAACCCATCAAGAAAGTCCGTAGAAACAGAACGCAGTATTCAGAATAGTACTTAACACAGATCCGATATACTCTCGGTATTAGTCTTTATTTCATGGCCTTACTTACTTACTTACTTACTTACTTATACATGTGCAGCTTGTCAAAACTGAAACAAAAATAGCATGCGAATAGCAATAACAACAAACTAAGATGTCAATCGTGGTCACAGTTTAGCTCCAATTTTGTCGTTATAAATAATGATCCCTTTTGGGAAATCCTTGCCTGCTTCAGGAGGTTATGTTTCCGAATGTTAAAGGCTGATAAAAGTATTCGTCTTCACTTCTATAGCCTTCGATGATCAGCTTGTCCAATTATCCCACCTTCCATCACAACTTCCTGAAGGTCAGCTCCAACGCTGCATCTTTCCGAACAACTTGTATGATCCAAAGATTTAACTTCTCTGCTGCAGGCCTATAGCCAAGCTTCCTGAATTCAAGAATAGCTATTTAATTCCACTGCCGGAACTTCCATGCCCCGGACAAAAGAGCTTTACTCGAAACGCGCAAAAACACTGAAAAAAAAGAAACGTCAAGCATAATCAGGCAGCAAGCATCATAGAACAGTAGGCTAGGCGATGGTGTAAATATTATGTTTTGATGTAAAATTCACATTAAATACAACCTACTCAATTACCGCACTTACACTTGAAAACAGAACAAATGCAATGAAAAGTAAAACATCACACGTGGTTCAATTAATCAAACCTTGAAGAAGAAAAAAAAACTATATTTACATAACTGCTCCATCAACAGGCGATGAAAACGATTAGCAAAGCTATATAGAAAACGGTAGAGATTCCGAGCTAACAGTTTCCAAAACAGCACACGTACCGTGATTATCACAAGTAATTAAAGTTTTTTTTTTACTGTGCACTCTTCTCTAGGTTAGTAAGAGAAGTCATGAAAAGAATAGAGAAAAAAAAACACAACAAATCGTTTTCCTACAATGAACCAATGATTTAGTCCATCTACACAACAGTTGTTATGCTTATTGGAAAAATTGAGCTGTTTTTGATTTGAACCCACAGCAACAGCAAAAGATTATTATTATGGTTATTATTATAGTTATTGTATTACCCACGAGTCGACAAGTCCTTTTCTTTTTATTTTTTTTAATTTTCTTTGCAATTTCTCACGACAATTTTTAGTCAAACACAAAATAGAACACACAAACACACCCACAGATACCCAACAGTAAAACAAGCGATCAGATCAAAGCAGAATCGTTATCAGAGGAAATGTCCGAAAGATGAGAGAATATATTTCATTCGATTTATTGAAAAATTTAGAATTTCAGCCTGCAATTTAGTTGTGCTAAGACAGTCCGAACCTCCCGGGAACCTTTCGAATGTCCGCTATATGAGCGCTCATACAAGGCCAAAAAACGTTGTCCCTGGGCAAAGTTCAACGATGACTCGATATCATTATGACTAACATGCACTTTCAAGGTGTCGATTCAATGAAGTTAACCAAATTCCCGGATTTTCCAGTAGATTATCCAAAAAATTCCAAGTATAGTTTTTGGCAACACTCGTCGACTAATGCTTTCTTCAGATATGCACATGAACCTCTAACAAAAGACAAAAATCACGTGCTGCCAAAAACGGAAAGGCAGCGCATTGTTTTCTAAATTCACAAATGATAAACGTAGTAAGCACCAGGTAATAATTTCAAGCAGTAACCGGGATGTTACTATGATTGACAGCGATGTGCGAAGAAAACTGCAACCATCTCAATTTTGAAAAATGCGAGGGGGGTGACACAGCTACATTATCGTCTTTTCACCATGCATCTCACATATCTTTTATTTATTTATTTACCGTACTCTATCTGTTTCCATCTGTGTCATCTACTTTTATTTACACGGCGAATGAGAACGACCCAAATTTGAGTTTAGTTCACTCATAATCACCAAAAGTGCAGGAACTCAGCGATGAGTAAAATTTGTCTCATGGTTTCCTGTGGAAATCCTAAAAAATCTGCCGGAAAATGAGGAATTGTTGACAGACGAGTGGTCCAGACACAGGACTCGTAATCGGTTTATTTCATTTTTTTTTGACTTTAAATGATCTATATTTCTTGAATTTGTGTGGTTTACATGTATAACACTTCTTTTGATATTTCAATTATTATTAATTAATGTTCCTAGTCCTATCAGGCCTGTTTTAGAGAATGACCACCTTGGTGGGATTGGTTTGTTTTAAAATTTGAAAAAGAAGACTACTTATAACTACTATTTACAACTATAACTAACCTACAACTACTATATACACCTAATCTACTATATACAAATTGCTTATCAAAGCATGTTCTGATAAATTACATTTTTGTGCAAATTTAGTCTTAATTTCGTTAATTATGGAATCTATTTTGGCAATGCCTGCCTCTTCGTGTAAATTTGTTACTCTAGTGTCGAAAGGACGATCAAGTACCATCCTCAGCACTCTATTCTGAGCGACCTGGATTTTGTTTCTGTGAGTCTGTGCACATGATTCCCACACCGGAGCTGCGTAGAGGATCGCAGGTGCTATGATTTGTTTGTAGACAGCCAGTTTGTTCACCCTTGAGAGGCGGGATCTGCGGCAAATCAGCGGATACAGACACCTAACCAAGGCAGAACACTTGATTACAGTTTTCTCTACATGCGAACGGAAGAGGAGCTTTTCATCGAACAACATCCCGAGATAGGTTACTTCGGCAGACCACTCAACCTTTGTGCCATCCATGATTACAGTACAAGATGGAGCCGGTTTTAGTTTGGGGGTCTACCTGTGGAGGAACATGATTGGTTGATTTTGATTTTCCACGTGGTGGCATAATGAGCATGACGCCTTCAAGGCATCGTTGGAGCTTGTTTGTTATTTCGCGAGGCATCCTTCCTTCATCTAAAACACGCAACCGTCTCCGAGGGGAGGAATGTCGGAAGTGTATATGCTGTAAAGCAAGGGGCCCAGCAGACTGCCTTGCGGGACTCCTGCTGGGATGGAAAACGTGTCGGAAAGACAACCATTCAACGATACCTTAAACGACCTTTGCTGAAGGTAGTTACGGGTGATTTTAACCAGATGTAATGGGAAGTTGAAGTTACAAAACTTGTACACTAGTCCATCATGCCAAACATTGTCAAACGCCTTTTCAACGTCTAACAAGGCCATGGCTGTGGACTTGGATACAGCTTTGTTACTTCGGATGTTATTCATCACCCGTACTAGCTGGTGATTGGTGGAATGCCCCTTTCTGAACCTAAACTGTTCCGGAAGGAGAATGTTATTTTCCTCGACAAACTTGAGCAAACGATTGAGAATGAGTTTCTCGAACAATTTGCTCAGCGCTGAAAGGAGGCTGATTGGTCTGTAGCTTGAAGCTAGCGTTGGGTCCTTCCCGGGTTTGCGGATAGGTATGATTTTCGCTGTCTTCCAGATACTTGGAAAGTAGTGCAGTTCCAAGCATCTGTTGAAGACAGCAGCCAGCAGAGAGTGAACCTTCATGCTGAGATTTTTCAACACTAAGTTGAATATTCCGTCAAATCCGGGGGCCTTCATGTTTTTGGTGCATTTCAGCGCTGAGCAAATCTGTTCTACTGTGATTCTATCCTCCAGAGGGATGGCACAAGGGGAGGAATCAAGGTTGAGTACACATTGCTCAACCTGAACTTCGAGCGGACTTTGGATGTTGGAGCCAAGCAAGTGCGATTTGGCAATATGCGCACCAATCGCATTTGCTTTCTCCTGAGGGGTGATTATGAGCCGATCGTCATCATTTTCATCTTTTAGTGGCGGAATGGGTTTAGGGTGCGTCTTTAAGACCTTGGCAACTTTCCAGAATGGTCTGGAGCGGTCGTCCAGATTCTGGACAAGCCGCCCGAAACTTTCGTTCCGGAGTGAGACCATTCTGGAAGCAATCTCCTTGTTCAGATCGGCCATTTCACATTTCATCGCTTGATCTCCAGTCCTCTGAAACTGGCGTCTACGAACATTTCTCAGGCGAATTAAGAGTTGGGTGTGGGAATCAATAGCAATAAACTTACCCCTCACAGGAACTCGTCGGACGCACGCCTCGTCAGCCACGGTTATGGCTTGGTGGAGTCCCTCCAACGCTCGGTCTATGTCCTCCACGGTGTCAAGCGGCGGGTTGTCGATGATGTACCTGTCTACCACGCGTCCAAACTGGGCCCAGTTTACGCGATGATAGTCCTTGCGCAGGCTTGAAGCAGGAGCCACGTTGCAGCCCAGCTCAGACACCACCGGTTGGTGGTCGGAACTGAGTTCGTTCAAGGCTACCGGCTTGGACAAGCCGATATTTGTCAGGAACAGGTCTAGCGTCGATGGGTTGCCCGCCGGTGAGATAAATGTTGGCTCATCCGAAAACCAAACGGAGTACAGTCCATGCTGTGAGTGGTCGAACAGCAGACGACCGTTCTGGTTCTGCCTGTAGTTAAGCCAGGCCTCATGGCGAGCGTTTAGATCTCCTCCTACTACGAAGCGGGAACCGTTACGGGTGATGGTGGAAAGGTCCTTCTTGAATTTAGCCGCTAGTCCACTGCTGGCGGCACACTCTCGAGGGCAGTAGACGGCGATGAACTGGACGTATCCAGTCGACGACTCCACCTCCACACCAAGGGCCTCGATGATAGTGGTGCGGATATGGGACAGAGTGTGGTATTTTATTCCTTTCTTGGCGACGACCGCTACACCACCCCCCCTGGAGCTGGTGCGATCAAGCTGGATAATGTTGTGGTCAGGCAACCAGAAGCTGTCACCGGACTTTAGGTGGATTTCGGTTAGAAGACCCACATCGATGCTATGCTTGCGGAGGAAGTCGGCAAGCTCAATCTGTTTTGCCCTTACAGAGCAAGCGTTCCAGGCTCAATCTGTTTTGCCCTTACAGAGCAAGCGTTCCAGGCAACGATGGTTTCGGCTGCCACGTCGAGTACGCCTGCAAGAGAGCGTCTATGGCTGTGGGGGCATTATCCCGTATGATGTCAAACAGCTCGGCAGTGAATGCCAGTAAGCGTAGGCTCCTCGCTGGGGTCGTAGTATCTATCCTCAGATACGGCGGCCCTGCGTGGGCTGCGGTACTGGATATTGACTGCCACAGGCAGAAATTAGAGAGTACACACAGGCTAATGTGCTTAAGGGTGGCCAGTGCATACCGCACTATCTCGAGAGAGGCCGTCTGTGTCATAGCAGGGATGATGCCAATCAGCCTTATCATTAAGGAGGATGTGGCGTGCTATAACGCGAGGACCGTTCGAGGGGTGCGCAACAACGCGCGAGTTGTGTCGACCACGAGATGGCAATTGGAGTGGGAAAACTCCACAAAGGGGAGGTGGACTTACCGTTTGATACCTTCCGTATCAAGCTGGGTCAACAGGCGCCATGGGGAAGTAAACTTCCACCTGACACAGTTCCTGTCAGGCCATGGCTGCTTTAGGAGCTACCTGCATAGGTTCGGACATGCAAGTACTCCCACCTGCCCCACATGTGCTGGTGTCGAAGAGACCGCCGAACACGTCGTGTTTGCCTGTCCACGTTTCGAGCCAGTATCGAGCGCTATGCTAGCGATATGCGGAGCGGATACCAGTCCGGACAACATCGTTCATAGGATGTGTGGTACCACCGAGAACTGGAGCGCGGTGGTGACTGCGGTCACCCACATAGTTTCGGTATTACAACGACAGTGGCGAGCCGAGCAGCAGTTACCTACTGCCCGACCAGATCGTTAGAGTATTGCTAGAGAGGCGCCATAGCGCTACAGCGGCCCCTCCCACGAAGTAATGCCTTCGGGCGGTTCCGGGGAGGCCAAGGGCCAAGCGCACAGGGTAAGGTTTAGTGGGTCGGGAGTGAAATTCTCCCATCCCCACACCCTGAGTTCCTTCTCAGGTGTCTGTGAGCAGATTCCCCCCTGTATAAAAAAAAAGGCAACGATGGTTAGCGGTTTAGACACCATATTGGATAATGAACTTACCGAGCACTTGGATCTGTTCGGGCTTATTGCGGCACTTACGTAGAGCATCGGTCATGTTGATGAAAATCTCCATCAATTCATCCGCTGAGAACAGATCGGGATTATTTGGTTGAGCTGTTGGTTGTCTCCAGAATCCAGGGGGGGATGGAGAGCTTTGTCCAGCGGAAGATCCAGACGTTTCTTGAGGGGGGGCGGATCGCACCCTTGGATTCGCTTGTCCATGAAGAGGCGGAAAGTCCTCCGCCCTGAAAGCCGGAGCCTTATCCTTCCTTCGTGCTGGTTGCTTGTTGGTGGATGCCTGATTTCGGATGCGCTTGAAATCCTCGCGTTTAGGGCACTGCTTGTTGGATCCTTGGTGAGCACCACCACAGTTGGCACATTTTAACGCCACCGCTCCATCCGCAGGGCAATCGAAAGTGGCGTGGTCTTGAGCGCAATTTCCGCAGCGTGGCTTAATGTTGCAGTTGCGGGTACCGTGTCCGTAGTTCAGACACCGCTGGCACTGAGTCACATCGCGATGGCCGCCCCGGTATGGCTCCCAGCGAACGATGATGGAATTGATGGACCGGATGGCTTTCAGTGCGTTGAGTGTCATCGTTCCCTTCTGGAAGTGTACCAGGAAAAGGCTATCCGGATACGCCTTCACATTCTCGTCTCTTCTTGTCATTCGAAACACGGCACTTGGGGCCAGCTTGTACCGGTCCCTGATTTCATGTTCGATAAACTTCGGGTCGAAATTTGGTAGGCCCCTGATGACGACCTTGAACGGTTTTTCACCGGGGATGTCGTGGGTGAAGAATTCCACCTTGGAAGTCCTCAGGTGGGCGATGACCAAGTCATACTCCGCTTTGGTACGGAGCACCACCTTGGTGCCGACTCTGCCCAATTTGAATTCGGCTTTGACGCCCAGCGACGCCAGATCCGCGATGAGCTCGTTGAGATGGGCATATTTCACTACCAGCGGAGGTAGCTTCACTCTTGCCGCGCTCATGTCGGCAGCATTTTCTTTATCGGCAGCGTCACCGAAATCTCCGTTCGTCGCAGAGGCGTCGTCTCGACCAATCGTGCCATCGGACTGGCCTCGATTCTTCTTTCTCTTCTTGCTGCGTTTTTCCAACACAGCTGGCTGGATATTCCCATCCATGGGGAGAACAGCAAACCTGTTCGAGGTAGGCACACCGGAGCTTCCTTCACCGGGGTTCTGGACCTTCGCCGGGCTTCGTGACCGATGCTTCCCCATTACGGGGCACACACACACGCACGACAAACTGCGAAAGAGAGAGCGTGAACACTATCGCCACGAACTTTTCACACAACTCGAGAGAGCGAGCTAACACCGAACTGAACTGCTTGACGATCAAGCAGAGAATGCCTCGGTTTATTTCACTCATCGAGGGTATACTTATACCTGCGTCGAGTAGCATATTATTAATACAGGGAGGGTACAATACATACAGTGGGAAGCAAAACACTGAAAAGGGGAGGAGTTTCGCTTCGTATGCTACGGGCACAAAACGAGACACCATCGTCGAAACGACTATCAGTTAAGCGAACAGCTAAATTATGGCACCGAAAACCAGTGGAAAGGCTGCCAAGAAGTCCGGAAAGGCGCAAAAAGTCATCGTCAAGGGAGAGAAGAAGAAGAGGAGACAGCGCAGGAAAGAAAGCTATGCCATCTACATCTACAAGGTGTTGAAGCAAGTCCACTCGGACACCGGGGTCTCGTCGAAGGCCATGAGCATCATGAACAGCTTCGTCAATGACATCTTCGAACGTATTGCTGCTGAGTCGTCCCGTCTGGCTCAATACAACAAACGCTCGACGATCACCTCCCGCGAAATCCAAACTGCTGTCCGTCTGCTGCTGCTGGGTGAGTTGGCCAAGCACGCTGTCTCTGAAAGAACCAAGGCCGTCACCAAGTACACTAGCTCCAAGTAAATTCGTACCATCCAAACAATCAATCGGCCCTTTTCAGGGCCACAAATCGATTTCCAACGTGAAAGAGGTTTTGATGATTTATTGAACTTTTAAATGTTCGGAAGCAGCGTTAGCAAAGTTCGCGATAAGAAATCAGTTGATTTGCCTTATTAAAATAATGTTGACAAAAAGAATAAGAGGTTGCATCCATGACACGACCGTACGGTTTTGACGTAGGACGTCTGTGATTTCTATATGGGGGTACACATTGTGAAAACCGAACATGGAACATGAATTAATTGTGACACGCTTGGCATGGATGGCGAACAGACCGACCAGATAGGCCTCGCTGAATTCCTGTAGGGACATTAACGGCCGAGTTCTGGAAGCGCAGATCGGTCTTGAAGTCCTAGGCGATTTCAAGGACCAGACGCTTGAAAGGCAACTTGCAGTCAGCAGCTCGGTCGATTTCTGGTAACGACAGATCTCACGCAGAGCGACAGTTCCTGGCCGGTAGCGATGAGACTTCTTCACTCCTTCATCTGTTCGAGAGGAGCCTTTCCTCCGGTGGACTTACCAGCTTGATGCGGCCATCATACGATGTGGATACGTTGAACACAATTTGTTGAATAAAAATTTTAATTATCCAGCACAATCATGGGCATTGGGTCCAAGCAATATTTCATCAGATTCAAGACAAATCTGTACTACAGTAAATAGAACAGAAAATGAAAATATAAAAATGAGGTAAGGAAAATAATTAAAATATGGTTCAGATTAATACCTGGCTCAATAAAGATACACATTACCATTTATTTTATAAGACCACGTAGTCCTACGTCACCATTGCGTACAACCCCATAGGGCTGTCCCTTGTAGTTTTTTCAGTCCCATTCACTAGCGACCTCAATAAACGTTATTGAAAAGTCTTCTAATTTCTTTGGCTATGCCGATTCATCAATAGAATTATTGTTTGTTTACGTTTGGAAAATGGATGAATGGAGAATAATTAACATGTTTAATGTTTTTTCTCTCTCTTTATTTTCTTTTTGATTTATTTTCTTTCATATATAGTTTCCATTTACAGTTGTAGCTGTTGATTAACTCACTTAAAGACAATAAAAAACTCGTTACATCGAAATCACATTGAAGTTCATTTTATTCATAACCTGGTTAGGTCCCTTTTCTGGAAGGAAGATGCTGCCAGGTAAATAGCCACACTGGTGAGCAAAAAGCTTTTTTACAAGGATAATCATAAAGTGATTGATCGCATCACATAGTTCACGTATTACTGGTTTGTTGCAAGACATATTCTCGAGATGATCTCTTCGAAGTCCTTGTTTTATAATGCCAAATAAGACCTCTATAGGATTAACAAAAGGGCAATACGCTGGCAGAAATATCGGAATTATACCAATTGATTGCATGTAACGTATTATATTTGGTTCGCAGTGTATTCTCGCACTAGTTGATTGTGACTAGCTAAAAGCGAATTTGACTGGTTTTCTCGCTGGTTTTATATATCAGATACTTGCCTTTCAACCTTTTCTTGTATCTAACAAGTACAAAATATCATTATAACATCTAATGATTCCAAAATACCTCGAATATTTTTTTTATAGCAAGCGAGTGGAAGCAAGCCTGTTAGCATCTTGAACTGCTACCGATAACGGTAGCACTGAGAAGGACAAATCATATGTATTCGAGCAAGTAACTCTAATTAAATATTAAAGATAAATGCCCAACATTCACCGGTAACTTAATCAACTGCATACTGCGCACTCATATTTGAAATACAGTTTTAAGGAGAAATCTTTATCACTGTTTTGCTATCTAACTAAAAATCGACTTCTATCTTCTGCATCTTTTGTAGCATTGAAAAAGAAGATGCAGCGAATGGTAGAGCTTGACATCTGACAAAAATACAAGGATCCAAAAATTAGAGGTTCATCTTGTTTGCCATCTATTTACATGCCATTTTAGATGTGTCGCCCCCCTCGAAAAAAGGCTTGCTTATGTCGTTTTCGTTTTTGCGGTAGCTACACCGGTGCTACACTCCCGAGCAAAGTCCAGCATCAAAATGACAGCAAATTTAAATCAAGTTTTGATATCAACATCAAACTGAAATCATAATTTGATTTCAGTTTACACATTGACAAATTTGATACCAAATTTTGTTTTCATTTTGCTGTACATTTGCTCTTTAAAAATATGTTGTTACGGGTTTGTTTTCATTGCCTTAGCATAACATCATATTGAATACTTGTTTTGTTATCAACAGGAAAAATGGATAGCAAATTTGGTTTTCAGTTTGCTCTCACTGATAGCAGAAATAGTTTTCAATGTGATGTCACAGGAAGATAAGTTTGCTCTCAATTTTGATATTTTAACGTTAAAACGACCAAAACGACAACAACCTGCATTATCAGCGAAATCACAACATCAAATTTAGATTTCAATTTGATCTCAGACTTTGCTCGGGCTGCCGTACACCGAAATAACAGCAAGAAGAAGATCGAGAAGGACGGTGAGAAGGGCGTTCCGTCGGTGAAGCTGTTGATTCGTGATAAGAACGACAAAGACAAGGTAAATTTAGAAAAGCTGCTGGAGGCGATTTGAACAGAAAGGGTGAAAAACTACTCTACAAAATCGAGCAAAGTGCATCCTGTGAATGTTCCTGATCAACCAGCAGGAGCAGCATGCATTCCAAAGAATTATATTGATTTAACTGTCCACCGTGGAATCGCTATCCTATAGAAAAGTGTCTGGACCGATGCGGAATATCCACAGAGCAGTCATGGTTATGATCCAGATCCCACACAAGGACACGAAACGTCGTCAAATTGAACTCCGGATAGTGGCCACAAACGGAGAATGTTACTGAAAACGATTTTTGTCTCGTGTGGATCCGGATGGGACTCTTCAGGTTTGTTATTATTGTGCTGTTCCACGTGATCTCCCAAATCGTCCTCATTCATGAAGTCTTTGAAACAGCCGGTACAGATGTTGAACTTCTGATCTGCACAGTAAATCTGGACGTGTTTGGTCAGTCCTGTTGAATAATGAAACTACGTTCGATAGACATTGCAGACAAGTGGATTAGTTCTTATGTGGGTTGTTGGATTATTCTTCTCGTTGAAAAGCTTTAGTAAAATTGTGTAAGCAAAGCACGTTCGTTCGAGTGGATCCTAACGTAAATCTAAAGCCGATTGGCTTAAGTATTTTTCACACATGTATGACTTCTGTCCCGAATGAACAAGCATGTCCTGAAAATGGTTTCATACACCAGGAGTACATCTGCAACGAAATGACCTTTAAGAATATCCACCGAATCAACATAAAAAGACAATACCTGTACGGCTTTTCAGAGCTTTGTGGTGCACTGTTAGCTTTGCAGCTGTCTAGAATTTCTGGTATAAAATGCAATCAACCACTAACCAGTTTTCCGTCTCCCTCCTGCCGATGGTTCCGGATCCTTTACCGTTACCGTCAGCTAATCCCACCTGATACAGCGTTCGATTGTGTAATTCATTTTGAGAATGTCAATGAATATACCTGTAGAAAATGGGCTAGGTGTTATGGAATAGACGTCAAAAGAATTCTATTTTTATCTCACCTTGTCTCACCTCAGTCTCACGTAGTTTTCAGCGCTAATGTCCCTCAAGTGGACATAACGGTTTAACGATCCGTTCTTCTCATTTGCCCCGTACTTGTTCCAAGTACATACAAAACATTTATTTGTACAACATCACATTTAAGATAAAACATAATCAACAATAGTACGCCACAATACTCGGTTTGTGGCTGCCGCTCTCCATCCTCGGTCATGCCCAATGCTCGCTAGATCACGCTCTACCTGGTCCGCCCATCGTGCTCTCTGCGCTCCACGGCTTCTTGTGCCCACCGGATCAGTAGCGAACACCAACTTTGCAGGGTTGTTGTCCGGCATTCTTGCAACATGCCCTGCCCACCGCATCCTTCCGGCTTTGTCACCTTATGGATGCTGGGTTCGCCGTAGAGTGCAGCGAGTTCGTGGTTCATTCTTCGCCGCCACTCACCGTTCTCCTGCACACCGTCGAAGATCGTCCTTAGCACACGTCGCTCGAAAACTTCGAGTGCTTGCAGGTCCTCCTCAAGCATAGTCCATGTTTTGTGCCCATAGAGGACCACCGGTCTTATTAGCGTTCTGTACATCTGGTGCGGGGGTGAATCTTTTTTGACCGTTGTTTCTTCTGGAGCCTGTAGTAGGCACGACTTCCACTGATGATGCGCCTTCGTATTTCACGACTCACATTGTTGTCAGCAAGGTAAACGAATTCCTCCACTACCTCGTAAGTATCCCCGTCTATCGTGACATTACTTCCTAGACGAATCCTGT
Source organism: Ochlerotatus camptorhynchus (assembly GCF_037179485.1). Classification (NCBI taxonomy): domain Eukaryota; kingdom Metazoa; phylum Arthropoda; class Insecta; order Diptera; family Culicidae; genus Ochlerotatus; species Ochlerotatus camptorhynchus. The sequence goes on along the minus strand of NW_027040514.1, from coordinate 8,001,242 downwards.
CATGTTCGGTTCCGCCTACTAGCATGTACTTTTTTTTTGACGCACTCACCAAAAGTCCGACCTTTGCTGCTTGGTGTTTCAGGCGGGTGTATAGTTCTGCCACCGTTCCAAATGTTCTTGCAATAATGCCCATGTCGTCCGCAAAGCACACAAATTGACCGGATTTCGTGAATATCGTACCCCGGCTGTTGAGCCCGGCTCGTCGCATTACTCCTTCTAGAGCGATGTTGAAGAGTAGGCATGAGAGTCCGTCACCTTGTCGCAGTCCCCGGCGAGATTCGAATGAACTGGATAGTTCACCCGAAACCCTTACGCAGTTTTGTACACCGTCCATCGTTGCTTTGATCAGTCTGATCAGCTTCCCAGGAAAGCCGTTCTCGTCCATGATCTGCGCGGTCGATACTGTCGTATGCCGCCTTAAAGTCGATGAACAAATGATGCGTTGGGACCTGGTATTCACGGCATTTTTGGAGGATTTGCCGTACGGTGAAGATCTGGTCCGTTGTCGGTCGGTCGTCGATGAAGCCGGCTTGATAACTTCCCACGAACTCGGTCATTTTAGGTGATAGACGACGGAAGATGATCTGGGATATTTCGGAGATGAACCAGCCTGCGGCTGAAAATCTCCTAAATAGAGAAAATTAATTAATTAATTAATGATCTGGGATAGCACTCTGTAGGCGGCATTCAAAATGGTGATCGCTCTGAAGTTCTCACATTCCAAATGGTCGCCTTTCTTCACTGAGAAAATTATGCATATAACGTTTATGTGCCACACACATAGATTTTTGCAATGTGATTGCACAAATGAAATTTATGTGTGAGGCACATAAATTGCATCCAATCGACATTCAATGGATTCTATGTGTGATCACAAATGGGCATTATGGGTAGTGATGAATAGATTTCATTTGTCTGTTGATACTTTTTATTGTTTATTATTTTGAAATTGTTGGATTTAATTTTTAACCAGAATGATATAATACTCTAAATTCAAAGCTTCTCCATATATTTCATGTTGATCGGAACAGCCAATAAATTAATACATACACCGAATTGAAAACATTATCGTTCTTCATGATTTGAGCTCTGGATGCTTTCGTGTTCGGGTATTGAAAAATCGCTTCATTATGTGCCGAGTTCCAGTTGATAGCTAGTTCAGCATTTTCAGTAATCTTCCGTTTCAGCCTCTGCACTTTTTCTACTGATCGCACAGTGCTTATGGTGTTGCGACCGAGGTTGCGACAAATCAAATATTCGGCTTGTCAATTCCCATTGGTCAGTTCACGAAGATTTGCCGCACTCTTCTCTCACCCGTAAGTTTTGACAGTTTTGGGTGGTTTGTTTTGACTCCCATTCGTTGCTATCTCTTTTACTCAGAAGCAAAATGATAGGGAGCAAAAAGTGAGGTTAGGGACCGTGCACTGATCTATTCCAAGTGCACCGCTCCTCACCGATCCAATTCTGGTGGGTTTTTCTGCAGTGCGTCGGATCCATGTTTTAACCGGGCAGTTCTTCCATCTCTCGCTGCAGCAGCCAGTTTAGATCGAGGAGCAGATTTCATCGGGTTCTTAAAATATTACAGTTAAATATACGTTTCAACATTTTCCTCATATTTACCTTATAATTATGCAATTGTTCTTCCGGAATCTCAAAATACTTAACATTCACAAACTTGTTTTTGGTCTTCATTTTGAAATTTCATTCTCTATCGAGTGTATATTAGTTTTATGTGTGCTCACACATAGTTTTTTGCTATGTACCATTAAACATGCTGTTCATTTGGGGCACGCATAGTTGGCATAAGTAAGACACATGACGTTCATGTGTCGATTTTAAAATTTATGTGTGGGTCGTTTTATGCAAATTATGTGTGAAATCATATAAATAAAATCTTTGCTGTTTTATCAGTGTAGATTGGCGAGTATTCGGGTGCTCCCGATGAAATTGAGAGATCGACAGTTCCACGTGCCGAGATTCCAATCGCAAGTCCTATTTCGTCGCTGGGGTCGTTGCCGTTGGTCTCGGTTCGTATTCCTCTGTTGCTGATTTTCCGTTGCAATGCAATGCAATGTTCCAAGTAATGATCTCATCAGTAGCTTGAGGTACAATAAGCAGAAGAAGTAGACTGTGGTGCTACCGGACGAATGGATTCAGATTCATCAACGGCATAATGCACTGCGAGTATACTGATGATCCAACGTGAAGGCGGAGACCTGAATTATCCCTTTAACATTTTTTTCAAGAGTAATTTCATCACTTTTTTCACACACAAAGCGACAATAAACCAATATTCACTTATGTAACTACGGCTTATAATAACTTCCAGCAAGATGTCCATCTCCAACTTATTAAATTGGATCATTAAATGGAACGAGAAATTTTTTTTTTTTTTTTTTTTTTTTTTCATTATAGTCACTTTAACACTCTTGGGTCATTCGTGACTTGTCCGGGGGTGAGATTTGAACTCGTGACTTTGGCGTGAGAGGTATGGATGTTAACCACTTCGCCGGGGTCGCCCCCCTGGAACGAGAAAAAAATTTAGAAATTTTGCAAACATGTAATATTACACCATATTTTCGACATGATTGTAGTGCATCCACTTTGATGTGATATCAAAATTATTTTTTTGCTGTGTATACATTTGAAATGAATTTAAAGCAAATCAATATATAAAGATTGTTCAAGCATATAATGATTAAATTTTCATCATTCTTTGTTTAGTAATATTTTTGAGTGAACAACTTCAATGGCAGCTGTCCAGCAGTGCTCCCATTTTATTTAATGAACAATCCGATGCCTGCGAGATTGTGCCGATGAATGTGCCCAAGCTGTGCCGAATCTACTTTCGGCACACTGTGCTGAGTGACTTACCCCTTGGATGCATCTTTGTTTAAGCCTAGTATACAGATCAAAGCGAAATGAAATTTGAAGAACGCGAAAAATCATAAAATTTCGCTAGCGAAAAAGGTTGTAAAAAAATGTTTGTGGATCATTTTCCAGTTTCCTTTTTTTCTCAGTTTACAGTTCATGTGAAACGGAATCAATCAGTTTACACCTCCGGTGCCGCGGCGGGACTTGACAATCAGCTTCACACTCTTCTTAATGTTTTTGATGAATGCCCGTCGAAAATTAGTATATGGTGTTTGACGGAGTTGACCAATGATGCCAGGATTGCAGAATGATTTTTCCATTTTAACTCGCATTTTAATTTGAATTTGATTCGGAGTTTCTACCGCAGTTTAGCACCTTGTACATCAGTTTTGCTTAACACAATAAAATCAACCATAAACAAACAACAATATTCATCACTTTCCTTTCGCAAATATAAAACATTAACAACGCCATTGACATCCACATTGATTCCGGCATCACTGCCAGTCAGATTGATGTGATCCCTCTATCCTTTTTATTCCACGATTGCTACTGTCAAATCGACCAATCAGCCACTGGCTCGGATTTAACAGCAAATTGGCTCGAAATTGCTTCCCGATTGTCAAGTCCCGTCCCTTGCCCGCTGCGCGCCTCTTCTTCTTGTTCCTGTTGGGTCGCTTTCTAGAACCATTTTCACTGGGCCGTCGTGCGGCATTCTTACGACGTGCCCAGCCCATCGTAGTTGCCCAATTTTTGCAATGTGGACGTGGCCGTTGAGGACCACCGGTCTAATCAGCGTCTTGTAGACAGTCAACTTCGTGCGGCGGCGAATTTTATTCGACCGGAGCGTCCTCCGGAGTCCAAAGTAGGCACGATTCCCTGCCATAATGCGTCTTTGAATTTCTCTGGTCACTGTACACCTCAATTGAGGGGGTTAGAAGGAAAGGGGTGTAAGTGACTTTGATCGATTCTCTTCATCGACTTTCTCTTTTGATAGTTACAGCTTTATATACAGATTTTGCGCTATTTCTGCCACATAATTTGATAAAGGAGGTTTTCATCTAGCATACAGAACGGCACACAAATCAAGGAATGTGTTTGCAGCTGAATTATTAACGAAAGAGAAAGTCGATGAAGAGAATCGATCAAAGTCACTTACACCCCTTTCCTTCCAACCCCCTTAATTATAAATAACTAGCTGAGTGTGCCCAACCTTGCTCGGGATTCAATATTAGCTTAAGTTTATACGCCAATTAAAAAAAGCATGCATTACTGTACGTAGCCCCCCCCCCCCCTCTTATCTAACGAAGCAACATTGCTAGTTTTATCGAGGTATTAAAGCATTCCACAAGTCTAAATCATTGTCTATAGAACCCTCATAAAACCAGAAATGTTACTTGGGCGGGCTACCCCCTATGACTTCCACATGCCAAATTTGGTTCCATTTGGTTAGTTCTCGAGTTATGCAGAAATTTCTGTTTCATTTGTATGGGAGCCCCCCATACACAGAAGGGAGGGGTCTCGAACCATCATAGGAATCTTTCCTGGCCCCAAAAACCCCAGCATACAACGTTTCACGCCGATCGGTTCAGTAGTTTCCGAGTCTATAAGGGTCAGACAGATAGACAGAAATTAATTTTTATATATATAGATTATTATTAATGCCGAGTTTTCTCATGCTTGAAACTTATTCAACAGAACGAGAAGCCTCCTTCTCCGATTTTGAGAGGTTGAATATTAATTTTCACGAGCTAAAATAATCTTTTCATAATATTAGGTCAAATTCCTAATTCCTAGGTCTTGAAATCACACCACCACATCACCAAAACTTCGAAGATCATCAATCTCTAGAAAGCAAAAGAGTCCTAGGTATCCCCTGGCCTGGACAAGAGCAATCTAACGTGAATCTTTTAATAAATGAAAACTTAATTTTGCCGTTCCATGGAAAACAATTCGACGCAACTCATAATCTGATGCCAAATGCACATTTTTCCCTTAATATTTAAACAAATAATTCGTTGGTTTTTTCCAGAACTTCTTATGATGAAAAATACGAGACTACTTTGTTCATTTTCGAATAAATATGAGCAACTCAAATTTACTCGCAGCAAATATATCTACTCGGAGTACAGCTGTCTTGCCCTTTGGTTCAAACCTAAATTTAAATCCAGGTTTTTTTTCAGGAATTTTTAAGACTCAAGAACGAAGTAGGCTGTGCCGACTGCCGGCGAACAGTTGTGTTTAATTTAGCATTCAAGAGTTTTCTTTGTAATTCTCCGTTCTGAAGTGCTTTTAATGAAGAACAATCCCCCGTTCAGTTTTCGAGAAGTGCATTTGGATCTGAAAAGTTAGTTTCTGTAGAACGGTCTACTAGTGAACTGCAATCGAGTGGTATATTCCGCGTACCAGCCAGCAGTGGCAAATAAGACATTGCGAACAATTTCGCCATGAGAACCCTCTCATATCGGGCAGCAGCCGACCAATGGAAACATAGATGCCAACCGGAGAATGGCAGAAGAATCCAACAACTAGGTACCTACTAGCAAGTCTTTTCCATGTTCTACTCGTTTAATGGCGGTACCGGAAATGGAAAGCATTGGTGAGACCGTTCTACATTGTTATTAGTATTTATTACCAGCAAACAATTTATACTTTTACCTACTTAGTACGTGCCAGTTGGCCTCAGAATGTAGGCATTCTTGAAATGAGTAATTGGATTCTCAGTAAATCTATCACCTTCAATTTTCAGGGCTAAAAATGATTGCATCTATCGATAAGAACAGTTTTATCAACAAATATGTGCAGGCAGGTATCTTCCATCAAAGCACTGCATGCCAAGGGGAGGTGGATTGCATCCACACACTCACATCAACATATATATGGCCAAGTTAAATCAATTGCTGCCACCACCTGAGAGCAACCCATAGATTGCGAACGGCCGGCTTAATGCACTTCTCTGTGGAAGGTGGATGATTTTAGTTGGTGAAAAACCCTTTTAGCTGGTTTAAACCGATTTTCGGTTGAAGAGAAAGATCGTCCTGTATTCGAACCCTTTTTCTTGGTCGAACTTTGATTAGCAACTTCCAGACAGACTATTGACTTGATTGTAATGCTTGCCAACATACATCGTCTCCAACCGGAATTCACGCTCAGACTAACTTTATCCTGCAAATACCAATCTCGCTCAGAAGATTCCTACAAACAAATGGATTTCCTTTTCATCTCATCCAGTAAATACCACCGAGGAGCTACATTCATTTTTACGTTCTGAGCTTTATTTTTGCTTTGTCATACTGATAAAATGTCGCATCTATCAACTATGTAATATTCGAGTTGTTTGCATCCAATAGTAAAATGTTCTTTAGTGCTTATAAAATCTAATATTACGTATCTTGTCTAAATTGACCGCAGTCCTAATCCTAACATTCTGTACAAGCATTCAATGGCACACCGTCTTCCTCCTAATCGCCCAGTACCTCCTCGTCATCGCTGGTCGTGGCCTTCATCCCCGGCTTTGGCATCAACTTTGGCATCGGATGACCCCGAAGGGATCCCCTCTCGCCGAAGCACGTCTTGTTTTTCATGTGGATCAAATAATTCTGCCGGTACCGGAATCCCTTCTGGCACCAATCGCAGCGGTAATCCGTCTCGGCACTGTGCGTCTTGAGATGTGACTTCAAATGATCCGACCGTTTGAAAGTCTTCTTACACTGGCGGCACTGGTAGGGTCGTTCGCCGGGAATCTTGGCCAGCGGTGGCGCTCGCTTCCGGATTGTGCCGTTCTTCGTCATATACTGCGAAGCATCATCGTCGTCGTACTCATCCTCACTGCCGTAGAAAATGTGCGGGATATCCGAAAGGCGTGGTTGTTTCGGTTCCGATTCCGTTCCGTTCGAAATGTCGTCATTGGAACCGTCGTACTGACCGATGAATTCTTCCGGCGAAATTTCCTCGCCCATGTCTTCGTCGTCGTCGGACAGGGCAATCACATCGTCGTCTTGGTCTTCTGAATCTTTGCTAACGCTTCCGTCCGGATGGCTTATCAGTGTTTCCAGCTGCTGTTGGGCTCTCTGTTGTTCGTGGATTCCTCGCATTATTTCCGAACGGTCGATTTCGATCTGCAGGTGGGACGTTCTGTGTCGCCGCAGGTGCTGGCTCCGCTTGAAGCATTTTTTGCAAACTTCACACTGATGCGGTCGCTCCGCGGTGGGGTCGTAGTGGTCCTCTCGTGGAGCCGGTGGCGGAGGAACCGGTTCCATAACGCGCTGAACGGGTGCTTTGGAAAAGATAAATCTCCGCCGGGCATTCATTTCCCAATTTTTGGGCAGCTTTACACTGTCGATTACGACGGCGTGGGCTTGGGCCACGTGCCGTCGGCAGTGCGGTCGCCGGAGGAATCGTTTCCGACAAACCTTGCACTGATGGGGACGTTCACCGCCCACCACATGCAGCAGGGAGTTGAGCTTGGCACCGAATTCCTTGGACCATTTCGGAACTCGGATGCCGTTCCGGCGGTTCATCTGCTGGACCAACGTTTCCTGGTCCTGCTGGTCGTCCTGTTCGTCTTCGTCATCGTAGGGGTCATAGAATTGATCGTCCTGTTGTTCCATCATGTCTTCCGGGGAGATTTCCTCCCCGATCAGGTAGCTTCCGTTTTCATCCTCCGCCGGAGGGAGCTCGGTCATCTCTTCGAAGAATTCCTGCTGTCGCTGTTGTTGAATCTTTTGCTTTTGCTGCTGTTGTTGTTGCTGTTGCTGTTGCTGTTGCTGCAGTTGTTGTTGACGTTCGTTTTGTAGCTGCTGTTGCTTTAGGAAGGCTTCTGCCATGGCTTCTTCTGGACTGAAGATGTGCCGATAGGAGGCCTTCAAGTATTCGTCTGTGCCGACGCATTGCTCCCGGAAGGTTTGCCAGTCCTCAAGTCGGGCACTGCATAATTCGCAGATTGTCGTCGGAGCGCCTTGGAAGTGTTCGATCTAAAAATGCGGAAAAAGGGAGTTTGTTAGTATTTGGAAGTTGATGGTTTTGCTAGGGTAGTCTGATTGTATATCAATGTTATAGTTATACGTTTATAGTATGATACAACTTAATAAAGCACGGCAGGAAAAACTCAAATTGAAGCAAATTAATTGAGGATTTTCACGAGGGGTGAAACACCTAAGTCTCAACCTCTAAAATACTTGAAAAATACAATTTTCTTCAACTTCAAGCCCCATAATCTGGATCAGATTTCTTACATTAGGATCTTAAAATTTGTTCGCAATCGAAATCGAAGAATCTTAACAAAAAAAATCTGGAAATCCTACACAGCTAAAAAAAAGTAGTGTAAATTTCCGTTACTATGATGCACATAAATGGAGCGTCATAAATCATACAAATTTACATTATAAATCGTGTAAATTTATGAGACATGTTATGCAATATTCCATATATTGTATGCAACTTTCCACCTTTGTTTGCAACATTTCTTGCAAGCTGCTAGTTTACGTGAAAAAGAAATTTACATGCATGAATGTTTGCATGCATGGATGTTTACATCACCAGTAAAATTCAGATTTTTTTAGTGTGTAGATCTGTCCCGTGCTTGAAGCATGTCTGAATGAACTTATTTCAGATTGTCGTTGAAAATTCTCAACGATTTCCTAAGGATCATTCCAAAATGTCTTAAGAGCTATTTTCAGGACTCCCCTTAGTAGTCTTATCAATCTCTCCGGTATTCCCTAGAATATTTGATATCCTGCATAACTGTCTTGGAATTTCCTCTAGAAAACTCTTGAAATTCACTCTGCATTTATCTTTGAATTCGCAATTCTAACGAGAGATTGCTGCTGTAGATTCGATGAAAGTTATCTGTAATTTAAATGTTATTAACCTCCAAAAATACTGTACTACTGTACCGGTACGTGTAGACTATATGATTTATTGGTCTGATTCGAGCGGACTGCTCGATAATTTTGTCGGATGCAATGTTTGAATGCGTTCACACTTTTTCGACATGATGATTAGATTTGACGTTTGATTTGTCGAACGTAATTGGTTTGTGTTTAATTTTCATTCGACCCTTTCAGCAAAATAGCCGCCAGTAAAATGAAAATATTGATATTTTTTTCTAAAATTTCACGAATTTGATTTGTGTTTTGATGGCATCCAGCAGCATGGTAACCCGATTTCACTATTCAATATGTATGATTTGACTGATTTTTACTTTCCAATGTGATTGGCTGTCAACAAAACAGTGTTTATATCATATGAAGTATGTATGTGTTTGTTAGAACTTCAGAGAGGTTAGAAGATCTACTGAGACATTTTTTGAGCTTAAGGGTAGTTTTTAGATCTTGAGAACAGAACTACAAAACTTCAGAAAATTTTACAGAAATTAAAAGAAATTTGCAGAAATCCAGAAAAATTCACAAGAGAGAAAGTAGATCTTCAGAATATCAGTGCTAACATTTGAAAACGGCACAAAAGCCATTTGTAAACAAATGGTTTGTGGGCCCTTTACTCACTACTTGAAGTACACCCACGCGACACAACAGCAACATCGGGTAGGGGAAATTTTCCCCTTCCTGACGATGCTGTTGGTTTGCGTGGGCGTTCTTCGGGTAGCGAGTAAAGGACCCACAAACCATTTGTTTACAAATGGCTTTTGCGCCGTTTTCAAATGTTAGCACTGATATGTTTTAAAAATTCAAGCAAGCTAAAATATTTTCAGATCAATTTGTAAAACTATAAGAGAAATTTTGCAAATATTCAGGGAACTACGCAGACCTTCAAAAAAGTCCAACAATCTACAGTGAAATGTAAATAATTTCACAGAAGTTTCGATAAATTATTGAACATCAGAAAAGTTCGTAGATCATCTGAACATAGCTACAGATCTTTGAAAAAATCACAAGAATGGTCATAGATCTTCAGATAAATTTAAAGACGTTCAAGAAAGAGTGCAGATTTTCTGATACATTTTTAAAATGTCAGAAGTTTTAATGGATCTTCAGTGAAATTTGCAGAACCGTTAATTCGGCGATTTAAAAAAAAATATTAAAACGATTTCAGGGAAATTTGTGGATCTTGAAAGAAACATTTATAACTTCTAGGAAGCTCAACTATTTTCAGATAAATTTTGAGAACTTTAGGTAATTTAGAAGATCTGCAGGTGCATTTTCAGATATTTAGGGTAGCCCGTGAGCCTACAGAGGAATTTGCAAAACTTCAGACAACTTTTCAGATCTACTGAGAAATGTATTGAACCTCAAGGTAATTCGTAGATCTTGAGAATAAAACTACGGAGCTTCAGACAACTTTACAGAACTTTAAAGGTATTTGCAGAACTTCAGGAGAGTAGGTATTAGGAGAAATTTGTAGAACTGCAAGGAATTTTGCAGATCTTTAAGGACATTCAGTGGTTCAGAAAGCTTCACAGTTTCAGACAAATGTAAGATCGTAAAATTTCAGAAAAGTACTTCAATTCCAAAAACAAATCTCAGCGAGGTACGAAAGTTCAAGATTTTGCAGAAATCCACGGAAGTTGGAAAAAGATAGATCTGAGAAACTTCAGAGAAGTCTGTAGACATTAAGATAAGTATGTGTAGTAAAACTTCAGGAAGTTCGTACATTTTTAGAAAAAAAATTGCAAAACTTCAGCAAAACTCACAGAACTTCGGGAAAGTTCGCCGATCTTTAGAAGTATTTACACAACTTCGAAGAAATTCAAATATTTTCAGATAATTTGTAGAGCTTTAAGGAATTTAAAAGAATTTCAGATACATCTGCAGAACTTTATGGATTTCCAAGAATCTACAAAGAAATTTACAGAACTTTAAAGAAGATATATTGAAAAATCTGCAGAATTTTATTGATTTTCTTGGATTTTAAGAGAAATTTATAGTACTTCAGGGCAGTTCGCTGATCTTTATAGATATTTGCATAACTTCAGAAAAATTAGTAGATCTTTAGAGAACTTCCTTAAATTTCCGGGAAGCTCAAAAATTCTAGATAATTTTTTTATAGTTAAGGAAATTGTGTAGATGCTTAGAAAATTTTGCAGATATTCATTGAATCATGAAAATCTTCAGAGAAAATTATAGAACTTTCGAGAAGTTCGTAGATTACTAGAAATTCAGTGGTGAACATCAGAGATAATTGTTGATATTTAAGGATCTTAAATCTGCATGGATTCAGTAACTTTGTAATTTTTTAGAGAACTTCTAAAGAACACACATGACTTCTAAGAAATCTACAGAACTACCAAGAAATTTGCAGAAAGTTTGTTCATCTTCAAAGAAATTTTTTTAAACTTCAGGGACGTCCGAAGGTCTTCAGGAAAATATGCAGAATTAAGATCTTAACAGTAATTTTCAGAACTCAAGGAATCATGTAGATCTATAGAGAACTTTTCTCACTAGCTTGTTGAAAGTTGATATTGCATCCTGGCGAAGTTTTAGAATCCTTTTTCGTCTTAATATCGCAGTTCTTGAAGGACAAGATGAGCCAGACCCTTGCCGGTGTTCCTCCTGAGCAGTCATTTCCCACTACACAAAGTTTGCCTTCTCCCCTTCTCCTTCTTATTTTATTTAAAATAATAAAAGCAAATGCACCTGCCGAAGCTAGAGCAATTTTCCGGTAATTCATGATGGAAGCACTTACTTTTGATTCCTGATACAATTTTGTTTTGAAATCTAAATTGACAGTTCTTTCGACATGTGACAGAAGAGCTATGGAGTGTTTATATATATATAAAATTGGCGAATCAAAGCAACGCCAAAACTGGTCATGCGACATCTAGTTTTAAGATCTGCGATCACAAAAATGATGATGTACTAAAAAAAACTACAAGGGACAACCCTAAGGGGTTGTACGCAATGGTGACGTAGAACTACGTGGTCTTATATAATAAATCTTATTTGTTAACTGCAGCAGCGGCTTGTGTTTTGTGTAGGAATAGGCATTCGAGCGAGGTTCTCTCTGTTTATACTCTTTAGTATGACGCGCTTGGCATAGTTGGCCCACAGCAACTCACGAAGAGCTACTGATTCCGATCAATAGCGGTGCGGCTTCTTCTTCTTTCTTTGGATGCTCATGTAGGCTGCAACTCGTTGCTTTCAGACAGCCCTTCGTTGTATACTGGAGAACACCTACCACTCACCACGCTGTGATTGAATGAACACCGTTTGGTGAGATCGGATGGAATTCAACTTTGAAATCTGTGTTAGGTAAATCACTTTTCAGCAACAGTTGCACATTCGTGCAATTTTCAATAGTGACATTTTGAAAAAAATGATAACGTCTTAAATTTGACAGATGCGTAGACATATATCTGATCGAATGGTGATAAAATTATTGAAATTGGTCCAGGGGAAGTTGAGTTATTTGCGTTCAAAATCTTTCATAATTTTGTTACATGTTCTATTTTTGGTTTTCACAAAGTTTACCCCCATATAGAAATCACAGACGTAGTCCTACGTCAAAATGTCATGTAATTTGACAGATATCAAAACGTTACCATTTTCACCCACTCGCCATCTGTGAGTGAATCGTCACTTTGATTCATCAACTACAGATAATTTTCATCGAATCTACAGCATTTTTGCAACTGCGCAACAATTGAGCACTGTTGAACCAACCGGTGGGAAATAATGATTTTAAATTGGCTAACACTGGACTACAGTGAACGAAAACATCCGCAATACACTGGAGTCGCTTTTTACGCGGTTTTTTTTTACACGGTTTTTTTTTACGCGGTTTTTTTTTACACGGTTTTTTTTTACGCGGTTTTTTTTACGCGGATTTCGGAATTTACGCGGTTTTTTTTACGCGGATTCCGGAATTTACGCGGTTTTTTTTACGCGGATTTTGGTTTTTTTTTACGCGGATTTCAGAATTTACGCGGTACATCGCTTTTTACGCGTTTTTTTTCTTACACGGTCTTTTTTTACTCGGTTTTTTTTACGCGGATTTTGGAATTTACGCGGTTTTTTTTTACGCGGATTCCGGAATTTACGCGGTTTTTTTTTACGCGGGACGTATCACCCGCGTAAAAAGCGACTCCAGTGTACTTCGACTGATTATTGTACTGCTCGAGGCCTTTAACAATATGCTGTCAAAATTCGGATGATTTCCTTCCTGATTACTGTTTGTTTTGATTCGCTATGAAAGTTTGACAGATAAAATGAGGGGTTCGTGGATTTTCCTATGTTTCGAGGGGTGCATCGATTAGCTTGGGACCGAAGAGAGTACCAGAGCTGAGCCAAAAAGTTGAGCACGTTATTTCGGGACCTTCTAGTCTTAGAGTTACCTCTATGATTATATCCTATAGACAAATGGTAAGTTCCTGTGAGGGAGCAGCAGACTCGAAAAATATGAATGTCAAAAGGAGCCTGAATCAAGCTGTCATGAACTCTCATTAGGACCCAAGCAGTGCAAGCAGTTTGATGATGCTTTACTTATAGTTGAACAAGAATACACAAGGCGGCATTGGAATCTTGCGTATAGTAGTTTATGACAAAACTGTCATTTCCAGCTATTTTAATCAATGGGACCACCGTTTCTTTTTAATTCATTCAAAATACACTCAAAATAATATTGAAAGATAGCATCAACCGCTGAAACTATATAAACTATCACGTATCTCTGTTGTTCATTCCATACCAAGCGAAAACTTAATCATATTCTGTCACGGAGTGTTGTGCTTTTAAGAAGCTTGATGACCCTGGAGAGATCGTTTGTGCTTAATGAGCAGAATATCATGGGTTTAATTTGGTTTGTGTTTTTTCAACGATAGAATATAGTGCTGGTGTTTCCGTTAGTTCCGTAATGATTCGAGATTTGGGGGTGATTGCTTTTGTAAATTGGTACGCCCCTCGCGCGCCGCTAGCACGCCTCTAGTGTTGGGAATCGAAAATCTTTGACAGTGGTTTGTTTACACTTCTATAGAGAACAACTGGTGCAAGTTTGATCAAAGTAGTCGTATGCGTTTAGAAATAACGTCAAATGGAACTCTAAAGAAGAACAAATATTGTGCACAAACACCTGGAAAATCTGGAGTGGTCCGGTTCCAAGCTGGTTAAAGTACTGAAGATGCCGAAAACAACAGTTTGTCGAGTGCTCAAAACCTACAAGGAAACCCTGAGTGTGGAAAGGCATCAGGTGTTGAGGTGCGTTTAAGTCAACCCCGGTCTTTCGATCCGAGATGTGGCCAGAAGGTAGAACGCCAACTTTCAAACGATGCGGAACATCCTTGCCAGGGAAGGATATAAGTCGTACAAAGCCAGTAAACATCCGAACCGGCACATGAAGCAGAATTCCGTGGTCAAAAAGCGTGCAAGACTCTTGTACGACCATTTTTTGACGAAACACAAGGGCTGCACTTTGATCGATGGCGAAACATACGTCAAACTCGATTTTAAGCAGTTTCCCGGTCAAAAGTTTTACATCGCGACTGGACGTGGGGATGTGCCGGGAAGATTCAAGTTCGTGTTTGCCGACAAGTTCGCGAGCAAGGCCATGATTTGGCAAGCGATTTGCAGTTGTGACATCCCAAGTTTACATCGAAGAATGCCTGAAAAAGCGTGTATTGCCGTTCATCCGCAAGCATAGGGGCAAAGTCATCTTTTGGCCCGATTGGACCAGCTGCCACTACTCCAAGGTGGTTCTGAAGTGGTATGCTGCCAACAAGATCGAATTTGTCCCCAAGCTAATGAATCCTCCGAATTGCCCGGAATTTCAACCAATCGAAAAATACTGGGCAATTTCAAAGCAGCGACTTCGACGAAGCGGCGGGGCAGTCAAAAACAGCAATGTAACCATCTAATGCTGTCACTTTGAAGTTTTGATAAAAGTACTGTAAAGCGAAAATTGATGGATTTTTTAAACTTATTGAATCACGAATGACAGGTCTTTTTACTTTTAATCAGTCTTTAAATTTTCAGGATACAGTCACTTAACTATTACGAGAGTTTTAGTTAGAGGGTATCAGTCATGTAGAAAAATACGCACTAGCACGGAGAAAAAATACTACCCAAAATTTGAGTTCTTTTTACTTAATATTGAGTTCAGCCTCTCACTTGCACCCTGAAAACAGAAAAAAGGAACGAGAGATTCGACCCAACGATATAGTTCAGCCTAATAAGTTACTTTTGAGTAAATTACATATTCTCAAATTTACTTGAATTAAACTTAATTTTGGGTATTTTTTTGCTAGTCTTAAACGGAAACTACTATAATCGATTTACTCAACTTTGGGTTATTGGGCTGAACCCCGGAATTGAGGGAAAAGCACTTAATTTTGGGTAGTTTATCATCTCCGTGAGGGTGAGGGGACCACAGTAGGTGCTTTATGAAACGTAAACAATAGACTGATGCAAAATTTGAAATTTTCGCTCCACAGTGTTCAAACGGTTTCAAATCGGGTTCTGATTAGCCTCCGAAAGTTTAAACTCATTTGATAAGAAACTGACTTGGCACAAACCAGTTTATATAGAAATTACTATGGGAAAACAAAACCTTTTGTTCATTGTATTCTACTCTTTTTACATATTGTACTGTTGTCAAATTCAATTGCTATTCTTATGGGAATTTTTATCAGCTACAACTTTCCAGAAAATCGTTTTCCAGCCAAACGTCAAATTAAATAGTTAATAATTGTTTAAGAGATAGATAATCTTATGACAAGATTAAGCAACTGTATTGTGGGCAACACTGTATTCACACTCAAAGCTCTTCATAAAGGGATTCCGTTAAGAGGTTCGACAAAATTTTAAAGAATGTTTTCAAGGTTAAAAATCTTATTTTTTCCCCCGATTGGTTATTGAAATTCACAGGCTTTTTTTTCGGTTTTTACCCGGTGGCTTAGAATGCTCGGCTTTTTCCGGTTTAAATTTTTAGTTGTGCGAAGTTGTAAAATTCAGAAGCTATTTAAATCATAGAAACAAACAACCCTTCCGTGAAGTAATAGATGTATTGAGAACCCGTGATCTTCCCTACATGCAGGCGATCTACTAGTTCCTTTGTTTGTCTGATGTTAGAGTTTGATGTGACCATCTCCTCCTTTCCATACATTTTCCAGCCATTGTGTCCCTATCTTATTAACGGGTGTTCAATAAAAAATTAGATTTTTTTTTTCAACGAATTCAGTTTTTTTTTTATTAAAAACATAATGTTTATTCTTAAAAAAAAAGTAAATGAATATTGGATAAGGGGGCCCTGGTCAGCCGTACGACGCAACTTAGTCGCGATGGTCCCACAAGAGCGCTGGACGGCACTGAAATCATTCTCATTTTTTATTGAACACCCGTTATCCACCTGTTTCTGTGCTACTTGCCCCTGCGCAGCCAGCATTTGGTCAACCGTTCGAGAGTAGTATCTGAAGGAGGCTTCAGAAACCTGTTTCCTACCTAGCTCCTTCCAATCGAAATTGTTACCCATTAACCTCGAGCCCACCACGAGTAATTGGTACCCAATACTAACCAAGATTTACTGATGTTTAAAATGCTAGTTAAAAAATTAAAGATTTTTGGCTCCGCAAAGTGTCACACACCACTGAGCCTAGTAAATAAACGAACTAGTTTAAAAAATCATAGAAACAAACTAGATTAGTTTTCCTGATAGACTTTTCAAATTTCCAACTTTTTCCCAGTTTTTCCTGGTCCACTTGTCACCCTGCAGTTATGGAAAGTTTCATGCATATCAGAGAAGATCGAGTCCGAAATTGAATTTTAGTTTTGCTGTTTGTCCTAAAATGGATCAGTTTTGAGCTGCTCACCGCATATTTATAGCTTCGACATTGCTGCTAAGGTAGTTTAAAGGTACACAGCAAAAAAAAATGTAATATCGATCAATGTAATTCAAGCTGATGTTTGAAATAATGATGTAATAGCAAAAAGCAGATACAATATTTATTACATCACTTCTTCTTCTTCTTATTCGCATTTCAAGCTTATTGCTTAGCGCATATTACCTTATTGCGTGCTCTCAACTTAGTGTTCTAAATGCACTTCCACAGTTATTAATTGAGAGCTTTCGATGCCAATACCAATGCATGAATTTGTATATTGTGTGGCAAGCACAATGATACTCTATGCCCAGGGAAGTCGAGAAAATTTCCAACCCGAAAGATTCCCTCGACCGGACCGGGAATCGAACCCGCCGCCTCCGGCTTGGTGATACCGTGCCGTGTTTATTACATCAATGGATGTAATTTTGTTCGCAAAATCGATGTACATCGTATAACGTTATATTACACAACCGATGGATTGACCTGGTTGCAGCAGTTTGGATGTAATATTCAACAACTTTTTTTTTCTGTGTACACAGCAAAACAAATTGTAAAATCGATCAACGCAAATATTGATCTGGCTACCCTGCTTAATCCAGCTTGACAAAATCGCACATAGCCGACTAGCTTGGCATTTAGTTTTGACGAGATCTCTGCAAAATAGTGGTTTAACCTTTTACAGATTCTCTGCAAAATTGGCACGTCTGTTGAAATCTCGGCGAAAACAAGTTAAGTGTGTACCTAATTTGTCCTAATTTAGGTATGACATAAATTTTAAAGTCCTACGAAAGAGCCACAATACAAACTTGATCATCCCTAAACGCCACCACACAGAGACAAAAGCAAAACCATCGACTGAGTGTCGGCTACACTCCGTACGATTCCCCGATAATACCCTCATTCTCAAACATTTCCACAGAACAAGGGTTTCGCAGCGACTCTCTTTATATGTGGGGTACATAACATAATACCAACTGAATCTTGGAATCAATCCAACGAATCACGTTCTGCTGCCGAATGATGGTTTCCCTTGGTCACGCGTTGCTCGCTGGAATCATGACCATTTTGGCTGCCGTAGAACGACGCACCTTGCCATACTGGTTTCCATACCCTTGGGAGAGGTGGCTGGCTACGTAGACCTTACCGTCCCAAACCAAATGAAACTCGTTTCGGAACCAACTAGCAGCAGCAGCAGCAGCAGCACAGCAAGCAGCCGTCGACTCGCTGCTCGCCTGAAGGCAATCCGATCCAATTCGAGTAAGTTGTCTGGTGTTGTTCGTGTGTTGGTGGTAATCCCTCCATCACCGCCAGTGCTCATCGATCGCTTGATGGTCTTTCGACTCGCTTGGGAAACGGTTCGAGAGAACCCCTCTTCTTGAAAAGTTGGTCCGCTCGAGACGAGGATGACATTCTTCCCGCAGGCAGCTGCCGTTCGTTCGCTCGCTTTGCTACCCTGTGTCGTCAGTCGCAGCGCAGGGCATCATCATCGAGAGAATGTGGGAGAACAGTTTTATCATCTGGGGACGGCCGAACGCAATCATCGTCATCAACATCGTCGTTGCCAAGAAAATCTCCGGGGTTCGCTGTGAGGGTTTTGGGTCAAAATGGATTTTATCGTCATTTTGGGTAGGCAGGACATCAGCCTAGTTTAAGGATTTGCCCGGACTTGGAGGATGGATGCCGGTTTAGGTTTGTGGAGTCATTTTCGGTGCGTCCTTTTATCGATTTTCGGAAGCATATAAAGGCAAGTGGGGAGGGTTCGAAGGTATTTGGGCTGTAGGTGGGCAGAGCAGGGAGCTCCTCTTAGGTAGATATTCTTCCGAGAAGATTTATGGTACGACTTTGGGATTTGAAAAAGTTTCTTTGTATCAAGGCGGGTGCAGAATGCGGTGAGTTTCTGTTTCTGTTGAGCTCAAGTTACGGGGTGGGTGGTTGTTGGAAAAATCGATTGGCAACGATCTAGGAATGAGCAGGAAATCTTTTATCGCTTCAAATGGTTGACATTCACTACATCTTTCATAATTTATGGAGCATATTTCTCATGTGTGTTGTGTTTTATATGGACTGGTGCAATTTGAACAGTGCTGAGTTCCAGTTTCGAGTACTATTTTGCACCATCTTTGCAACTGCTCAACCATTCTGTTTTATTTCTGAGCGGGTTTGAAACACGGATGGAACTCTGCTTCAAATTTCTTTGGATGTATTTGTAGATGTTTCTCGTAAATGTTCAAAGAACTTCATAGTTGGGAATTTTTCAAAATTTTTGGGAACTTTCGAAAAGTTTGGGGATATTTCATAGCAGTTCGGAGAGCTCCATAAAATGGAGCAATGGAGAAGTTCATAAAGAACAGCTTGTATTTTAAAAACGTTTGAGGTAATTTCATAAAAGATCGGAGAACATCACAGAAGTTCTGGGAATTGTATAGTAGGGGAAATGGCTCTAATGTTGGCCTACGGCTCTAAGATTGGGCCCACCGCTAAAAATCCGCTATTCATCAATTTTATCTAGATGAAAGCGCCATTGGGACGGTACTAATGGATATTTTTTGGTGGTTATTGAAAACTCAATCGGTTGCTTAATTTTTGTATGGGCCCAAATTAGGGGCATTTAGGCCGACATTACATCCATTTCCCCTATATTATAGAACTTCATGGAAATGCATGGATCTTCACAGAGTTTCATGAAAGCGCTTGCGTCGTTTACTTCGAACAGATATTCTCTTATATGATACCAGGTTACTCAGAAATTATTCCGAGGACCATCAGGTAAACAGATATTCCCATGATAACCTCAGGTTACTTTTTCAAGACTTCAGGATAATCAGGTATTATTCTGAAAATATCCAACTATCCAACAATCCAAATCACATCTCTCTGATATTTTCTCATAAGATATCAGGCAGACCTTTATGTGTTCTAAGACTTCCATAAAGTCCTTTTTAAATACTTCAGGTTGATTAGGTACCATTCTGCATAAAATCTTCATGAAGATCTCAAACTGTCGAACATTTCAAATCACATCTCCTAGATATTCTATAATGATACTGGGTGACTCAGAAAATATTCCAAAGACCTTCAGATGATCAGATATCTCCAAAAACTGCTCATGCTATTTTTTTAAATCTTCAGGTTGATCAAGTATTATTCTGAAGATCTTCAACTGTCCAATAATTTAAATCACGCCTCAGATATTCACCCACGATACCATGAATCATCTCCATAAATAATCAACAATCCATATCACATCCCTAGCTTGAGCTTGAGCATGATTGACCGCCCACGGTTGCTACTCTGTTACTGCCAGATCAGCTGTAATTACACAGAGAACCAATAGACGATGCTTGGGACTAGCAATCATCCTCAATGAGTAAAAACTGGTGATCTTAAATTAGGCAATACCAGCGCCGGCCGCGCCCGAACACAGGTCAAGAAAGGAATGGGAAGGATTGTGTTGACATGACACTCGCTTTGATGGAAGCCGAGAACACCTCTGCACTTCCACGAGGAATCACTGGGATGTTGCATAAGAGGGTTGGGTTTGCAGCAGGGTTCGTTTTGGTAAACGATAAGCTGAATTGATGTCCTAACGATCTCTTCTGCTCAGTAAGCAAAAACGTTTGCCACTAGGCAGACGAGCACCTTTTTAATCACCGAGTTGCTGTTATTACCATGTAGTCATATTAACAAATAAAACGATTGACGAATCTTGAATGTGGATGGGCCTGAGATTAGACTCATGATGTTCTGCTCAGTAAGCAAAAACGGTTGCTCTAAGGCCACCGAGCCCCTCATATCACATAATACCGTTGTTCAAATTTTTGTATCCATTCAAACCCGGAACCAACGACAACAACGAGTTTCGCAAAATACACGATACACAAGCGATTTTACCATAAATCTCTTTGATATGTAAGGACCTGGGACAGCGTTTTTCTGCTCAGTAAGCAGGCCACTGCAACCGACGATCTTTCAAATCCGAAAACTAAAAACTACGAAAAAGTACCAACAATCAATACGAAACTAACGATTTTAAATTGGCTCACCACTTTAGTAGCCTATTGGTCCCAAGCAAACGATTAACGTACCCTATTCTAGTTGAAATTCTATTACTACACTATGTTTGTTTTGATTCGCTATGAAAGTTTGACAGATAACATCAGGGGTGTGTGGATTCATGCAGAACATGCAGGGGTGAGTGAAATAGCTTGGGACTGCTTGGGACCGCTGTTCTGGTACTGAGTGAGCCAAAAATAACAATGATTTTCTTCGGGACCCAGTGGTCTTAGAGTTACCTCTATGAAAGTACTTAGGCCTTCATTAAGTTCCACTTTCACGCGACGTTCAATGACAGGGTCCTATCCAGGATTACATCTGAAAAATCCAAATCTGGCCAACGCCCACCCTAAACCTAAACCTGTTCTAATCCACCTGAAATGACTAACGAATGGAAGACTTTGACTACCCAGCCATGCAATAGTCTCATTCCGTGCCTTATGGCAACTTGATGATTCTATTGCGCTCATCTTTTGGCACCACCCAGGGGAGACTTGGTCCTGTACCCAATGCTTAACTTATCTCCATTCCACTCAGCTACTCGCAATTTCTTGTGATATAGTGGGCGGAATATTATTATATGAGACAATTCAATGCAGACGTCTTTCCAAATTTGGCAGATCGACAGGTAATCGGTGAGTTACAACGATAGTTGCTATTCAACAACTCGACTACGTCCCATCGTCAACGCCTGCTATGAGAATTCCCCATTGCAGACGCCAACGAAATGACGTCATCGAGCTATCGATCAACTACCCTGGTTATCGCTTGGTACCTTATAGCACGATGCTAGGAGGCGAACCGGAAGAATCGATGAGCTACCTCTTCCCCACAACAATCCATATCACATCCCTAAGACATTTTCTCATCCAAGCGACTCAGAAACTCTTTCATACCATTCAGGTAATCAAAGATGTCCATAAAGCACTCAGGATATTTTTCAGCTCTCAGGTTGTTCAGGTACTATTTTGAAGACATCTGGTTAATCAGGTACTAGTCTGAAGATACCAAACTGTCAAATAATGTCTCTCAGATGACACCTAATTTTTCCAAAGAACTTCAGAAGATCGGAGATCTCCAAAAACTTCTCTGGATATGTTTTCAATACTTCTGGTTGATCAATTATTCTGAAGAGCTTCTACTGTCCAATAATTCAAATCACGTCCCTCAGATATTTCCTTATGATACCAGGTTGCTCAGAAACTATTCCGAAGGCCATCAGGTGATCAGAGATCTTCATTATTTCCTCAAGATATTTTTTTTTTTTCAAATCTTCAGTCTAAGGCTCTGAACCATTTGGTTATCCGAGCTTGATTACTTCTGACAGACAAGAAGTTAAATTTTGACAACCTTGGCTAAGTTCTTCTCGGAAACCGGTCGATCGATAGCACAGGGATTTTCGAACATAGAAAATAACTTTCGAAATGTCACTTTTAACCACGAGTTAAATTTAACTCGGCAAATGGTTCAAAGTCTAGGGCTGTGTTCCTTTTGGTGAATTTTCACTTACATTTGACACTTTGAAAATAAATTATAATGTTCGAAAATCCCTCTGTTGTTGATCATCCGATTTTCGAGAAGGTGTTTCTAAAAATTTATTCCTGGTCAGTCAGATATACACAGAGAAAAAAAAATAACCCAAATTTAAGTTCTTTTTACTTAATTTTGGGTAATTTTGGGTCCCACTCTCACTTTTTGTTACTGTCAAAAACGGAACGAGAGATTTGACTTTCTCATGACTATCGTTCAATAAGCTACTAGTGAGTATGAGATATTCTCAAATTTGAGTCAATTGAACTTAATTTTGGGTAGAAAATACATAAGAAATAAGAAAAGAACTTAATTTTGGGTAATTTTTCGGTTCCGTGTAAGTCTGGTACAATAGCAGGTTTATTTGAGAATTTTCCGTCTGTCAAATTTAAGTGAAAATTCACCAAATGGAACACAGCCTAAGTAGGTACAATTCTGAAGGTATCCACCGATCGAAGTATGCTTTGGCCGCGAGTGGACGTGTTTGTTTTTCGCTGTCAATTTTTTCACTCGTTTCGTCTAAATTTTGAAAATATGCCTAATAGTGTTGAACAACTTGACCTGAACAATGTGAAAATATGAAAGGATAGTTACCGGTTTATCACGGAGGTTAATGCGTGCCGAAGCTTTGAAATTTTTGGACCGTAGGATTTGTAGTGATAGATACTGTACCTGGAGGCCAGTCTGCAGCCAACCGCTCAAGTTGGAAAAGACAACAAATTGTGAATTGTTACAAGTGGTTGCAGCAAGTGGTTGCAGGCGGAAAATCAACTAAACTTGGAGTTTCGCGGACTGAAACCTGAAGATTTCAAGTTTTCTGGTGTCCAATTCAAAATGGTTATTTGGTAAACATTGGAAACATTGAGTAAGATCATTCCATTACACTATGTTCGATATTATACATAGGGGAAATGGCTTTAATGTTGGCCTATGGATCTAAGATTTGACCCATCGCTAAAAATCTGCTATCTATCAATTTCATCTAGACGAACGCGTCATTGGGACGGTACTAATGGATATTTTTGGTCGCTATTGAAAATTTAGTCGATTGCTGAATTTATGTATGGGCCAAGGGGTGTCCAACCATAGAGGTAACTCTAAGACTAGAAGGTCCCGAAGAAACGTGCTCAAATTTTTGGCTCAGCTCTGGTTCACCACTCGATTCACCCCTCGAAACATAGGAAAATCCACTGACCCCTCATTTTATCTGTCAAACTTTCATAGTGAATCAAAACAAACATTGTGTAGTACTAGAATTTCGACTAGAATGGGGTACGTTAATCGTTTGCTTGGGACCAATAGGCTAGTCAAGTAGTGAGCCAATTTAAAATCGTTAGTTTCGTATTGATTGTTGGTTCAACACTGTACATTTCAATCTGTGCCGAGTACATTATCTGTGCCGAAAGCTGGGTCAAGCGTTGTGCCGTACGTACCGAAGTATGGCAATCAAGGAACCAGTCTCAGTATCCCATGAGTTTCGCATCCCTGCAGTTATGACTTTTGAGATTTATTTGTTTACAGTTTCAAGTTCACGCATATGAAATAAAACGGAAAAATATGAGAAACTAAATTTCAAGATAAATTTTAATATTAAACGAACTTGTTGCCAGTCATTCGCTAAAAGGAAGTGACACTCAGGAGACTCAGGAAACCGCTGAGATTAGCCATTTACGAAAAAATTTGTGTAGCCCCTCTTCTTTATCATCATGGCCCTCAACTTTTTACTTTTTATACGTTTATCCACATCGTCCATCGAATAATTTCCAACAGCATCCAAATGTCGTTCCAGGATCTTACTGGTACAGTCGTTTAATGACTTCTACCTCCTTGTATCTGCCTGTTGTTCCATCATATTTTATATCCTTTCTTGGTCATGCCGGAATCGCATATTAGTCTTCCTGAATCTGCTGGCAATTTCAATTGCGTTCAATAATACAGTGAAACAGATTTTCTCCGTTACCTAATTTTACAATTCTGTTAGCAGCATCTTTCTTACTAATTCTGTTGTCGTCAGTGATACGAACACCCAGCGGCGAATGAGCGTAGGGCAGGATCGTTTGGCAGCGGACTGTTGTTGATATCGTACTTGAGCCCTGCAATCGTAACTGCATTCTACAATTCTTCTTACCTCTCGGTCCGGATTCTATGGCCATCTGGGAGTAACACGCATTCAAGACCATTTTACGTGGCGTGGTGACTCTGACTAATTCGTTTGGACTTCTCTGAAACTATGAACATCAAAAGCCGTGTGGACTTTCTCAAGAGGTTCATTCCGCAAAAGGCATAAGGACATGGAGTGTCTCGTCGATTATACAATATATTATTATTATTGAGGACCATTTCGCTGGAAAATCGACAACAAAATAGCAATGGCACTGTCAAAAAAAATTTCCCTTTTCCTCTTGCTTTGAAAGTAAACAAAGTAGTAAATCACAGCAACGATTGGCAAAATTTTAACGCAAAACAGTGATGCCGTTTTATACTATATTTTGTGTCATACTTGCCATCGTGTGCCATGACGTGGCGATCGGTGTTCCACGATGTGTTTCGGCACAGTGTGCAGAGTTGATTACCCCTTGGTGTGGGGCCAAATTAGGGGCATTTAGGCCGACATTCCCTTACATATAAATTCACCTAGCTCGGAGCGTTTGGTACCGTATGTCCACGCATCCTTCCACCCCTGTAAATTCACGAAATGCATCGATGTTTGAGCATATTTATTCGAACTCGAATCATTTCACTGCATCATCTTTGCGGTAAATGCAACGCAGTAGGCCTGGCCGTTTTGATGTTCGTGTCATATCTCAGATATGTTGACAAGAAATCATTTTACGGGATGCTTTCTCGTACTGGCTGCGTTTGTATTAGATTAGATTAGTACCATTCTGAAAGTATCCACCAATTTAAATTGCGTCTCTCAGATATTCTCTTATGACACCACGTGGCTCATGAATTATTTCAAAGACCTTCAGGTGATCAGATATCTCCAAAAACTTCTTTCGATAGTTTTTTCAATACTTCAGGATGATCAAGTAATATTCTAAAAATCTTCAACTGTTCAACTATCCTGTAGATCTTGGCAGTTGGATCCAACGAAGGCGGTTCCGTTTGAAAAAAAAAACATTTTAAGTAGGACATTTCTCCGATCTCTCCGGGAATAAATAAACACATATTAGCTATGTTTTTGCAAAGTTGGTTTATTCAACCTCCTCTCTCCTAGGCTAAATGCCCGCACCTTGTACTTAACGCTACCCATCTAATCCTGTGCAACACTTGCGCCACATTTCTTACACAGTTTCATCCACTCTTTCTTCAAATCCCTGTTTTCCGAAACTTGCCCTTCATAATCGCCCAGAATTTCTCTATTGGGCGAAGTTCTGGCGAGTGTGGCGGTTTTGCCTCCTTCGTAACAAAAACAACATCGTTCGCACCACTCCAACACCGGTTTCGCGTAATGGCACGATGCCAGATCCAGGGTATCATTTGACCTGAAACTGGACGATTGGAGTGGTATGACAACCGGAGTCTAGGAGGGAATAAACACTATCATTTTCTTTATCCTACCATCATGAGAATTGCGTTATTCGATTTGTTGGATCGTATCATTGGAAGGAGATTATTAAATTTCCGTGGATTTCGCGTAAGTGTCTCTGCTTACGGGTTTACCCCTCCGTTTTTTCCCTTCATACAGCGATATTGTGAATTCAGATCGGTAGCTCAAATTGATCTTGCTATTAAGTGGAGCTGCATACAAGACAAGATCTTCGAAGGGATGGTGGCTACCTTACATACATACATACATACATAATTTGTGGGTGAAAAGTCTGTAGTAGAAGGTTGTACGTACGTTGTCGGTATAGGTCCTCCACATCCAAAGTTCTTCGCCAAACCGAAAGCTTCAAGTTCAAGTCCCCTAAAGCTGTGAGTTCACCCTGATCATCATTTAGAACGCTGAGATGTAGGTTGCTTTCCCCTAAGAATAAATTGTACATGAGCAATTCATGCGTTAGTAACCGCCTGCCATTGTCTTATACTTGCTGCTGCAATCTCATGTACTCCAGAGCCCGATGTTGCGTAGATTGACCGCTTTCAGCATCAAAGCGACAAACCGTTTCTGCGTATCCGTACCGATGCTTACCACTTGCCTAATCTCCTTATCCGCCCATAGCTTCATCACCGAATTGCACTTCAGATAGTACTCCGGGACCTCTTGTCGTGCTTCAACCTCCTTAACCTGACACTGGAGTACGTTGTTGTAATCATCTTGTCCCAGGAAACATGTTCTTGAATTAGTTTCACCTTCTCAAAATCACCGAAGAAACAAACGCACACATATGTAGGCATGAATACCAAACACCTTTAAAACTGTGCGTTGTGATGATCGTGTTGAAGTCACGGGGGCAACAATCACGAATTTCGGCGGAGCTCACATCAATGTGATGAATATAGTGAGTGAGGATGACTGCAACAGATTACTCTTTCTAGCATTCAGCACTGCGATGCAAGTGTGAAAGAGTAAGCTTTCTTGTTCTGTCGTACCTCCGTCAGTTTTACGGCTGTCAGTATGTTCAAAAGTGTCAGATTGTCCAAAAATGCCAAAATCATGTGAGCTATGGTGCATCTATATGTGGTTGACAGAGATAGGGACCCCCTGGTTGAAGTTTCATTTTTGACAGTTTCAAATCACTGTAACCTTTGAAATATTTCACGTAGGAGTGAAAAATTTCACTGAGGTATTATAATAGCTGGGAGCAGGACTCAGCATTTTCGAAACAAAGAAAAGAAAATGAACCCTCCGCAGAATCGCTTCATTTCGAGCCATATAGTGTTCGTGTAAGTCATTGTGTTTCTTGTTATCGAGTCACGATGAACATTTCTCCTGTCAAACATGATTCATTTCATTTGAAGCAAAGACTTGATTTAATTGAAACAATGAATGACTCGAAAAACGCTTCCTTCGTTTTTTCCCCTTTTACTTCAATTCGGGGCTCATTCGACTGGTCACGCGTCGCGTCGTCAGGCATCAAAATATAGTATCCGGACGATATCGGTTGCCGCTAGGGATGGCATCCGGAGTATATGTGGCAATAAATTGTTATTTTATATTAAATGAAAATTAAATTAACGAGGCCATTCTGAAGTCCAAGATGGCGGCCATCGGGTTTCAAAGTGTCAAATACCCTAAGATATGGGTATCTTCGAAACGGGGAAGACACGTAGATGTCGAAAATCGATATTCGAGACCATCGGGTTGCTGAAAAATATGGGTATTTTACCCTAGTTCCAAAAATACCCTATTGATGGGTATTTGACAGTATTGGCACTTTTTCTGAAATCGGAATCCGCCATCTTGGATTCCAAAATAGCGTCGGATATCGATTTTCATTCTCGAGACATCATCTTGATTCCAAAAATACCTATATTGATGGGTATTGAACATTATTTACCATCTTTTTTACTGAGAGCCGCCATCTTGGATTTCAAAATAGCATCGCATACCAATCTTCGATCTTTAGACGTCACCCAGATTCCAAAAATACTCATATTGACAACAGCTTCGCTTCAATGCAAAAGTAGGTTCATTTGAAAATTAAAGACGAAATGAACACGAGCCAAGCCTAAACAAACAACATTAAAACTGATCGAAAGTGGTTCTGTTGATGTTAAAGACGATTTTCGATTGAAAGTGACTTTGTTGGACCCTGGCTGGGAGTCATTGATGAAAAAGACTATGATTGGTGTTGACATTCCATGTTTAGTGTTCAAGATGGCGACGAATGAAAAACACGCGCGCGAGCGGATTTTTTACGGACGTAATGCAAATCCGTCAATACGGGAATTTGCAAAAAAAATTGATTTACCTAAATCCATCGTTCATGGTGTGCTCAAATCATTTTCGGAACGTTTGACGGTCAAGAGGAAACCGAGAAGTGATGAAAACATTTGACGTGCTGATCCTGTCATGGCCTGAAAGGTGAAGAGGATATTGAAGGGAAACCCGAATCTTTCTGTTCGAACGGTGGCTCGTAAAATAGGAATGTCACCTAGTTTTGTCCAAAAATCAAAACAGCGTTTGGGGCTGAAGTGGTATAAAGTAAAAATAGCTCCAAATCACAACGACAAACAGAATTTGACATCACGGGCTCGACGTTTGCACTGCGAATATTTGACGAAGTTTTCAGTCCTGGACGATTTCAAGCAGCTTCTAGAGCTGGATTTCTATTGTGCTATGGCCAAAAATGCTACAGCTGAGTATGTAAGGATGAACAAGGCATCTAAAGTTAGTTTTTTTGTTTTGATTTGAACAAAGTTGATTTTGTGTACAATGATTCTTTGACAGTGTGCAAAGAGTGCGTATCATTTTGTCATTTTTTTATGCATTTCAGTTTTGAGTAGAGTGAAAGAGATAGAACCAAAACATTCTAGTACATTTGGTGAAAATGCTAGTTCAATATAGTAGTAGTGTTGCCATGTGGTACAATCCAGTAGTAGTGGTGTTGCCATGTGGTACACTGAAAAATTGCAATAGCAGGTTAGTCACCAAAGTTTTCGAGCCGCTCCGTCTGTCACTTCGTTTGTGATTATACTGTGATGGAGTGGTAGGAAGCAAATCAAGTGAATATTGTACCAAAAACCGCAAACCCGCCAAACTGTCCAGAGTTACGTCAAATCGAGAGATAGTTTGATCTGATGAAGCGGAAGCTTTAAGGAAAGAAACAACGAATCAAAGATATCAAACACCTTCAAGAAATTTGGACAAAGACGGCCACCACGGTATCTGGGGAGTCTGTACAAACCCTAATGGATAGAGTTAAGCGCAAAGTTTGAAATTTTTTAACTTCGTGAATTTTTAAATCATATCCCATGAATCTGAAAAAAAGCAACAACAATTGAAATATAATGCAAAATTTATGTTTTACTTATGTTTTGATGTGTCCGGATTATTGTGGATACCGACCTTAATGAGTATGGTTGGTTATGGAGAAAATTTGAATGGAGTACCTTAAATACTCCCATATCACAGACAAACAGTCATACCCCTCGCATACTTTTCATCGAATAAGCAATTAACGGTAAATTTAAAGTTGTCGTGGTTGGTAGCACCGCCACTAGTGGCACTCATAGGGCCTTATTACGGGTGTCACTACACGGTGATAAGCAAGTGATACTCAGAATAAGAGCCGTGAACACCGTACAAATCAAATGGGAATCACTTCACCGTGACGACAAGTGACAACTTTTCACCGTGAAGTGACATCCGTAATAAGCCCCATCAGTCATGGAAAAAATCAAGAAAATCCAAAATCAGGAACGGTCGAAAATCACTGAGATCAGCAAAATCACAAACAGAAAATCACGGCGGATGTCAATTTTTCACTTCCCATCATCGAGCCCATTCCGCAGATACCAATATTGCATGGGTTTAGATGCATATTCCTTGTCCAGGGCCACCATATTGGATTTTGGTTAGCCATTTTGGATTTGTGGGAGCCATCTAGGGTTGAAATCCACCATTTTAATTTCATCCGGAATGTTGACTTTAATTGCCCAAACTCTAAAATTTCACACATCTTCTAATCTTATGATTTTCGATGATTTTGATCTTGGTTGATTTTGATGCTGGTTGATTTTAGGAATCGAAAATCACGGCTGATAATGTTTGAAGATCACGTGTGATTTTCGTGGTGATGATAGCTTGTGATATTGGTGCGTGTGATTTTAGGTGACCTTGATCTTGAAAGATTGCTGATCTTGATTTTAGCCAACACTAAGCCCCATAGTCAATTGCCTAGCTAGGCGTTTGACGTTTAAACACTAGCGCCATCCAGGCATGGCAAATCATTTACATTCATTTGCTTCTAACTTTTCCCATCAACAGAATTCTGAAACTAATGTTTGTAGCTTTTGTAGAGTTTAATATTAGCTAAAGCTTTTATGAATAACTCAAATCTGTACCTCTTATGCATGACGAACTAGAACTGGCACAACTTGTTATTATTTTTCAGAGAATATAATTTACACTCACTCAAAAACAGTGGTGGGTTTTGTTCGCCCCGGTTTCATCATGCATAAGAGATACAGATTTGAATTATTGACTAAAATTGTAGCTAATATAAAAACCTACAAAAGCTTCCTACATCATTTTACGAAATTCTGTTCATGAAAAACGTTAGAGGAAAACGATATTCCACCCCGTATCCGGAACCCTCTTGTTTGTATATCATTCTTGCTCTTCCATTGTAAAAGTTGTTTCACTGAAATATAGCTACCACCGTGGACCCCCGTTAATTTGATCGAATTAGCGGGGCTCATTTTGTATTTGAATTACTCGTGTGCAGGGTTACCAGTTATTCAACTTTAAAATTAACCCAAGGCAAGATGAATTTCATCTAATATAATCATACTGGACGGTGACTAGAATGATGAAATATATTATGCTGGTCACTTCTGGTCGCTGGTCTATTTTGGAAGTAATACCAAATTAGACCACTCTAAAATCTCATTCATCGCGCCCTCCTGAGAGAATAATGTACGTTTTCACGAACGCATGCTAAAAATCGCTCAAACGTCAATGATAGCATGTAGGGGAAATGGATGTAATGTCGGCCTAAATGCCCTTAATTTGGGCCCATACATAAATGCAGCAATCGACCAAATTTTCAATAGCGACCAAAAATATCATTTTAGTACCGTCCCAATGACGCGTTCATCTAGATAAAATTGATAAGTAGCAGATTTTTAGCAATGGGTCCAAGCTTAGATCCATAGGCCAACATTGGAGCCATTTCCCCTATATGTTTGTTTTGTTAGTTTTCCATCGAAGGATGCAACAATAAACACTTGGAACAATATAAAATTCCAAAATGCAAATCATTGACACAGTTGAACAATGCACGGCAAAACCTCGTAGACGAATAAATGCTTGGTCTGGCTTGAACGAGCATCAAACGTAATATGTCATAAAATACCATTCCCTTCTAAAACTGGACACCCCTACAGTGGCATCGAACCTAAAAACACAAACTGGAACGGCAGCAAAATTGGTTTCAATACCCCACTGACTGGCCGGCTGCCGCTTACTGGTGCGATAGTTGTTATCAGGGACTAGGTTTGTTATTTTCAGACCATTTGCATCGAGCACTTTCCGACACCAGCAAGAGACGTCAATATTTGAACTTGCCTCGGATACGGAGTATGGTTGAACGACCCATGGTCGCTTGCTTATCAACCCAAACGGCTGGACTCAAAGGTTCGGCTTTGTTGCACCATCATCGCTCAACATAATCGATCGATCCAAGCAGGCCCGCCGCTTTTGCATTGAAATCGAAAATTCCCCTAGCAAGGCCCACTGGGACCACTGGGAATGGACTGGAAGGACGCTTAACAATAGCAATAATACCACTAACGGCAAAAAGAAAGGAAGAAAAGGGACAACGAAGGGAAGAAGGGTCCCGGTCAAGATAATGCTCTCGAAAACCCCCTAAGGTTTTCTCCGACTCCGACCCCGACCGAAACCCAAAGCAAGCCAAAGTTCTGTACTTCTGTACTCATCCTCGCCAGGCAGAAACAGGCAAACGCACGTGGGTATGGCGTGAATATGTTTCCTTTCGTTTCTTCGCTTTTGCGCATTCTCATTCACCTCTCGGTTGGTAGGTACTGCTGAGTATTATAGAAACGGTCTGTCGTGACCCGTAGGCCATCATGTATACCATGAAGCGAGCGGTGCTTATTCCGAAAGTTGCGACGTGTTCCATTTTTGGTTCGTTCGATGAAACGGCGACAGAACAACAGCCAATTTGGCCGTAGAAGTTCGATTCGGTCTCGTCGATGGCAAACCCACCGTGCGCTGTTGATTAGTTATAATATGGTACGGGCGGACGACCACTTGGGGCTGTCGAATACCAACTGCGCATTTCTACCCACACAGCCGCACCACACCACCGTCACTCGGCAGCTACATATGTAGTGGTGATTAGTTAGTCGCACACAGGCAAAGCGAGCCATTCGATATTCTACCAACTTTAGATACCTGGGGACGACCGTTGAGCTGTTTCGAGCTCGGCTAGGGATGGGCCATTGCCTGGAGATGAATTTCGCTGAATCAGCAGCAGGCTGGTATTGCTCGAGAGATATGCGAAAGCATTCTGCGGTGAGACGTGGTTTCTGACCGCAAGGGAATACGGTTTCGCTCAAGGCAGGTCGTTTCGTCGGTAAAAGTAGGGATGAACGAATGTTTGCTGAACTTTAAATGGCAAAATTTAATTTCTGAAATAAAAATGATGTAATTAATTTACAATTTGATGGTTGGGTTGTTTTAGAATTAGACTGAAAACACCTAAAATGTGAATGATCCAGAAAACCTGAATTTATTGACCTCAGTAGTTCCAAAGTCTTCTATACGAGGAAACAACTGTTTGCGCATAAATCATTAGTTTGGTTTTTCCATTTGTTTGATTCAAGCTTCTGATTTGAGTGTAGTAAGGGTGGTCCCTATGATTAGGGAGTTCTAAATATGAACTTTTAGTTCTTTGACATAGACTGGCACACCCACATAAACGCGAACCATTACTTGACCTTACCGAAAATGGTTAAAAATTGTTAAAAATCCCTGCTAAACTTTAACTGAAATGGGTATGGAACTTTACATTAACGTTGGTGTGATAAAGTTTTAACCTTATGTATTATGGTTTTTTGGAAGTGAACCATACAAATAATGGGTTGTTAAGAACCATTACCATTCCAAATTCTTGTTTTCTAGATATATTTTCAGAAAAGGAATTATATTAAAACCTTTTTACGAGCCTTTTTATTTATGATTTGAGAACTTTAATGGATATGGTTAAGGTCTATGGATGGTTTTGTAACATCGATCAACCTTATGTGGAATATATTGCAAATTGGTTGCCTGTAAACTAATGATTATCAATTAGCGATATATTTCACGTAAAGTTGATAGATAATACAAAACCATCTATTGACCTTACTGACTACCATAACCATAACCATTAAAGTTATAAAATCATAAATAAAAAGGTTCTAATACAGTTTTCTATCCGAAAATGTATGGAGAAAACAAGAACTTGTAATGGTAATGCTTCTTAACAACCCATTATTTGTAAGGTTCACTTCCAAAAAACCATAAAACATAAGGTTAAAACTTTATCACACAAACGTTAATGTAAAGTTCCATAACCATTTCAGTTAAAGTTTAGCAGGGATTTTTAACGATTCTTGGTAAGGTCGAGTAATGGTTCGCATTTATGCGGGCAGTGTTCAACAAAGTTGTAGAACAATTTATTTGAAGCAACTTTACTCAAGATACCAATTGTCTATCTCTAATGGTTCATGGTTTATACAAAGTACCTTAGGATGACCCCTATGAAATCGATTTTATTAAATAAACATATAATTATTGATTTCTCGTTAATTATTTATTCTAAGCTCTTTCAAAACTTTTAATAAATTTTTATTTTTTTGAAAAAAATTCTAAGGCGCCATTTCGAAAATTTTACAAGATCCAAAATGGCCGAATTTTAACAAATATGCAAATCGGAGAAGGCCGAGTGGAATTGCTCCATGTTGAAAACTGGATGCTCTTTGACACAATAGATTCCGCGATCACGATCGCATAATGCTACTTTAAGTTATGTTTTAGTTGCATTAGGGGTTTATTTTGATGCTGTATTGTACAAAATCGCTTTTCAAAGTGCGAGAATTCGGTAGAAGAGTTAAAAATCAAATGGAATAAAAAGCGATATTGTCAGTAAAATATGACGATTGCTTGATCCGGGTGCAAAAACACAGTTGAGTCCTGCTGGGAGAAGATATAAGAATCTATCCCATCGTTACTGATGAAAGTCGGGCAGAATGAAAAAAATATAATATGTTTGGAGAAAATAGAAGCTTGATCCTGTTTAGAAATTATTGTTAACTGCTTTCGAGGACGTCTTGTAGCCGTGCTTAAACGATCGTCGATTGTTCTTTGTTCTGATTTTCTGATGGGGCTTGGTGGCCTTTGAGCAACCGTTTTTGCTGACTAAGTAGAAGATCGTGGGTTAGAATCAAAGCCCCGTTTACATTACTGGGATGATAGGGTCGCATCATTTGTTTACCATGCTTTGACCGATCACATCACTTTCCACACTGAATACAGATCTAATTCAAGCGTAACTGTTCAAATCGACGTATCTGATTTTGTAAACAATCACTTCTTCAATCGACGATTTGTGGCAACTGCTGGCTCACTCACAGAAACTAACAACACCAGCTAGTAGGGGAATGATTTCTCTACCTGATGATGGTGTTGTTTGCGTGGGTGAGTTAGCAGTTAAGACAACTCGTCGATTGAAGTGATTGTTTACAAAAGCAGATACGTCGATTTGAATAGTTACGCTTGAATTCACCTTTCTCACTAACAAAAATAACCTTCCCGTGACAACCATGGAGATGGGAAGGTATTTTCGGTCTCTAGTAACAACGGGTGTCGAACTAACAATCCTTTCCTTGCCGGATGATCGCAAGGATTTTGAAAGCACTGGTTCATCGGAGTCACTCATCGGTGCTCATACTCTCTACTCATGCTCATCGTGTTTTATGAGCCAGTTGCCATCGTTGGGTTAATCATAAGTTGTGTGTTGTGCCGAGTGTGAATGGTTGCAACAACAACTCGATCATAAGTGGTGTGGTGTGATATGAGGAACTCGTTGGCCTTAGAGCGACCGTTTTCGCTTACTGAGCAGAACATCATGAGTTTAATCTCAGGCCCTTTCGCATTCAAGATTAGTTAACAGCTTTCCTTCTCAACTTGAACCCATTACTTTAATTCAGCATATCGTTTGCCAATACGAACCAGGCTGCAAAATTTCAGTGATTTCTCGTGGAAGTCCAGATGATTTCTCGGCATCCAACAAAGCGAGTATCACGAATCATGCTCATATTTTGAAGCTCTCTATTCTCTGATAGCAAAGAGGTTCTGTGAATATTAGGAAACTGCTCCAAACTATGGAGATTTTCTGCATTTGTTCGCCAAGAACTTAGGGTGAATCGCTGTGGAAGCCTTATTTCCGATTAATCTCGTTTACACCTCGCAATTTAAAGAGCACAAATCTGAACTCTCACGAAACATACAGCAACCTAATGTTTGCTGCAGTGCAAGTTCCAATTTCATGAGCGGTGTCGCAACAGTGTCCGAGATTTGTGCTGTAGAAAGCTTGAAGTGGCAAATCAGCCACCACGACGCCCACCGTTGGACTCATCAAGGAATCTCCTTAAGCAAAACTCTGAAGTTCAGGAAAGTTCTGCGAAATACTAGATATTTTTGCGAACTTCAAGGCAATTCTGAAAACTTGACTGAACATCTGTGAAAACATAGAAGTTCTACAAACTTCGGGAAAGTTCTTGCAAACTCCAGAGAGTCAGAGAAGTTAAACAACATCCAGAGAAGTTCATTGAACTTCAGGAAAATTTGGCAAACTTCAGGGAAATATAGCGACTTTCAGACAAGTTCTACGAACTTCAAGAGTTCTTCGAACATCAGGAAAATCCTGCGAACTTCAGGGACGTTTTGTGAGCTTCAGGGACCTTCAACGTCTTCCATAATTCATAATTAATTCTACAAGAACTTGTAACTCAATGAATTTCTTATGAGTACTACAAGGTACGAGCCCTTGCATTTTCGTTATGATTTCCGCCCCTGGTAAGTTATACGAACTTGAGGAGAGTTCTGTGAACTCTGGAACTTCAATGTAGCTCTGCAAACGTCAGAAAATTTCCGTAACTTTCAGGACGTTCTGCGAAGTACAGTGAAAATCAAATGACATTAGGAAAGTAATGTGAACTTGAAGAACTATTTGCAGATTTGCTAAATTCGGAGACGTTCGGTGAACTTCAAAGAAGTTCTAAGAACACCAGAAAAGTTTGAAGAACTTCACCGAAGTTCTATACGATATCTAGGAAAATTCTATGAACAGGAAGGTTCTGCGAATTTTACGGAAGTTTTGTGAACTTCTAGGAACTTGTGCGAACTTCAAGGAAGTTCTAAGAACTTCAAGGAACGTCTAGGAAGTTCGATGATCTAGAATTCGGAAAAGTCCTGTACATCTTAAGACGATCTGCGACCTTTAGAAAAGTTCTGCAAGCGTCAGAAGGGTTTGGCAAATGTCAGGGAAGTTGGTAGAACTTGTTCGAAGTTTGTAATCCAATTTTCCCGAAGTTTGTAGATCATCCCTGAGGTTCGATAAATGTTCATGAAGGTTCCCAAACATCTCTAAACCTCTGGAGTTTGCAGGAATTTCCTGGAAATCACGGAACTTTATCGAAGTTCAAAATATATTTCTTGAGTTCACACTTTTTTTGAGAAGATTGTGGAACTTCTCTGAGAAGTTTGTTGAAAGTCTTTGAGAAGATTGTGGAACTTCTTTGAGAAGTTTGTAGAACGTCTTTGAGAAGTTTGTAGAACTTATATGACAAGCTTGTGGAACTTCTATGAGAAGTTAGAACAAATTCTTTGAGAAGTTAGAAGAAATTCTTTGAGAAGATTGTGGAACTTCTTTGTGAAGTTTGTAGAACTTCTTTGAGAAGCTTGTGGAACTTCTTTGAGAAGTTTGTGGAAATTCTTGGAGAAATTAGTAGAAAGTCTTTGATAAATTTGTAGAAATTATTTCAAACGTTTGTGAAACTTCTTAGAGAAGTTTGTGGAACTTCTTTGAAAAGTTTGTGGAACTTCTTTGAAAAGTTTGTGGAACTTCTTTGAAAAGTTTGTGGAACTTCTTAGAGAAGTTTGTGGAACTTCTTTGAAAAGTTTGTGGAACTTCTTAGAGAAATTTGTAGAGTCTTTGATAAATTTGTAGAACGCCTTTGAGAAGTTTGTGGAACTTCTTTGAAAAGTTTTTATAACGTCTTTGAGAAGTTTGTAGAAATTCTTTGAGAAGTTTGTAAAGCTTATATGAGAAGTTTGTGCACCTTGTTTGAGAAATTTGTAAAACGTCTTTGAGAACTTTGTGGAACTTACATGAGAAGTTTGTGGAAAGTCTTCGATAAATTTGTAGAACGCCTTTGAGAAGTTTGTGGAACTTCTTTGAAAAGTTTGTGGAACTTCTTTGAGAAGTTTGTGGAACTTCTATGAGAAATTTGTAGTAAGTCTTTGATAAATTTGTTCAAATTATTTGAGAAGTTTGTGGAACATCTTAGAGAAGTTTGTGAAACTTCTTAGAGAAGTTTGTGGAACATCTTAGAGAAGTTTGTGAAACTTCTTAGAGAAGTTTGTGAAACATCTTTGAAAAGTTTGTAGAACTTCTTAGAGAAGTTTGTGGATCTTCTTAGAGAAGTTTGTGGAACTTCTTAGAGAAGTTTGTGGAACTTCTTTGAAAAGTTTGTGGAACTTCTTAGAGAAGTTTGTGGAACTTCTATAAGAAATTTGTAGAAAGTCTTTGATAAATTTGTAGAACGCCTTTGAGAAGTTTGTGGAACTTCTTTGAAAAGTTTTTACAACGTCTTTGAGAAGTTTGTAGAAATTCTTTGAGAAATTTGTAAAACTTATATGAGAAGTTTGTGCACCTTGTCTGAGAAATTTGTAAAACGTCTTTGAGAACTTTGTGGAACTTATTTCAGAAGTTTATGGACAGTCTTTGATAAATTTGTAGAACGCCTTTGAGAAGTTTGTGGAACTTCTTTGAAAAGTTTGTGGAACTTCTTTGAGAAGTTTGTGGAACTTCTATGAGAAATTTGTAGTAAGTCTTTGATAAATTTGTTCAAATTATTTGAGAAGTTTGTGGAACATCTTAGAGAAGTTTGTGAAACTTCTTAGAGAAGTTTGTGGAACATCTTAGAGAAGTTTGTGAAACTTCTTAGAGAAGTTTGTGGAACATCTTTGAAAAGTTTGTAGAACTTCTTAGAGAAGTTTGTGGATCTTCTTAGAGAAGTTTGTGGAACTTCTTAGAGAAGTTTGTGGAACTTTTTTGAAAGGTTTTTATAACGTCTTTGAGAAGTTTGTGGAACTTCTATGAGAAATTTGTAGAAAGTCTGATAAATTTGTAGAACGCCTTTGAGAAGTTTGTGAAACTTCTTTGAAAGGTTTTTATAACGTCTTTGAGAAGTTTGTAGAAATTCTTTGAGAAATTTGTAAAACTTATATGAGAAGTTTGTGCACCTTGTCTGAGAAATTTGTAAAACGTCTTTGAGAACTTTGTGGAACTTATTTCAGAAGTTTATGGAAAGTCTTTGATAAATTTGTAGAACGCCTTTTAGAAGTTTGTGGAACTTCTTTGTAAAGTTTGTGGAACTTCTTTGTAAAGTTTGTGGAACTTCTTTGAGAAGTTTGTGGAACTTCTATGAGAAAAATTGTAGAAAGTCTTTGATAAATTTGTTCAAATTATTTGAGAAGTTTGTGGAACATCTTAGAGAAGTTTGTGGAACTTCTTTGAAAAGTTTGTAGAACTTTTTAGAGAAGTTTGTGGAACTTCTTAGAGAAGTTTGTGGAACTTCTTAGAAAAGTTTGTGGAACTTCTTAGAGAAGTTTGTGGAACTTCTATGAGAAATTTGTAGAAAGTTTTTGATAAATTTGTAGATCGCTTTTGAGAAGTTTGTGGAACTTCTTTGAAATGTTTTTATAACGTCTTTGAGAAGTTTGTAGAAATTCTTTGAGAAGTTTGTAAAACTTATATGAGAAGTTTGTGCACCTTGTTTGAGAAATTTGTAAAACGTCTTTGAGAACTTTGTGGAACTTATTTGAGAAGTTTGTGGAACTTGTTTGAGAAGTTTGTGGAACTTCTTTGAGAAGTATTTAAAACTTATTTGAGAAGTTTGTAGAAATTATTTGAACAATTTGTGGAACTTCTTTAAGAAGCTTGTGGAACTTCTATGAGAAGTTTTTAGAAAGTCTTTGATAAGCTTTTAGAAATTATTCGAGAAGCTTTTGGAATTGCTTAGAGAAGTTCGTGGAACTTTTTTAAGAAATTTGTAAAACGTCTTTGTGGAACTTATTTGAGAAGTTTGTGGAACTTCTTTGAAAGTTTGTATAACTTTTATGAGAAGTTTGTAGAACTTGTTTGAGAAGTTTATGGAACTTCTTTAAGAAGTTTGTGGAACTTTTTTGAGAAGTATGTAAAACATATTTGAAAAGTTTGTGGAACCTCTTGAAGCTTGTGGAACTTCTTTTGAGAAGTTTGTGGAACTTATATGAGAAATTTGTAGAAAGTCTTTGATAAATTTGTAGAACGCCTTTGAGAAGTTTGTGGAACTTCTTTGAAAAGTTTTTATAACGTCTTTGAGAAGTCTGTAGAAATTCTTTGAGAAGTTTGTGCACCTTTTTTGAGAAGTATGTAAAACTTTTTTGAGAAGTTTGTGGAACTTATTTGAGAAGTTTGTGGAACTTCTATGAGAAGTTTGTATAAAGTCTTTGGTAAGTTTGTGGAACTTTTTTGAGAAGCTTGTAGAACTTCTTTGAGAAGTTTATGGAACTTCTTTGAGAAGTTCGTGGAACTTCTTTGAGAAGTTTGTGGAACTTCTATGAGAAATTTGTAGAAAGTCTTTATAAATTTGTAGAACGCCTTTGAGAAGTTTGTGGAACTTCTTTGAAGTTTTTATAACGTCTTTGAGAAGTTTGTAGAAATTCTTCGAGAAGTTTGTAAAACTTCTTTGAGCAGTTTGTGGAACTTCTTTGAGAAGTTTGTAGAACTTCTTTGAGAACTTTGTGGAACTTCTTTTTATAAGTTTGTGGAACTTCTATGAGATTCTTGTGGAACTGCTATGAGAAATTTGTAGAAAGTCTTTAATAAGTTTGTAGAACGCCTTTGAGAAGTTTGTGGAACTTTTTTGAGAAATTTGTATAACGTCTTTGAGAAGTTTGTAGAACTTATTTGAGAAGTTTGTGCACCTTGTTTGAGAAGTTCGTGGAACTTCTTTGAGAAATTTGTGGAACTTCTTTGAGAAGTTTGTGGAACTTCTTTGAGAAGCTTGTGGAACTTCTATCAGAAGTTTGTGGAGTTTCTTTGAAGATAAGGTTAGTTCTACTAATTTTCTTTGGACTTCGGAGAAGCTCCATTAACTTCGGAGAAGTTCTGCTACGAGCTTTGGGGATGTTATACGATCGTCGATGAAACTCTCCTTGAAGTTTACAGAACTTTTGTGAAATTCACAGAACTCTCGAATCAGTTCTACAAACTTCAAATAAGTTCTACGAACTTCAAACAAGCTCTACGAATTTCGAACAAGGTTTTCAACCTCCTAAAAGTTCCATAAACTTCGGAGAAAATCTATAAACTTCGGAGAAGTTTTAAGATCTACGAATCCAGCAGCTCACATGACGTCTTCAAAGCTTGCAATACATTTCTGAATTTCATTTAACTTCCTTGAAGCTCGTAGATCAACGGAATTTCCCTTTTTGTTTAGTTCGTTTATTTGGAAGGCACAATCGCGTTAGCTCTACGGAGCCGATAATTCATTGTTCATCATTTGTAACAAAAATTTACTTAATTCTCGCGTCTTACTCGAGGTTAGAGGTGTACATTGTCAAAGGATAGGATCAGGAGAGGAGCTTGAGGTGACGTTTCGTTGTGTGTCATCAGAGCGTTGTCGCCAGTATGAACAATAGTGCGGTTCTAGATTCGTCTTCACGCGGAATTTCCCTGAATTTTCCACTTCATTGAGTTCACATAACTTTTGTAAAAATCGGAGAACTTCTCTGTATTTCGAGTTTTTCCTGGATTTCGTAGAACCTCCACGAAGTTCTTCAAGCTTTCCTGGTGTTTTTAGAAGTTCCCTGAAGTTCGCATAACTTATCTGAACAAGGCATTTTTTTTTCAGAATGCCTTTAAAGTTTGCAAATCTTTTCTGAAGTAGATTTTTTTTTCTGAATTTTGCATAACTTTCCTGAGCTACATTGAAGTTCATATAATTTTTCGGGAGTTCGTAGATCGTCATTGGAATCGTTGAAGTTACCTGAAGCTTGCAAAACATCCATGAAGTTCGCAGAAGTTCAAGAATTGAAATTATGCACAGCTGCTGCAGTTGCAGTGATATTTTGTCATTATAACATTGTAATGTTTCATACATTTAAATCGATTTCTTATCTTTTCATTCTGTACTGTTTATTCTTTTTAAAAGAAAGTAGAAAGTAAAACTGAGGACGATCGTGGTAGGCCGCACCTCCAACATACTAGTACAAAATAGTACTCCATTTGAAGCTCGGAAAAGTCGATGATCACAGTCAAGCAGACCGGTTTTGGTGAGATCCTTCAATTATAATATATCATATAAACCATTCATTACATCACGTATGATTGTTAAATTCACTTCTACATAACGGTATGTCCACGCATCATTCCACCCCTGTATGCATCGCTTTTTAAATATATTTATTTAAACTCGAACCATTTCTAGATAGAGCTGGAATTAGGGTGTAACAGCCTTTGTAAACAATGACTTCTCTCGTTGATTTTTCGGAATGCAAGGCACGCCTACACAGACCAACATATACATCGGGTAGGAGAAGTCTTCCTCTACTCGACGGTGATGTCAATTTGCCAGGGAGAGCCATGGCTTCCGAGAAATCATCGAGAGAAGTCATTGTTTACAAAAGCTGTTATGCCCTAATTCCAGCTCTATCTAGATTTCAAAGAATCATCTGTGCGGCAAATGCAACGCAGTAGGCCAGGTCGTTTTGATGTTTGTGCTCTCAGATATGCTGCAAATACCAATGATATATAGGTATAGCCGCAGACAGTACGGTTGTTTTAGATAAGATTAGATTTAATAGACAGTAAAATTGATTCTAATGTGAATATTTTTGCTCC
This sequence comes from Ochlerotatus camptorhynchus, assembly GCF_037179485.1. Classification (NCBI taxonomy): domain Eukaryota; kingdom Metazoa; phylum Arthropoda; class Insecta; order Diptera; family Culicidae; genus Ochlerotatus; species Ochlerotatus camptorhynchus. The sequence continues at coordinate 7,959,230 of NW_027040514.1, read as the reverse complement.
GTCTACTATCCATAAATTTTCAAAATCCATAAGTTCCGAAAATCTGCACCATTATCCAGTTTCAAGGTGTCCAAAAGGTTCAAACCGATCGCACTTTCAGTTGAAAATAACTCTCTTGTTTTGCGAAAAGCTGAACACAACTGAACAACGTCCTTCCAATGGTTGTTTGTGCTCAGTTGGGAATTGTGTTTGGGATTGAAAATAATATCAATTTCTATACATCATCTGAAAGAGCTTTGTTTTTTGAGCACGTTTTTCGAACCCATTGATTTTTATCAAGATCAAGATTTAAAGCGAACTAATAACTTTTGACTGCGCTTGACACTAAACTAACAAATTGACAGCTCGCACCCATGCAAAGTCCCACCGAGGGGCGCTAAGATTGTTTTTGCTAATGTAATCGCACTTATTTGAAATAGTTCCAGTGAACTAAAATTGATGAAATTTTTAATTCCGGTTCCATTTTTAATGCAGATTACGAATATGCATTTACCACAATACCCTTAAAGAACCCAATTGTCATAGGGATCCGTATCCCAAAAAGTGCTCCGTGACTATATAGTACGAAAATCCCTGTCAGACAAATCACCCATTGCTTCAATTTCCGTTGAACGCACTACCGAAAACCTGATCATCCCTACCCCTGGGGCTGTGTGTGCACCGAATTGAAACCCGAGTTGTTGGGATTAGAAGAACCCGACCCATCATGACAACAGAAACCCAACCAATCTACACTGCTACTACATAAGTCCCTGGCAGAGCAGACGAGCAAGCAAAGCTGGGAAGAATACGACCAACGCTCTTCAAAACACTACGAGGCATTTTCAGGGCAAGCGGCAGAAAGCAAGAAACACGGGTGAGCAGCGAGAGAGTGTGTATAGGGGAAAAGGTCTGCCGGTCCCCTACCCGGTTGGTGAAGTGAAATCATTTTTCTCGATATCCCTCATCGCTTATCCCAGGTTTGGTGAAATAACTTCGACTCTTGGACCCTTTTTCTACCCTCATATTTTGTCCTTCTTTCTTTGGGTGTGTGTGCAGTCAGCCAGCAGTAGGTTTTATGGTTGGTAAGCCGATCTCGTTCGTATCTACCTACGCTACTAAACGACTACCCGGGTCTCCTAAGCAAACCCATCCCACGACATGTCGAGCTCTTTGTATAGCCCTTGATTCGTATGTACAACTTGAACCAAATGGTGCTGCTGCGCTGTGGAGCGTCTAAATATAACTGAACATCGTCGGTCGTGTAGCCGTTTACCAACACCAATAAAGGCCCCGACGAGCTCTAAATGACCCTCATCAAAAATAAGAGCTCTTTGGTTGCCATAACCAACCTGAAATGAAACAGCCTCGTCGCATCCTATCTTGCGGCTTTTGTTGGGTATATCGAGGCCAACCCCCACTGGCAAAAAGGGGGGTTCCGAACCCATTAGTCGCTAGGCTAGACCCCCCCAGGGATTGCCCCAACCAAAGCCCCAGAATTCGTCGTGTTGAAAATCGATTTTTGCCCTACCTTCACCGTGGTGCACTGCAAGATCTTGGAGACGACCGTATTGGGTCCGTAGGGGTTTCCTCCGCGCACCGGAAATAATGGCAACATGTCACTTCCATCCACCGACTCCGTCAGACACAGGCGGCAGATGTTTTCGATGTTCTTCGGTAGGCTGAGCATCGTTGGGTCTTCACTTTTTTATTGCTTGGCTCATTTAATCGACTTCTTGATTGAGTATTATTTTCATTCGATGATGAAACTCACTCACTGGTCACTGGTATCAGACGATCACTTCTTATTTTATATTCTACAGTACGAGTACACTATGTTGGTATCAAATAAATCCTACCAATTTTCGAACACACACGCGCGCGCCTAATTCCGTGGCTGGAGTACAATCAAGGCATCACACCGAGAACGAGAGAAGCGACGTCGTGACTCTCGATGCTGGTGATGTGATGGATGGTGATGCTGATGATGGTTCACAAAAACACAGATGCTGTATCTTCCCAGAACCAAACAACACCGCCGTTGGTCGTTCTTTACGTCTGGTCTCTTGGACGAACACAACAAAAGTGATGAACGTGAACCGGCTTGGATGCGAAACAACCCCCCAAACAAGTAATCGAATGAGCAAGAAAGAGAGAAACGCTCAGAACGTGCGAGCACCAAGGGGTGAACGAGAGGGAAAAGGCAAGAGCCGTCAAAACAAATGGGCAACTACCCAGCAGTATGCAGGAAGCTTTCTTGGTAGGATCTACCGCCAGGAGCAACTGTAACAGACGTTACTCCTCTCCACACCGGTCGTTGCTATCAGAGTCATAATATTTAAGTTCCCTAATAAAAGTTGTATGGTTAATTTGCTTAACGACGTGTTCTGGGTATCATCCAAACCATTTGTGGAATAGTTCAATGATTTGGGTTATCGTTCGCTTATGGTTATTTTTATTAGGGTTACCATTTTCCACACCGGCCCGAACGAAATACTTGAAATCTACAGTTGTATGTGCGGTGCTTGCAAACATCTCACCAAATCGAACAATTCTTGAATTGTTCTCTAATTCAAGCGACAAATATCAGGATTTAATGAGCCATGCTTTGATTCAGACACATTCCATTAAGGAAATAGAAGAAGCGGGTAGACAAACAGCCAATCATCGCAAAATATAAGACCAGTATTTTTATTTATTTTGTCATTAGGGTGACCATTTCCATGTCAGGGTGGTCGGAAGAATTGATTTTTTTAATGACTTCCCTAATAAACAAATACCATAAACGAACTGTATCCCGTATGGGTAAACTATCCCACAAATGGCTTGGATGATACCCCGAACACGTCGTTAAGCTCTCTTTTATGGTTATTTTTATTAGGGTTCGGCTAAAAAACTCTATAATGAAGATTTAAAACAAAAACACTTCGGAAAATACACAAAAGAATACGTAAATGTGTACAGGTTTTTGATTTTGATTTTGCGAGACAGAAGGGGGTCTTATGAAGGCCAAATCTCAAGTCTCAAAGCCACATCCCAGAAGGTGAGGTGATCATGGTGATCACGTCAAACTATAACGTCTCAAATGAATAACATGCCCCAAACAACCCCAAGAACGGCTCCCATACACTCTCCATGCTGAATCTGGAGTCCCCTTCTTTTCCCATATCATTGCATGCAAAATAATAACCCAATGCAGGTCAATTGAATATGCCTAAATGAATTAGTTGCAATGATAATGACAGTATAATATACTAATTGAATAAAATGCATATTTACCTGTTAATAATGATCGAGATTGGTAAAGAGTAAAGGAAGTTGTTAGTTGATTTTACCATCACAGTGTTTGTCAATAGCGCGATGGTATATTATTATGATACTAATTAGACGAATCCTGAAAAGGCATCATCCTCGTCGTTAGAGAAACCTCTGAAATCCGGAATGTTCAGTTGAGCATCGCTACTTGAATCCCTGAGGCTAGGCATTAGCATTTACTTGACTTTTAACTCCTAGAGTTATTTCGTCAAGATTGTCTCCGTGAGGGCTCTGGTTAACTTGAATCACTGAGCGTATCTTCCGAGTCTTCGTTTCTACCAACGATTTCACAAAACTGGACTAACTAATTTCTATTTTTTTATGAAACGCACAAATGTTGGCTACTTGTCTCGTGGTACTAGAAGCAAAAGTCTCAAAATAATGTTTTATTTCTTAGTTCGAGTGGTAGTAAACGTCATGGTTAATTCTGATTCCACCATTTCAGTGAACAATCTTGTCGTGGCTGTTTTTGTAAATCGCTTCAGCCACCTCTTGTCTTCTACACCGTGATTGGGGCTGGTTTTCCATGTGAAGCATGGTTTTCCAATTTTCGTCTTCTCCGGGATCCCATACTTAAGGGCTTTCCCGAGAGGGACGACTCTATCTACGATGCAGAAAGAATTGTGTTTTGCTGTGGCTAGCTGCACGCACGCTGAATAGATAGAAGGAAGATTTATGTCGATTTTGAAGATTTCCTGCAAAAAGATGAAGCACAATGCAAGTAGATGGGAGAAATGAAAGATGATTTTTCGAAGATTGATTCGCTAGTATGAGATTTTTTGAGCATCTAGAATTGAGATTTAGATGTATCGCCCCCCTCGGGCTTTCCTGATAATCTGTTATGATGGTTTTATTTTTATGAAAATAAAATGATGTTCTATCCCTCTATCATGGCTATATGTTGATCTAGCATGCTGGTAGTGTATATCGTTGTCTTCTTCAAAACTTCATCGTTTTGATCTAAAGAAAAGAAAATCGTCACTCGATCAAGCCAAATTCAAAGGTAGTGTGATGCCGCATTCCAAAAGTTTCAAACCAATGGGCAAGCCAGCTCCTAATCATGAGCAATTTCAGAGTTGCTTTTGATGCACCTCGGGTAACTCACATTACTCAGTGAGCAAGATCACTGTCATTTGTTTTCTTATTTTTCGCATCACAGCAACATTTGGAGATGCGTGGGGGAGAGGTAGCTCATCGATTCTTCCGGTTCGCCTCCTAGCATCGTGCTATAAGGTACCAGGCGATAACCAGGGTAGTTGATCGATAGCTCGATGACGTCATTTCGTTAGCGTCTGCAATGGGAAATTCTCATAGCAGGCGTTGACGATGGGACGTTGTCGAGTTGTTTAATAGCAACTATCGTGGTAACTCACCGATTACCTGTCGATCTGCCCAATTTGGAAAGACGTCTGCATTGAATTGTCTCATATAATAATATTCCGCCCACTATATCACAAGAAATTGCGAGTAGCTGAGTGGAATGGAGATAAGTTAAGCATTGGGTACAGGACCAAGTCTCCCTGGGTGGTGCCAAAAGATGAGCGCAATAGAATCATCAAGTTGCCATAAGGCACGGAATGAGACTATTGCATGGCTGGGTAGTCAAAGTCTTCCATTCGTTAGTCATTTCAGGTGGATTAGAACAGGTTTAGGTGAGCGTTGGCCAGATTTGGATTTTTCAGATGTAATCCTGGATAGGACCCTGTCATTGAACGTCACGTGAAAGTGGAACTTAATGAAGGCCTAAGTACTTTTTCGTAGTTTTTAGTTTTCGGATTTGAAAGATCGTTGGTTACAGTGGCCTGCTTACTGAGCATAAAAACGCGGTCCCAGGTCCTTACATATCAAAGAGATTTATGGTAAAATCGCTTGTGTATCGTGTATTTTGCGAAACTCGTTGTTGTCGTTGGTTCCGGGTTTGAATGGATACACAAATTTGAGCAACGGTATTATGTGATATGAGCAACCGTTTTTGTTAACTGAGCAGAACATCATGAGTCTTATCTCAGGCCCATCCACATTCAAGATTCGTCAATCGTTTTATTTGTTAATATGACTACATGATAATAACAGCAACTCGGTGATTAAAAAGGTGCTTGTCTGCCTAGTGGCAAACGTTTTTGCTTACTGAGCAGAAGACCGTGGGTTTAGTCCCAAGCTCCTTCGCGTTATATGATCGTTAGGACATCAATTCAGCTTATCGTTTACCAAAACGAACCCTGCTGCAAAACCAACCCTCTTATCCAACATCCCAGTGATTCCTCGTGGAAGTGCAGAGGTGTTCTCGGCTTCCATCAAAGCGAGTGTCATGTCAACACAATCCTTTCCGTTCCTTTCTTGACCTGTGTTCGGGCGCGGCCGGCGCTGTTATTGCCTAATTTAAGATCACCAGTTTTTACACATTGAGGATGATTGCTAGTCCCAAGCATCGTCTATTGGTTCTCTGTGTAATTACAGCTGATCTGGCAGTAACAGAGTAGCAACCGTGGGCGGTCAATCAAGCTCAAGCTCACAGCAACATTTGGAGATGCGAAGCCGAGAAGCTGCTGTCAAACAAACCAACAAAAAAGGAAAACATGCGGCTTGATGTAGAACAACTCGCCTGACCAAATACTTCAGATCCGGTAAATGTTATGTACCCCACACGTCCTCTGGCGCTAGTCGGAACGATCTCATTCCCATCTCTTAACAGCCTGCCGCTGGACGTAATTGCGAACCGAGTTCTGAATTACCACGGCGCCGTTTTGCTGCCAGTGGACATTCTCCCACTTCTGGAGCTACTGCTGTAGCCTTCTGGATGATCGTGATATAGTCCGGTTTCTGCGATACACTACCGAAATTCTTCTGCGGCCTTCGACGGAAGCCTCCGTTGAAGTTGAACATCACTACGTACGTGCGTTTTTCGACACGCGTACACTTACGAGCAAGTGATGTAAAGCTAGAGAAGATATTTCTCTCAGAAGGATAACAGTTGTTTTTTGCGTAGTAGTAACAACAATCAATACGAAACTAACGATTTTAAATTGGCTCACTACTTGACTAGCCAATTGTTCCCAAGCAAATCGATTAAGGTACCCCATTCTAGTCAAAATTCTAGTACTACACTATGTTTGTTTTGATTCGCTATGAAAGTTTGACAGATAAAATGAGGGGTTCGTGGATTTTCCTATGTTTCGAGGGGTGAATAGATTAGCTTGGGACCGAAGATAGTACCAGAGCTGAGCCAAAAAGTTGAGCTCGTTTCTTCGGGACCTTCTGGTCTTAGATTTACCTCTATGGTAGTAGTAGGTATTTTCTATTATTAATTACATTCGGAGCATGTTTCGTTCTTCGGTTTCTCGTCTCCAAAGTCCATAGCGATAATCCTGTACTTGGTCGGATCAAATTTACTCTTGACAATGTTCAGATAGCCAAGACCTCTTTCCTTCCACTCTTTCTGAACCATGTACAGAAACATGAAGCGAACGCAGAATATGTGTTCTTGGTCTTCCTCACTGGTTTTCACTTTGATTTCATCCGATATATCGAAGATGGGTTTGAAGTCCGGATGAGGATCGCGGATCGTACACACCGGCTTCGGCAGTGGCGGCTGTACTGGATGCTCTGGCTGAACATTACGGGGGTAATGGTTGGCAGCGTTACCTTAGGAGCTGGAATTGGGAATTGGGTGTTAATCGAACAAAAACACAGAACTTTTTTTTTGTTTACGTACAAAACTGACACCTAATATAAAATGCAACGCAGTAAACAGAGAAAAATCGATGAACGTCGATTGAATTTTGAGGTACATTGAGTTACTCACGAGCTACTCGCTGCAAAAAAGCAGCTCAGAGTAAAGCTGTCTCACCCCTTGTTGTGAAGCAAATAAATTTAAAAAAATATATATATATATATTATAATAATATATAATTTTTGCAACCATTAGACTTAATTATTTAGAAAAAGAATGCATAGTTAAAATCATAATTTTTAACTACACAATTATTTAATTTTGGCTAGTAGTTGAATTCCAACAAACTTTTAGTCTGCTAGATCATAACAGTCATCACTCTACACACCAAATTTAATCCTGTTCCAGCAAAATGAATTGCTGAATCGCGTCCAGCAAATCTAACTTTAACTGAAAAAATCAGTAATACGAAATATTTTTCTGAACGTTCCAGTAAACTGTATGAAACGTCAAAATCAGGTTAAAATCTAACATTTGCACCTTCACGATTTATGATAATTTTTATGTTCATTTCCTGCCTCATCCATTCCGTCTCCAGTAGCTCCTGGATGGTGATCCGAGTTTTGGGATTCTTGTCCAACAGCGAAAGCAACACGTACGCAGGATTTCTTCAGGACTACGTACAGTGTCACACCGCGAGCCCACATTTCCAGTTCCGGGCCGGAGTAGCGGTTACCTGCCAACACTTCCAGACTGCAGTACTCGGTCGTGCCGTAGAAGGTAGAAAAAAGATGCACTTCCTGTACGAACGTCGCCGATCCGAAGTCAATCAGCTTGATATGGAAATTGTGATCAATAATAACGTTCTCGTCTTGAATGTCCCGGTGCAGAGTATTTACTCTGGATGAGAATCACCCAGCACGCCACGGTACACTCAAAAAATTCTTCATGTCATTATCATGTGTCTCACACTTAATTTTGCACCGAGTGGGACGACTCTATCTACGATGCAGGAAATATTGTGTTTTGCTGTGGCTAGCTGCGCGTACGCTGAGTAGATAGAAAGAAGATTTATCACGATTTTGAAGATTTCCTGCAAAAAGATGATGCGCGATGCAAGTAGATGCGAGAAAAGAAAGAAGATTTTTCGAAGATTTATTCGCTAGTGTGAGATTTTTGAGCATCTAGAATTGAGATTTAGATGTGTCGCCCCCCTCGTTCTGTGCCTCATATGGTGCTTTGCACTTCATAGTTCAATATTCTACTTTATCGACTTCTACTTTGCCGACTCTAAAAATTAATCGACAAATATGTAAACAAAACTGCCAGAAGCCAGAGCTTTCACATATCTTTTTAATATGTCTGATTTGGGATTCGATCATGACTGTTGAGGTGTGCTGCTGCCGTAGTCTTTGTTCAATCCCATTATGCCACGGTTGTTTTCATATATGAGGTGGGGTCACAATTCTTGTTTTCGATGTTTACCTTTCTGAGCAAGCAATTCACATCGCATTGTAATGTAAAACACTTTAAATCCATCTGTTTTGAACAGTAGTGTGATTCAATGTGCAATACACTTAATAGATAGTGAAAGATTTTCAACATTTCAAAGTTTGAAACACTACAAATCAACGTGTATAACACATTGAACCAAGGTGAAATACACTTAAAGTAATTTTTTTTCTTGATTTGTTTTCCGTCGATCTTGTTTTCCGTGCTGAGCACCAATGCTACCGACGCCAGGAAGGCAGGTCCCACACCTGGACCCTACCTATCGATCCATCAACTCATGAACCGGGGACCAACGGCTTTACTTCCCTTCCGAAGGAAGACGTGATCAGAGATGTTATGCCTCAGAACATCCCGGCGGCGCCGATTGGGATTGAACCCAGGCCTGCTGGGGTGAGAGGTACACCATCGGCGCCGCTTTAAAGTAAATGTGATTGTGCATTTAACAAATCAAGTGTTTGAACACTTCGATCAAACGTGTGGAATTTTTTGAGTGTAGTCACACACGTCTCGCCTCGACTCGATGGTCTTCCGTTTCCATGGAAAGAGGACGAATGCAGTACTCGCATGTTGAAGTGTTGCTCAGCCGCGAGAGGATGAACGCGTTCATGCACCTGACAGTTTACCGAGGAGTTACACACCTCACAATAAACTGCGGCGCGAGCTTCTGCTTTAGTATGAACTTCGATATCACCAGCAACCTATCCGAGTTCCGGTAGCTCAGCTTCACATATCCATACGCACCGCTTCCGATGTTCCTCACCAGCTTGTAATATTTGCTGTAATCTTTGTGGATCAAATGTTCATCCCACTGCGACATACTGGAGCCGGAAATGGGCCGATCCGAGTGCTGCGCAACAGCAATATTCTTGATGGCCTGCCCAAGCGAATTGTCAACGTCAACGTCAGATTCTGATGATGCTTATCATCATACTCCAGATTGTTGTACGATGAATCGGGATCCCGGCTTACCCAGACGTAGTAGACCTTCCTCCCGCAGAGAAGCGTCTGATTCGAAATGGTGTACAGTATGGTAGTCAATCACTTATCGGAATAGATCGACCTGCATGGCCCACACGGAATCGGAAGTGTTCCAACGACCGAATGTCGTTTCTGCGCCACGTGACCATTGTCTTCGACAGCTCGTACGGTTTGACATACCAAAATAAAACATGTTCATCCTGTATTCGAGAGAAGCATCATCTATGCAGTGGTTAGCATCCATACTTCTCACGCAATAGTCACGAGCTCAAATCTCACCCCGGACAAGCCACGAATGACCCAAGAGCGTTAAAACGAAGACATCAAATCAAGAAGACTGGCAACTCTGCCAGAATCCAAGCGACAGATACAATAGCGCTGCGCTTGAGTGAAGGTGGAAGCAACGCATAGAAAAAAAGAGCAAATACACAAACCTTTCTTCTGAGGATGTAATCTTTGCTATCAAATGCGTTCGAAGCATTTACCTTTGAGCGGCAGATGACGCGATTGTGTCGGTCTCATAGCGGTCGTATGAGAAAATGGAAGAGTTGCCAGTCTTCTTGATATGTTGTCTTCGGTTAAAGTGACTATAATAAAAAAAAATTGAATGGTCTGAGCTCGCGTTTGAGGTTTCATTCGAACAGAGGATGATGTTTTGGAACCGGTGGGGAACATTGTTGGAGTGTGTGAGTTGCAGCAATATTTGAATTATGGGTACTAATGGGGTAAGACCCTGTCTCTTTCTCTTGAGCCCACTCTAGAAGTAACATTATGGATTTAAATCTATAAGTGAACCGAGAAGTGAACTGCTGGTCTGAGTTCCTCTGGTATATTCAATTAGAGGATGTTCCTGAATATACAGTCAAACAGCATGTTAACAACAATCCAATGCCTACAAGATTGTGGCGAAGGTGTATCGTGTTGGTGTCTTCTGCGCACTTGTTCATTATGAACCAAGGAAATAGTGTGTATAAGACATCGAAACGATTTAACGTAAAAGCGCACATTTATTAGGGTTTCCGAACTTTTCGTTGCATTTCAAATGTGCGCAATTCGCTATTGGGGCAAGGTGGTTTGTTTAAAATGACGTTGATAGATGGAAGCAATTCTCGCGTCACTTTTCAAAAGGTCCTAAGTAACAAATGTACAAATCGAGTTGAACGATACAAACTTTTGCTCTTCTATCATTGTGATGCAAAAACACTCATCCAAATTTACTTTCATTTATTTAAGATGATCATAGGTTAAAAATTGTCCAATGTACAGTTTGAATTGATGGGTACATGATTGTTACTTCGGTCATTCGGACTGCCTAACCTGATTGGTGCTCATTTTCTAAAGGCGGGGCATGGTTAGGTTAGGTATTCTATTCTGAAAGCAGTGAAAGGGAATCTAGTATCATGTAGAACAAAACGTCTAATGTAACACTCATTGATTCATTCGACAGCCATTACTCGTATTCATCGGACGTGTGCTCTTTCTGCTCTGCTTAACGTAGTGAAATATTGTAGCGAAAATGAGTGTAGTTCGTAAAAACACACTTGTTGTTGACTTCAGTGTCCTTCCAGTTTGTCCCAATGCGGGAAAAGTGCAAAAATTCTTCGAGAACAATATAAGGCTTCAATATTCGGACGTTAGATGCATTCAGTTTCATAACGTCCGAAATTGTGTTTTTATTGAGATGATAGACAATGAAGTGGCCTTGCGCTATGAAAAGGCGCACAACTATAAACACGCGATTCTCTGTGCGAAGAGTGAGTTCAAAATCCCGATATATGTGGATTGTGAAGCAGTGACCGTTCGAGTACATGACCTCCCTCTGGCATGGCCACAAGCCACTATTATGAACCACATGTCAAAGTACGGGACAGTGATTTCCAGTCGACATGAGAAATGGAAGCACTACTTCCCAGGATTCCTGAGCGGTGTTCGAGTTTTGCGAATACGACTCGAAAGCACCATTCCATCGTACATCACGATCGACAACGAAACAACGTTGGTAACGTACGACAAGCAACCAAAAACGTGCCGCCATTGTGGTCGAGCAGCACATCCCAAACAGAAATGTTTGGATGTAGCCACATCGAACAATAGCACCGCTCCAGCAGCTCCACCAACCGAGGGGGTATTCAGTCTCGCTGATTTCCCGTCGATTGATATCGAACAAAAGCAGCCAACGACATCGGGTCAATCATCTCCTGCTTTCACCGGGTTCTCAGCAGAAGAACAACAGCGAAACACCGAGGATCATCACACTTCAAACGTTGAAAGCAACGACGAAAATTCTAGCACCAGCTCATCAAACGCAACAAAGGATCAAATTGAAAATACCAACAAACGCCGGCTGTCGAAACACAAGGAGAACGAAAAAAAGAAAGTTCGTGCTGATCAGTGCACCCAGAAGACTGGTCAGCAAACACACAGCAAAAAAAATGTAATATCGATCAACGTAATTCAAGCTGATGTATGAAAGAATGATGTAATAGCAAAAAGCAGATACAATATTACATCAATGGATGTAATTTTGTTCGCAAAATCGATGTACATCGTACAATGTGATATTACGCAACCGATGGATTGACCTGGTTGCAGCAGTTTCGATGTAATATTCAACAACTTTTTTTGCTGTGCAGATCGTTTAGATGATAATAATGCAACTTATCAAATAGGGAATAATACATTTTATTTGAAAAATAAAAGCGGGAAGAGTTCTAATTACTAATAATGCTCATCGGCCCAAGCAATGCCTAATAGGCGAGGGGGCCTTATAAATAAACGCAAAAAAAAAAAACCACTCATTGATTATGTCATTGAGAAAAATCGTCCAATGTAACATGAACGATGTACAACTTGACTAGTCAAAACGTCCTATGTGGTTTTTTTCTATATTGTATCATCAAATTCAAATCAAAATTGTGATTTAACTGAATTTGCCTGAATTTTCAACGCTATTATTCACTGACTACATTAAAAATAGTATTGCAAAATGTATTGTTTCTAAACAGTTAAAATAATAATATGTCGAACCTCAACTTCGATTTTCTCAAAATGGTGGATATGTTACAATTCAGTGAAAACATTTCACAGGGGCGTAATTGCTTTTGTAAACAACGACTTTAGCCGTCAATTTCTCGCGAATGAAATCTTACCTCTCCAAAATTACAATGCTAGCTGGCAGGGGAAACATTCCTCTACCTGCTGGTGTCATTATTTTTCATGAGTGAGCTTTTATTCACGAGAAATCGACGGCTAAAGCAACTGTTTACAAATGCAATTTCCCCTCTTTTGAAATGTTGGCACTGAATTGTCTATTTGAAAAGTGACGCTGTGATTCGCTATTGGCGATGACGGCGACTCTGCAGCTCTTTACTCCTACGATAAAATCCATGAAACACTATCCTTTCACTGCACCAAAAATTCCTATAATTCCCAATCTTTGCTAGAAGAGACGATTTTTCGACGGTACCGTCAACGCCAATACTTCGTAACACCTAACCTGTTACTTCGGCTGGTCCTTGTCGACTCTTCTTGGCTGTAAGAAAGGTAAATAATTTCAGCTCCTGTTACACTAGTTTATCGCCCTTTCGGATTCCGTTCACCGCGTTTCTTTTTTAATGTGTTGGTGTTTTTCGACATTTTCTCAATACAAGCATAGAGCTCACATGTGGTGCGACGACAATGAATGTTTGTTGATATGCTTTTTTCCCAACCAAGATCATTTTTGCATGCCATGCATAAATACGCACACAGTGAATGGCGTCTGGAAGGATGATGAATGAAGTGAACGACACAGAGAATGATTTTATATGTTTTACGTCATCTGTGAGTTGCGATCTACTGCAATGTGTTTTAACATTGGCTTTATTACCATTTGAGTATGATATCATAATTTTAAATTTTCCTTAAAAATTGCATGGCCGCTTCAAAACGATGTCCACACAGCATCAGTGAAAGTGAAAGCGTAACTTTTCCACGCTTACAAAGTATTCAAATGACAGAAATAGACCAAACAAACGTGATCGCCGAAGTATTCGCGAAAATATCATGTTGCAATGAACGGGCCGCGGGTCGTGCAACTTCGTGAATGAATGGAGGCGCGGTAGAGCAAGCATGGTGCAAGCGGAGACAGATGTTGTGAATCACGTTTTTTGCACGTCTGGCCTACTAAGCGGCGTTCCGCCCGCGCCTCTCGCTGCCGGTTGCTATACTTTGCCTTCCCAACCATCATAGTAGGTACCTGTGTCAGAGGGAGTGTGCTATTTTATTGTATTTTATTTAGTCCATCTCGGTGAGTGCTCGCGTTAACATGTCCGCTGCTGCGGCGACTGCGACGGCGGTTGTTAGCAATGTATGCCTTGTCGGCAGTGGGGAAGAAGAAACTCGGGAATGCTCATTTCCAGCCACCGATGGCGAAAGTGTCGTTTGGAAGGAGATCCTAGTGGAGGAGGATTTTCTGGAAGATAACGATCAATTTGTGGATTTCGTACTGCTGGAAGACGAGCTGGTGCTGGATTTGATAGATGGAGAAAATGAACGACAGGTTCAATGCACCGTGCCGGAGGAAAATGAAATCGATTCATCGCCAAACGCGTTATGTAATAAACGTAACGCTGGTGGGTGGCACAAGCAAGAAACACCCAACGCATCAGCTGAAGTTAGAGCGAGCCGCAAGGACGAGACCACGATTAATATTGCACAGAAAAATGCCGCGTTTAAATGCGGTGTTTGCTTGCTGCTGTTCAGAATCAAGGCCCATTTAATAAGACACATGCTGCTGAGACATCGCCAAGCGGACGACGCCCAGAAGTCCGAGAAGATTTACAGCCGGTGTCTACGATGTAACGAACTTTACGGAACTACCGTCGAGCTAGAAAGCCATCTCAAAGAGAAACACAGGACTACTTTATCGTGCGATATCTGTTTGCGGTTGTTCGACGATAAGAACTCACTCGACCGTCATCGACAATTTCACGCGGGCACAAACCCATTCACCTGCGATGTATGCAACAAGCAGTGCAAGAATTCCAGCCATTTACACTTTCATCGAAGGAGTCATTTTACCAAAGACCTCGGCTACCGTTGCAAACACTGCAACAGACAGTTCTCATCATCCGGCAACTGCCAGAAGCACATCGCCCGGGTTCACACCCTGGAAAAACGGTATAAATGTTCAAACTGCCCGGAATCCTTCGTCTATCCGCGCCAGTTGAAAATTCACCAAAAACAAGCGCATCCTTCGCAGAAACACGGTCCCCATGATTGCACGGACTGCGATGACCGTTTCAACTCAAAGCAGGAACTCAGCAAGCATCGAAACACTGCCCACTACCAAAAGGACCGTCCGCATGCGTGTGACCAATGCCCGTCCCGGTTCAAACAGCTTGGCCATCTCAAAACGCACAAGTTGACCCACTCGGGCGCCAAACCGTTCGCGTGCGACCGGTGCGAGAAACGATTCCGCACGGGAACCGATCTCAAAGTACACCAGCGGGGCATGCACAGCAAGGAGAAACCATTCCGCTGCGAGGACTGCGGTAAGGCTTTCATTGTGGGCTATCTGCTGAATCAGCATCGAATCAAGGTTCACGGTGACGGCGGAGACGACGACGACGGCAGCAGTGACGACGGGAAACACTAGGAATGGCCAAGAACAGGTTAGGCTGAAGACAATAATGTAATTTAATTACTACGAAGCTATTAAATAAATGTTGATTCTTGTATTTAGACATGCCACTGAGTGACGTAGTTTTGTTTGCTCTGGTTTGTTTTGTTGAAATACCTAGTCCCGGAACTGTGCGAACTCGTTCGTTATCAGATGCATCAAGTGCTGTTTGTGCTTAAAGGTAAACAACGATTAAGGAACGGTATTCTCTCGGTTGGGATTGATAATTCATCAATTGAACAGATGATTTAATATGAGATGAATGTAAACAGTGTCTATAATGTTATGTCTTTAACATCAAGGTTTATTTGAAATGTTTTAAGGCATTATTGTAAACGTCATTCTAATGCCGTGGATACACTTGTATGACAAACTATGAGCATGAGCATTATTTGAATAATAAATTATGAGCACATCCAAAAACGATACAAGTGTGACCATGGTTGTGCTCATAATTTATTATACAAATAATGCTCATGCTCGTATCTTATCATACAAGTGTATCCACAACATAACTGCAAAATGCAGGAATAGCTTTGAACAGTACTCGTCCATGACAACAGAATCGCCTTTGGTTAGGCAAAATACGTACTCTGTTAGTATACCCCACGGTGGTAACGGCCTATGAAATCAACCCAAAAAATGCAAAACTTTCCTAATGAAACAAATGCAACGGGAAGTTGAATTGATATTTAATAAAGAAGGGAATACTTCCTTCTTTAAATATTAACCACAGACAAACAGACATAACACATTGAATATTTCTCAATGTAAAACATCGTCGCTAAAACATTACCACCATCTGTTGAGTACACTGTGGTGGGTAGTACGCTGAACAGATGGCGGTAGTGTGTAAACGTCAAACGCAAGGGAATTGACTATGCGCGTCACAGGTCGTGGTACTACCAACTATGATACTTTTGAATTGACCGTTAAATGCTTGTTCGATGAACAAATTGCAAGTGTTATGTCTGTTTGTCTGTGTATTAACTGTCAAACCCACAACGTCTGATACTGAAGAATGCTAAACCTATCATAACTCCGTCATTTCAGACGCAAACTGCTCAAGTTTTGATGAGTTTTAAACAATTTTGAAAAAATCTTTTTACTCTGGAAATATTTTAAATTTTAATGGGATATTGGAGGTTTGAGAGGTATTAAAGAAGAAGATATTTCTTTCTCACGAATATTTATTTGAGAAGGGAGTACTAAATACATATATAATATACAGTATACTCTCCTCAACTCGATGTCCACTAACTCGATATCGAGTTGTAGAATCTTAGTGAATCATTGCTCATGTGATAATGATGTTTATGGAATTGTAATTCTACTACTATTAATTTTCAAGGAGCAAGAGAGTTCCTAATCATGAGCAATTTCAGAGTTGCATTTGAGGCACCTCGAGTAACTCACATTGCTATGGGTTGTTTGCACTTATGCTATTTCACTAGCGCTAATGAGCCAGCTGCTAGCAAAAAAGCTCACCAGCATAAAGTAAACAGGGCATTAGCGTCTACCAGCATGAGATTACAGGAGCAACTGAAATTCGTGCTAATTGGCTAATACACTAGCGCTAGCAAATCCGCACAGATTTAGCGTATGCGTGATAATGTTTGCACCATTAAGCAATGTCAAAATTAAAAAAAAAAATCTCAAAAATTTCGTTTTCGATTTTTTTATTTATTCAAAGGAGTCTAAAACTATGTTAATCATCGATCGAGTTTGCACTTGCAGCAATTACGGCCTCCACACGCTTCCGGAATGCACGGCTGGTTCTAATAATGTAGTCTGGATCCAGTTATCTCCAGGTACCGGTCAATGTTTGTCTGAGGCTTGCTGTACTCGGGGGGCGTTTAGAACAGGCCTTGGCCTTCATGACGCGCCATATTGAGTAATCTAGCGGATTAAGATCGGGGCTGGATGGCGGCCACATATCTTTCGCCCAGAACCAGGGGGAACGACACTTCAGGATTATCCCATTTTTACCCAAACCTCTCATATAATTTTCAACGTGCACAAAATTTCAATCCATCCTATCTATTCTTTCTATTCCCAACTTATCCCTTCTGCATGCACACAAATTGTCAAGCAAGCCGTGCAGTTTTTCGAAGTTTTCAGGTCGACCGCGAAGCACTCTGCCATACTCACTGTCAGTTTACAACACTCTCCACAACAAACACCACGTATGTCAGCTGGCCATGCCGGTAAAAAATCGGTGCGAAACCTAAAAAAGATGACGGACCACTCGTCTATAATCGGTCTTGGGGACAAAAAACATCAAGTGCATCACGGAGGAGAGGGCAACGCACATCCCGGACTCAAACCGATCGAATTCGACGGATAAGAGTCTCTGTGTGTTGTAGCATGGAAGTTGCCGAACAGGCGCGAAGCAACTGTTGATTTCGTTCGAACTGCTGATTCCAGATTCTCCGGGAAAAGCCTTACTAATGAAACCCCCTACGGCAAGCAGGTGGAAAAGGAATTTAAGTCATTTTTTCCACTCGGCCCAAGTTTTACTCGTCTCTGCTGCTGGTCAAGGGTTCGGATAAGAAAGAGCTAATGGTGAAGTAAGAAACCCACCGGCTGATGTATTTCTGTGCGAGAATATTGGGAATCAAATTCCCGTCCAAATACAGCCGGGACCTTGTAATCCATCGCCATCACCCGTTCCTCCTACTGTGCAGTTTCGACCTATTCGGTGCGGAACCGTTTTCTGTACTTGAGCTGTGAGCTTTGGTTATTATAGTTGGGCGGTGTCCCGAGCGGTGTCCATTAATTCTGTTTCGCTAAAAATCAATATTTTGACCCCCCCCCCCCGTTTGGAACAAAACGTTAAACTGAAAATGACCCCTCTCTATTTATTACGTAACGCTCTACAAACCCCCCCCCCCCTTCCCCGCCTTTTCATTTAATTAATTTTTTATTTCGTTTTGTATTTTTTATGTTTAGGCAATTAATTATATTATTTATATTCAAAACAAAAACAAAAGATCAGCGTACGATCGAGTACCTGCTTTTCAAAAGTTCAAGGATAGCAAAAATCTCAAATTATAAAATTAAAACAGATCCATTTTGCAAAGCAAGATTTAGTGATGACAGCCTTCGTTGTTGTACCAAAAACTAAAGAGGCTAAATTTATAAAGAGACGACATGTCAAAATTGGAACAATCGATTGTCTGTCAAAGTCATAGGAAAAGTCATTCCAATCGAGCAGAAGACCTGTCAAATGGATAAGATGTCGCCTCTTTATAAATTCAGGCTCTTTACCAAAAACGTAAAAAAAGACCTATATTTTCAAACTTTACATCAAGAAACGAAAAATAAAAACAAAATGTTCTCTTTGTTACGCAACGCTAAGCTTTACTACTCCTCCCCTATCTATAATTCGTAACGATATAGGTGACACCCTCTCCCCCTATAAGCGTTACGTAATTCATGGACGCTTCATTGCAGCAATTTTTTCTACTTTTTACACCTATCCTCTTCGCGTTCAGACTCGTATACCTCTGAAATTTTTTAACACCCCTCACATCACATCAGTTACCTGATCTATTCCCATCTATTTTTTTCTATCCCTGCTCTATTTTCGTCATCACGACACACTCAAAAAAATCCCATCAATTATGTTTTTCCCCGAAAATCCCAAGTAATTACTAGACCGAAAAAATACATCCAAATGAGTGTCGTTCCCCCTGCCCAGAACGGAAGATGTTCCTGCAACCGAGGGGGGCGACACATCTAAATCTCTGTGCAACTTACCTTGTGAAGAGCTGGTCCGAAAGTCAGTGGAGAGTTGCCCGTGTGTGTTTATGAAGCGTTGCCATAGATACCTCTGTTTACCAGCATTGAACTGCTGCGCTTACAACGGAGGGCTGCACACAAGGCTTGCTGACTCGTTAAGCGTCAAGTTAAGACCTGCTTACACTAGCGCTAATATATGCCACACAATCTCAATTCTAGATGCTCAACAAATCTCACACTAGCGAATAAATCTTCGAAAAATCTTCTTTCATTTCTCGCACTGCATTCACCCAAATCTTCCTTTTGATAGCAGCGATAACCGTCGGAACCCGAGCTGACCTCGGACGACCTGTGGCCACCTTCGCGGATAGTTGTCCTTTCTTTTCTCGGTCTAAAACCCTTTTGACGGTCCACCGGTCCAACTTCCACCATAGAGGTAACTCTAAGACTAGTAGGTCCCGAAGAAACGTGCTCAACTTTTTGGCTAAGCTCTGGTACTCTCTTCGGTCCCAAGCTAATCGATTCACCCCTCGAAACATAGGAAAAACCCACGAACCCCTCATTTTATCTGTCAAACTTTCATAGCGATTTAAAACAAACATTGCGTAGTACCAGAATGTCAACTAGAATGGAGTGCGTTAATCGATTTGCTTGGGACCAATAGGCTAGTCAAGTGGTGAGCCAATTTAAAATCGTTAGGTATTGTATCCACAGGTGAAACGGGAACCTTATTTGTTAAAGTCCGGAGAACTTCGAGATTAGGGCGTAATTGCTTTTGTAAACAAACACGTTATTTGCCGATTTCTCGCGAATTAAAGCTCAATCTAAAAAACTAACAACACAAAGAGGTAGAGGAATGGTTCCTCTATATCATTTGGTATAGTTTGTTCGCGAGATTGTGCTTTTATTTGCGAGAAATCAGCGATTGACTGGTTTGTTTACAAAAGCAATTACGCCCAAATCTCAAAGTTCTCCGGAAGTATGGACGACTATCACCACAACACTGGGAAAAAGCTGTTCCAATCGAGCAAAGCGGTGCATTTTGACGATTCGAATGGAACAACTTTTGACAGACGTCCATTCTTTTACTGTAGGGCTTTAATGTAATCATCTCACTTTTCGCATCACCAGCAACATATGGAGGACGGAGGTGCGAAGCGGAAGAGCTGCTGTCTAGCAAAACAACAACAATTCCGGCCTGCAACTGCAGGATCACTCCTCGAATGCCACCTGGATTTATTTTCAAAACGTGCGTGGACTGAGGACTAAAATCGATTTGTTTTTCTTGGCTTTTGCGGAGACTGAAAATGATTTTATCGTACTGACGGAAACGTGGCTGGATTCGGATCAGTTTATTCCGTTTTTAGAACTGACCGATCCCGCGGTGGAGGCGTTCTGATTGCTGTCTCAACGAGACTAACCAGCTACCTAGGTACCTCGCCCATTTCCGTCTACTGGAACAGCTCTGGATTGTCGCCCCTTTGAAATGTTGACACTGAATTGAGTTTCTCTTTTTTAAATATTTCTAGATAAAGCTGGAATAAGGGCGATGTTAAGGATCATTCTGAGGATCTTGTTTTGAATCCTCTGAAGTTGTAGGTGGTGGCAACTCTCCCAGATTGGCATACCATTCTCAATAGCCGGCAGAATGATCTGCTTGTGGACAACAAGCTTGTTTTTGAAGGACAGGACGGACTTCCTGTTTATCAGAGGGTAGAGCGACCTGATCAAGATGTTACACTTGGTGGATGTCTTGTCCACAATGGGATCGGAATAGCAATTTGCTATCGAGGGTGATATCAAGGTAGATTACTTCACTCGACCATTCAATGAGAGTGCTTTCAAGGTAGACCTTGGCGTTATCATGCGGAACAAGCCGAGGTGAATTCGAGTGTGGAAACAGAATGGTTTGTGTTTTAGCTGGATTGATACAAATCTTCCAGCTCTTGAAGATAACGGTACGATGGTTGCTAACAGTTGCTATCACCTCATCAACAGATATTCTACTATCATCATGCACTACTACGGGGGTTTCAGCGACTCTAGACATTGCCTCCAGTATTGCAGGCTCATGGGGGCTCACCATGGTTTGGCCAAGATTATGTGAAATCACAAAATGTTGGCCAAGAACATTGACCTTTTCAACTGGGGTTATGAGTAGGGATGGGTCCAAGAACAGAGGAAAGCGGAATGATCGGTCTCGACTTATTTTTCAAAATTTTGGTCATCTTCCAAAATGGCTTTGCACAATCTGGGAGAGAGCGAATCTTGTTGTTTCTGAGCTCCAACATCCTTGGCCTGGATAATTTTGGTTAGCCTATTGACATTGGTCTTCAAGAAGGGGTAGCACAGAAAGCTGGAACTGCCTACGAATGGTGTTACGGAGCTTGATAAGATCTTTGGTTGGGCTGTCAAGGTTCAGAGTATGACTCACCTGTCTGGATGCTGGTACGTGTTGCTCCCTGGCACGGGATATTGCCTCTTCGATGGTTTACAGACACCGATCGACTTCTTCGAACGACTCCGGTAGGACGTCGTAGTCGATTGCCTGCATGTCGGCGCTGGTACTGCTGCCAGTTGAAACGATGGTAATTTCGCCGGGAAACTTGAAACCTATTGGCCGAGGAACCTACTTCGGCCACCACCGAATAATGGTCCGAGCTCAGTTCCTGATAGGTGACAGGTTGAGAGATGTTATCGCCGTTTATTTCATAAAAACAGGGATAAAATTATCACTTTTTATTTGTGCTTTGTCAACCGTTTTTATTGAAAATTAGAAAAGTATTAATTTCAGCAAATTCGTAAAGTTATTTGCTGTCGATTGGTGTATTTGAATTTTAATTTCATCTATAAATGACAAAGTTATACGCGTTCAAAACCTAACACCTTTTCGTGATGGCCGCAATTTTAGATTTTCAATTTACCCCCTGAACCTTCCTGTAAGACGTAGTCTACGTCAAAAAGGGGTCTCCCTTAACTCAGTCGGTAAAGGCGCAGCTACAAAGCAAGATCATGCTGGAGGTGGCTGGGTTCGGTCTAGGAATTTTTCGGGTTGGAAAATTTCTCGACTTCCCTGGGCATAGAGTATGATTGTACTTGCCACACAATTATACTAATGCAAAAATGGTACAGGCATCGAAAGCTCTCAATTAATAACTGTTGAAATGCATCTAGTAGAACACTTATACCGCGGATAAATTTGTAAGGAAATCATCCCGTTCATTAAATTGAGCAGTTGTAACATATTGTACAGTTGTTCAATGAGACAAAAGCTTATACATCCGTAAAATCATGGGGGAATAAATAATGCTATAACAGAATATCAATTTGATTGGTCGTAAAAATCTAGGTAAAAAATGCGGGCTCAACCGGGATTTGAACCCGGGACCTCTCGCACCCAAAGCGAGAATCATACCCCTAGACCATTGAGCCACTTACAAATAGTTTCATGTTCCAAACTAATACTGTTGCCTGTCCACCGAACTGGCAATCAAATCCGTAGGAATTGATAAATTGTTCCGTAAATGTACGGAACTTCCTGTTTATCAATGTTGAAATAATAGGTGCACTGGCCTATTGCTACTGCTAACTGCTTCTAAAATTCTTTCAACTTCTAAAATGGATCGTTCGGCATGCTTAGACAACAAATGTCAACACCGATTTCGTTCGAACTAATGTTTCCACAAAAGAATAAATATCAATAAACACTCACCTTCCGTAGCACAGTCTCCTAAACCTTCACGTGGCCCGCTTGACTTCCGGAACGATAATAGCCTGCGGTTTACTACTCTGGTGGCCCGACTGCTGCATATGCCTGTACAATCCTGCCGTTACGACGAAAGCTTCCCCACACTCATCACAACTGTACGGTTTCTCGCCGGTGTGCCTCCGCAGGTGCACTCTCAGATCTCCATTCGTGACAAATCTATTAAAAAAAAAACCAAATTCAAATTTAATCCGTTAATATCAATATTGCTCCCAAACCATATCCCGTACCGTTTCGGACACAGCTCACAGGAGAACGGCTTCTCGCCAGAATGCGACCGCTGGTGGATACGCAGGTGGTCCTTCACCCGGAAGCACTTGGCACACACATCGCACTGGAACGGTTTCAGGTTCTTGTGGATGTTTTCGTGCTTCCGGAGGGCCTGCTGCGAAGAGAACGACTTTCCACAGCTTTCGCAGACGGGTCGCGTTTCCGGCGGTGCGTGAACATTGCGGTGCCTTCGCAGCGTCGACGGACAGTTGAACCGGGCCGAACAGATCGGACAAGCGTACCGCTTTTCGTTGGAGTGTATCCGCAGGTGAGCCTGCATGTCGGCTTTGGTGCGGAAATCCTTCGAGCAGATGTCGCACAGGAACGGACGGATTCCTTGGTGCTTGATTTTATGGCGCATCAGGGTTTTTCTGGAGGGGAACTTTTGATCGCACTCGTCGCATGGGAGATTGAAGTGGACGGTGATGTGGTTTCGAAGGCCACTCTTCCGAGCGAAACGAGCAGAACATTCCGAACAGGAGAACGCTTTCTCGCCGGTGTGGATGACTTGGTGACCTTTTAGGGTAGCCAAATCACTGAAGGATTTCGAGCAGGTGTCACACAGGAAGGGGCGTTCGCCCGTGTGAGTTCGCATGTGGTTCTTAAGGACGAAGCTCCGGGCGAAGATTTTGTTACAGGTTGGACACTGGTGGATTTTAGGTTTACGCGGTTTCTTTACACGAGATTCTTCCGCAGGTTTCTCCTCGAGATCTTCTTTGGTAGGGTTTGTGTCTGTATCTTCTAATGTAGCAGCTTCAGGAGATTCATTCGGAATACTTTCCGGAAAAATTTGAACATCTGTCTTTGGACTTTCTGAACTTCCTTTATCAACAAAGCACAAAACAGATTCATCACCACTCGGTGTTTCATCCTTAATTTCTAGATATTCTACGCTAATCGTTTCCAATTGAACTTCTTTCTCGCTTGGAAGAACGTCATTCGACACTGTACTAAGCTCGCTTCCGTCGACCGTAACAATTTCCGATATCGTTACTAATTCAATCAAAGGCTTTTCCTCATCAACCCGTACTTCCGGCAAACTCTCCCGATCGTCATCGCTAGAACTATATCTCGTCCTACGTTTCCGCTTCGGCATACATCTCTTCTTCACCTGCACAGGCTGTTTCTGTTCCAGCTGCTTGACCTGCTCTAAAAACTTCTTTCTGTCCTCCGGAATAAAGACACTCTCCTCGCCGTTATCACCCCCGGCATCTTTAAACTTACTTTTGGAAAACTCACACCTCCCATTGGCCTTGTGCTTCCTCCACCCGCCCGTTGTTTCGAACATTGCCCCGCATCTCTCACACTTGTGCTGTTTGCTCTTGTAATGCAAGCTCCGGTGCTCCACCATCGACTTCCGGTGTCGATATTTCTTGCCACACACGTCGCACCCGTACTTCTTTTCGTCCTCTTCTTCCTTCTTCCTCAAAAGTTTCCTATCGCGGAAGCTCTCGTTGCATGCCTCATTCTTGGCCAAGTGATTCCTAAGGCCACTTTTGGAATTGTACTTGGCCCCGCAAGCTTCACAATTGTACCGATACTCGTCGATGTGAACCTTTTCGTGATCGCCCAGCGTTTGCTGATGGGAAAAGTGTCGACCGCAGAAGCGACAAACCCACGGTTTCTTCTCCTCTGCATCAGCATACCGGTGGCCAGTTTTGTGTAGTTTCAAAGATGTGGCAGCCAGGAAGCGACTATCACAGATATCGCACTCGAAGATAAAGCCTTTCTTCGATCTGATTCCGGAGGGCTTCTGCTTTACTTTGGCTGGGACAGGAGGGTCGAGATCCAAATCCGGATCCGGAGGTTTCATCTTCTGCATTTGTTTCAATTTGGCAATCGCCTTTTTCGTCGGTGGTTTTCGAATCTTTTTCTCCTGTATTGTTGACGGAGTTTGTTCCGGCTGAGGCGCCGGAATTTGAAGTGCAATTGTGTTGTTTTCGTTAGTAGACTGCGTCGGGAAGGCTGCCGTGCCTTCCTGCACCAGGACTGAAGGGGGTGCATTTGCGTCGCTTTTGATAGCATGATATGGGGATGACTCCTCAAACGAGAGCTGCTGCACCGAGAGTGGCTTCGTAGGGGGTCGTATTTGAATGTTTTCCACAATCCGGATCGTTGGGCAATTGGCTTGAATGATGGCTAAAAGATTAGTCACGTTAAAAATTACTCGATAAATTTAAAATCTTGATGTCTATGCTCACCAGGAATGACCTGAACAATATTCGCCGGATTGAGCGTGGTACACGCCTGATCACCAAGGGCATAACTGTACACTACGAAGTCTCCGGAATGGTTCATTCTTGCTTAATTTTAGCAAGGAAAATAAGGATTCATAAACAATAATAATTTTTTTTTTTGTATAAAACGAAGATAAACAGTGAACCAAGCCGCGAAGCGGAGAAAAGACAACAACTAAAAATAATAACAACCAATCTGCAGTTTGATTTTTGACAGGCGTGAACGAAGAAGCCGGTATTTTAGTACCGTGCACGGAAGCATTAATTTACTCATCGATGATTAAAATTTAATCACTTTCAATTAACCACTTCATTCGAGCACTTAAAATGACGTTTACTACCACTCGAACTTTGAAATAAAACATTATTTTGAGATTTTTTCTCCTGGAACCTCGAGAAAAGTAGCCAACATTTGTGCGTTTCATGAAAACATAGAAATTAGTTGGTCCAGTTTTGTGAAATCTCTGGTAGAAAGTCACGCCAAAACTGCTTGATAAAGTGGTCAATTGACCACTTTGTCAAGCAGTTTTGGCGTGACTTTCTACCAGCGATTTCACAAAACTGGACCAGCTAATTTCTATTTTTTTATGAAACGCACAAATTTTGGCTACTTTTCTCAAGGTTCTACAAGAAAAAATCTCAAAATGATGTTTTATTTCAATGTTCGTATGGTAGTAAACGTCATTTTAAGTGCTCGAATAAAGTGGTTAATTTCTATCAGAGAATTTCTTCCGATGTTAAAATTCAACCACTTTCGAGATCGCATTGTGAATCGCATCTTTTTCGCTTACATTAACTTTTTTCACGCATGCAGTGCTCGCGAAAAGAGTAGCAACTAAGCGAAAAGTTGACGTTTCGAGAAAGAGCATATCTGTCAGATTTTCACTTCACCTGAGGTGTAAACTGATCGATTTCGTTTCACATGCACGCGTGCTTCAAATTTCGTTTCGCCTCGATCTGTATACTAGGTTTATGGAGGTAAATGCATATTCGTAATCTGCATTAAGGCTCTGAACCATTTGGTGGATTATTTTAACTTTTGGTTAAAATATGACAGATGGAAAGTTATCGATTAACCCTGCTATCCGAGCGTGGTTACTTCTGACAGAAAAGAAGTTAAATTTTGACAACCGTGGCTCGAAAACCGATCGATCGACAGCACAGGGATTTTCGAACATAGAAAATAACTTTCGAAATGTCACTCGGCAAATGGTTCACAGCCTAAGGTGGATTTTTTTAACTTTTGGTTAAAATTTGACAAATGGAAAGTTGTCGATTAACCCTGCTATCCGAGCATGGTTATTTCTGACCGACAAGAAGTTAAATTTTGACAACCTTGGCTCAGTTCTGGTTCTGCTCGAAAACCGATCGATAGGTAACACAGGGATTTTCGAACATAAGAAATAACTTTGGAAATGTCACTTTTAACCACGAGTTAAATTTAACTCGGCAAATGGTTCACAGCCTAAAATGATACTCAAACCCAAAATTTTATCAATTTTGGTACACTGGAACTATTTTAAATAAGAACGATTACATTTGCAACAATCACCTAAGGCCGTTCGCAATGCTGAGTTTCAAAATTGTTTTAAACTACTCGTCAATTCTATAATTTGAAACTGTCAAAAATAAAACTGCAACACGATCAGCGCAACGCACAGTTCTAAAAGATGTTTGTAATCATCAAGTTCCATAAACTTTACTGTTCTCTACGAAATTCTCCGTTTTTATTTGTGAAGCTCTTGAAACATCTCTAACACATCCAAAGAAATTTGAAACAGAGTTCCAATCGTGTTTCAAACTCGCTCAGAAATAAAACAGAATAGTCGAGCAGTTGCAAATCTGGTGCAAAATAGTGCTCGAATAATGAAACTGCAACTCAGCATTGCGAGAGGTGCGTTTCTGTTCTAGTTTCAAATTGAAACAGTCCTTATAAAATACAACAGCATTGCGAACGGCCTTTATTAAATCTTGATTTAAAAATCGAGATGAAAGTGTGTGGGTTCGAAAAAGAGTATCGCTGTGCTCAGAAAACGAAGCTCTTTCAGATGATATATAAAAACCAAGGGGTGGGACAGCTTTGCTCTGAGCTGCTTTTTTGCAGCGAGAAACTCGCAAGTAACTTACTGTAACTCAAAAATTAATCGACATTCATCGATGTTTTTGTCTGGTTACTCCGTTTATCCCTTTAATATATTAGACGTAGGTCTTGTTTGTAAACAAAATAGAATTGTTCAGCTATTGAAATGCTGTGAATTCCAGATTTTGTTCAGAAAATGGCTTGAACGATGTTGGAAAAGCTTCGAAAGAAGGCGCATAGCTAATGGGGGTGTCTGGCCCTCTACAGAATGATCTAAGCACAGACAAACAGACATAACACATTGAAAACATTACCGCCATCTGTTGAGTACACTGTGGTGGGCAAACGCAAGGGAATTGAGTACACAGCAAAAAAAGTTGTTGAATATTACATCGAAACTGCTGCAACCAGGTCAATCCATCGGTTGTGTAATATCACATTGTACGATGTACATCGATTTTGCGAACAAAATTACATCCATTGATGTAATATTGTATCTGAGTTTTGCTATAACATCATTATTTCATACATCAGCTTGAATTATAACCCGTTCACATTACAGCCTATATCACGTAATATAGGCTGTCTTGCAATGAGCAATGAACCGGTGGAAACTGACGATTTTAAATTGGCTCACTTCTTGACTAGCCTATTGGTCCCAAGCAAATCGATTAACGTACCCCATTATAGTCAAAATTCTAGTACTACACAATGTTTGTTTTGATTCGCTGTGAAAGTTTGACAGATAAATTGAGAGGTTCGTGGATGTTCCTATGTTTCGAGGGGTGCATCGATTAGCTTGGGACCGAAGATAGTACCAGAGCTGAGCCAAAAAGTTTCCTCTATGGTATTACCATAGAGGTAACTCTAAGACTAGAAGGTCCCGAAATAACGTGCTCAACTTTTTGGCTCAGCTTCGGTCCCAAGCTAATCGATTCACCCCTCTAAACATAGGAAAAACCAATAACCCCTCATTTTGTCTGTCAAACTTCAAAAGCGAATCAAAACAAACAGTGCGTAGTACCAGAATTACGACTAGAATGGAGCACGTTAATCGTTTGCTTGGGACCAATAGGCTAGTCAAGTAGTGAGCCAATTTAAAATCGTTAGTTTCGTATTGATTGTTGGTACTACCACAAACGAAGTGACAGACGGAGCGGCTCGAAAACTTTGGTGACTAACCTGCTATTGCAATTTTTCAGTGTACCACATGGCAACACCACTACTACTGGATTGTACCACATGGCAACACTACTACCATAGAGGTAACTCTAAGACCACTGGGTCCCGAAGAAAATCAAATTATTATTTTTGGCTCACTCAGTACCAGAACAACGGTCCCAAGCAGTCCCAAGCTATTTCACTCACCCCTGCATGTTCTGCATGAATCCACACACCCCTGATGTTATCTGTCAAACTTTCATAGCGAATCAAAACAAACATAGTGTAGTAATAGAATTTCAACTAGAATAGGGTACGTTAATCGTTTGCTTGGGACCAATAGGCTACTAAAGTGGTGAGCCAATTTAAAATCGTTAGTTTCGTATTGATTGTTGCTACTACTGGATTTGCTACTACTAGCATTTTCACCAAATGTACTAGAATGTTTTGGTTCTATCTCTTTCACTCTACTCAAAACAGAAATGCATAAAAAAATGACAAAATGATACACTCTTTGCACACTGTCAAATAATCATTGTACACAAAATCAACTTTGTGCAAAACCAAAACAAAAATACTATCCCATCTGGTGGATGATGGCACAAGCTTCTAAGAAAATTCTATTACAGCGAACCACATTATTTTAATTGATTTCTTCGCCATTTAGTCGTCTGTCACTTCGTTTGTGGCACTACCATAGAGGTAACTCTAAGACTAGAAGCACAAACGAAGTGACAGACGGAGCGGCTCGAAATTTGGTTTGACGCACTTACATTTGAAATTTTCGAGTGTACCTCACGGCAACACTATCTACTCATATGTACTAGCTTAAAGTAGTTGATGCTATTGGGACACCGCCTGTTATCTCTTTTTCTCTAACGAAAATTGAAAGGGAGAGCCTGTTGTCAAACTGCATGTCACTATGTTGTGTTCATTGTTATCTGCACTTCTTTTGTATAATGAAAGACCTTAGGCCAAAATGATTAGGAGTAAACACATCGGGTTAACATTTGCTTACAAATAAACGATGTTGAGCTGTCAATGACTCGCGCTTTTTGGCGGCAATTGTTGCTAAAGATTTCATCAGTCGGTGCTCCTAACCAAAGCCATGGTCATTCGCGACCGAGAAGATATCGTTGTTGGACGCCAAACAGGACCCGCCCGTAAAAAAATCCAATAAAAATACAATGATTTTGAATGGAGATTTTTGTTGATTATCATAAAATCAAAACGAAAATCATGGTATATGAGAAATGTACAGTAAAAAAGGGGGGTTGTTAAGCATCTTAACAATAAAAAAAACTGATTTTTCTCGAACAAATTTGATCTCATCAAATTAATTTTCATTGAGAATTGTATCTTTTAAAACGAAATTTATTTTTTCACCCGTCCAATAATTTAACAATAAATTTATAATGTGCCAGAAATTCAACCGTAAAAATCATTGTAATTTCGTTATTTTATCATAATTATTTTTTTTTTCGGGTGGCCATACTCGGTATGCATTTGCTCCTCCGTAGAGGAACTGAAAGCTCTCGACGAGGGCGATCTGAAGAAGGAAAATTTACTCCAAAATCATGCCGAAATCCATCGAATCGATCGACGTGCTGAAGGTGAGATGGTGAGAATGAAGGAGGATCGGATGAAACCAATTTTGTTCAATTTATTATTTATTTCGGCTAAAGATGCTGTATGTCACGCGTTTTAGCATGATTGCGGTACGATGGTGCGATGCTCTATTCTGGACCGGGCTACTAGACGTGGCAAAACTAGTCATTATACCTGCTACGTGTACCTTGTTACCTGAAGACGAGGAGGGAATCTTCGGATTAATGGAGGAGGACATCAGAAATGAGGAAGCTCGTATCCGAGGACAAAAGTGTTACATCTGCAAGGAACGGTATGCAAACGTTTGGTGTTGCGCGAAGAAGTGCTTCCGTTCATTCCATACGCTTTGTGGGATGCAGAATGAGTGCCTGTCGCATTACGTGGAAACGTTCCAGTCGTGGTGCGATAAGCACGTAGCGCTGGTGGATAAGGTGAAACACTCCGAGACCGAAGCCTGTGGGATTTGCTACGATGATATGGGACCGTACAGGAAGCTGGAATCGATTCGTGACTCGTGCTGTCAGAATGGCTGGTTCCATCGGAGCTACGTGGCACAGTTTGCCCAATCGGCGAGGTACTTTTTCAATTGCCCTTTGTGCAACAAGGACGACTTTAGTCAGCAGATCCATCAGCGTGGCATTTATATTCCGGAAAATTAAGCGAAGCGGCGGAGGTGGGTGAATCGGTATTTGAATACTGAATATTTTATTTTAATTGTTCGAGGGATGCCTCGTGGGAGCTGGAACCGAATGTATTCAACGATCAGTTGGAACGTCCTTCGGAGTGTGACGCTGAAGAGTGTCGCTGTCGGTATGGGCGAGATTACGACGATTGCAAGCGTTGGGATCTGATCCTTTGTGCAACGTGCGGTTCGACTTGTCGCCAAGATCAGTGCATGGAGGTTCCCTCGAAGAACTATGTTTTCACCTTTTGTCGTCCGATTGTCGGAAAGACGCCGGAAGCGGTTTTGAAGCTAGCCGAGGCTTCCCGAAGAGTGGAAGCAGCAAGATGGGGGAAGCCGGTAACGATAGCAGAGAGGGGAGTTCTAGGGGCCGATCTAGTGGCAGACGTCAGATTGAATCGGATGATTCAGATTCTGAAGAGTCAGTTGCATTGACGACCAAACGCAAATCTCAGAAAAGACGAACCGCAATAGACAGTAACGACAGCGATTCCGATCTGGTTTCTACACGAAAGAAACCAACGTCGAAATGACGGCTGTCCACGTCTTCATCTAGTTCTTCCTCGTTCGTTTCTTCGAAGCGAAGAAATCAGTCTGGAGGAACTGGTCAAGAAGATTCCACTGCCACGAGGAACTTCCGTCGAAAAATTACTTCGAGTCAAACCGGTCGTAAGGCTCGAGAAGCTCAGCTCGGAAAAGATCAAATCGTTGACTTCTTCGGAGAATGAAGACGAAGCATCCTCCGCCGGATCGTCGACCGTGTTCGATTTCAACTATCGTGTGAAGTGAAACAAAAAGCAGGGCCGAAAATCGATGGTAGAATTGCAGCCGATCAAACAGGTCATCCGCTCCGACACGAACACGCTAACGGATGCCTCGGTGGAGATCGTGCGTCCCAAGACGCCTGCCCAGAAATCTTTTGGAAAGCAGTTCAAACTGAAGCTTTTTGGGTCGAAAACCGTCCCACGAAAACGTTCCACCAGCGAGTCTGATCCGGAGTACGTTACAGCGAAGAAAAGTTGATTTAATTTTAATGACGAACTTGCAGAATTTTCCAGCACTAGTGCACTAAGCAGGTCTTTCCCACGGCGCAATAGATTACTGCCAACGGTGCCACCTCAAGCGGAAATGCGATTCGAGACCGGGTTGACGTTGATGCTCAAAAGCGAGAAAATATTCCGGATTTCTCTACCCATGCGAATGTCAGCTGGTATCACACTGCTTACAGGTACTGAGGGAGAACCTTCCAAAACTTTTAGTGTTTGGACTGCTGGTATGGCACAAAGAATGCACAATGCACCACGAACCGACGGAGAATCGTATGTGCTGTGATCAATGTGATTGGTGAGGCAGAAGGAAACAAGCCAGCACTTGCATTATCACGACGTTCTTATGCATAATCTAGTGTGACGAAACGTTGGATCATGCGTAAGAACACCGTGAGAACGACAGAGTCGACTACATTCCTTCTGCCGCACCTATAGTAACGCACACGGCTCCCGCGCTGACTGTTCCTTACTTTCTCACTCTAATCCAAATTTCCTTCGATGAGTGAGAAAACAGCACCCCGTCAACACGAGCAAGGACACGAGTTGCCAGATCATTGCACACAAAACCAACTTGAATTAATTCAAAACAAAAATACTAGCGAACCTGGCGGTGAGGGGCGGAAGGTGGACTAAAATTCTATTACAGAGAACCACATTATTTTAATTCATTTCTTCGGAGAAAGTCGTCTGTAACTTCGTTTGTGCTAGAAGGTCCCGAAATAACGTGCTCAACTTTTTGGCTCAGTTCTGGTACTCTCTTCGGTCCCAAGCTAATCGATTCACCCCTCGAAACATAGGAAAAACCAATAACCCCTCATTTTATCTGTCAAACTTTCATAGCGAATCAAAACAAACATTGCGTAGTACTAGAATTTCGACTAGAATAGGGTACGTTAATCGTTTGCTTGGGACCAATAGGCTACTAAAGTGGTGAGCCAATTTAAAATCGTTAGTTTCGTATTGATTGTTGGTACTACTCTAAAATTGGTCATGATTAGGAGCTGTCTTACCCCTTGATAAAAACCGATATATTTTTCAAAATTAACGGACCCAATAAGGTGATCCAAGAGACGTTTCTCAGTGGAACTGACAGCTAGAAATCGAGAGTGTTTGAGTGATCTGGTGTTAATGGTGCTGAATATAAACATAAACAAAGCAGAAATTAATATGAGAGTGAACTGTCAGTTCTACTGTGATCTGTCAAAAGTTCTTGGTAAACAAAAAAGTCTGCTGATCGCAACTGTATCGTGGCCTTATTGTGAGAAATATATGCAAATTAACACCAAGTCAAGGGGTAAGTCACTCAGCACATTGTGCCGAAATTATATTCGGAACAGCTTAAGCACAATCTCGTAGGCATTAGGTTGTTGTAAATTAAATTGGAGCACTGCTGGAAAACTGTAATTGAAGTTGTTCACAACATTACGTGTTGTTTGACTGTATATTTAGGATATACCAGAGGAACTCAGACCAGCAGTTTACTTATAGAGCTTTACGAAATGTAGGTTATAGAGTGGGTTCAAGAGAAAGAGGCAGTTATTCAGCTTTTCGACCCTTAATTCAAACAATGATGCAACTCACACAAAACAAACTACAGAAGTCTATTCATTAGTCGGTCTCCAGCAATGTTCTCCACCGGTTCCATCACTTTTCGGCCGCTGATAGACCGTTGTTTTTCACAGCATGATAGGCTAGGCTTCTGGTCTGCCTTTGAGGGCATTATAAAACTCTAAAACACAGGGCTTTATCCGAGGGGGACGACACATCTACATCCTGCGTCATCCTCAATACGATTTATCCTTGCGATTCCAAACCAATACATTCATAAATACCGGGTTGCCGAGATGGGTATTTTACAAACAATTGCAGCTTGTTCTATGACCGGCACACCCACGGCACATTGACAAAACAGATGACCCAAGATTGGTGTGCGGAGTGACCTACCCCTTGCACTAAGTTATATTATATCGCTCTTCGAATTACGCAGAAACATTCCGTCACATGTGTGTAATATTAAAATATTAATAACATAATTATTACACAGAAACAGCTGCACATAGGTCATTCAACAAATATTTGTGTAATATTACACTAATTTTATGCGATATGACAGCTAATTATTAGGCATACGGACGTTAGGCATAAAGTCACAAGGCATAATGAACGCTTGGCATAAAAAACCTTGCTGCTGTGCAACTCTAGAAATCTCTTTAGAACATGGTAAACAATGCTTAAATTAGGCTAAGCGTTGAATAAAAGATGATACAAGTTATACAAACAAAGTTTATTTAATAAACACAGTTTGGAATCCATTATTTATCATATCATAAGTGACGTAGCTACATATTTACTTAGATCCAAGATTAGTAGCGATAGCGGTTTAGTAATCTGGCAATGAAAACTCAGCATAGTTTTGAACTATATCTTGAAATCAATCGCATCTATAAATTTAAAAAAATCATAAATTTGTTGTAATATATTCTTACACACATATTGGAATAGGCGAATCCGATAGAAACTAAGCGATCGTTTCAGCCTCTGGCGGTGAATAGGGGATCCCTCAAAAGAGTGATGAGGGTCGAAATTTCCACCGTGAACCATAGGAAGAGAAAAATATTTTCACATTTTCTGATTAATTTATCCACCGCAGGTGCTTTAAATTATCATCCATGTGGAATATTTTATTTTCTGTATCAGGTTTGCAGTAATCCGGTTGGTGCTTCCATACATTTTTGAAGATAAAAATTAAGATTTATAAAATTGAACCAGCGATTATGATCTTCCGGATTTTTAACGTGTGGTTATTTCAACTGTTCATCAGTTCAGATCTGTAGATAATCTAAAAATAAGATCACTCCCAATGGAAATTTGCAATTGTGCACTCAAATGTAGATTATTTTGAGTTTTGAAGATCGTCATTATGATGTAAACAAATGGATTGGATGACATTTCCTCTCAAAATCGGCTAGCGCACTCTACATTGATGGTGCATGAAAAGAGCCTATTGTCAAAGCAGAAAAGGTTTTCCTCAAAGAACAGCTCATGAAACAAATAATGGTGAATTCTATGGTTTTTCATTCAATAACAAAAAACATACCTGTTGCTTCCAGGATTTCCTCACGGCGAATGAGAACGACCCAAATTTGAGTTTAGTTCACTCATAATCGCCAAAAGTGCAGGAACTCAGCGATGAGTAAAATTTCTCCCATGGTTTCCTATGGAAAACCTAAAAAATCTGCCGGAAAATGAGGAAATTGACGAAAATTTTACTCAGTATTGGAGTAGTATCAACCGGTGGAAACTAACGATTTTAAATTGGCTCACTACTTGACTAGCCTATTGGTCCCAAGTTCATCTATAAGCGTACCCCATTCT
Source organism: Ochlerotatus camptorhynchus (assembly GCF_037179485.1). Classification (NCBI taxonomy): domain Eukaryota; kingdom Metazoa; phylum Arthropoda; class Insecta; order Diptera; family Culicidae; genus Ochlerotatus; species Ochlerotatus camptorhynchus. Next base: position 7,924,142 of record NW_027040514.1, on the reverse strand, counting down.
CGAAATTCGAAATTCTAGTACAACACTATGTTTGTTTTGATTCGCTATAAAAGTTTGACAAATAAAATGAGGGGTTCGTGGATTTTCCTATGTTTCGAGGGGTGCATCGATTAGCTTGGAACCGAAGATAGTACCAGAGCTGAGCCAAAAAGTTGAGCAAGTTTCTTCGGGACCTTTTGGTCTTAGAGTCCACTGGGTCCCGAAGAAAATCATAATTATTTTTGGCTCACTCAGTACCAGAACAACGGTCTTAAGCAGTCCCAAGCTATTTCACTCACCCCTGCATGTTCTGCATGAATCCACACACCCCTGATGTTATCTGTCAAACTTTCATAGCGAATCAAAACAAACATAGTGTAGTAATAGAATTTCAACTAGAATAGGGTACGTTAATCGTTTGCTTGGGACCAATAGGCTACTAAAGTGGTGAGCCAATTTAAAATCGTTAGTTTCGTATTGATTGTTGATAGTACCAATAGACAGAGTGAATCCAGTCTTTTTTTTTTCTCAAATTCGGGAATTTTTCCCTGGAAAATCCTGGGAATACATGAGGCAAATTTACTCATCGCTGAGTTCCTGCACTTTTAGCGATTGAAAGTGACTAAACTCAAATTTGGGTCGTTCTCATTCGCCGTGCTGCCATACTTTTCGATACAACGATTCTGTTTTTGTTGTCATCAGAATGAAAACTAGCGGAGCCGTCATCAGATACTTCCATGAACAATGACGAGTTGCCGAAACAAACAAGGACCTGTGGCAAACGTACCATCTGCAACCCAATATTTTGCCTGTCCAAGACGTCGCAAGTTTTCATGAGTCCCAAAAATTAAGGCTCTTTCATTATTGTCACCGATGTCAGCAATCAATAGACGGTCCCCATTATCATCCTTCTGGAATTCATCGGGTAGATTATGCCTAACGTCCAAAAACTTTCAAAATTTACGGGTGAGAGAAGAGTGTAGCAAATCTTCGTGCATTGATCTGTATTAAGGCTGTGAACCATTTGCCGAGTTGAATTTAACTCGTGGTTAAAAGTAACATTTCGAAAGTTATTTTCTATGTTCGAAAATCCCTGTGCTGTCGATCGACCGGTTTTCGAGAATAACTCAGACGCGGTTGTCAAAATTTAACTTCTTGTCTGTCAGAAGTAACCGCACGCTCGGATAGCAGGGTTAATCGATAAGTTTCCATCTGTCAAATTTTAACCAAAAGTTAAAAAAATCCACCAAATGGTTCAGAGCCTAAAACCAACAATCAATACACAACTAACGATTTTCAATTGGCTCACCACTTGACTAGCCTATTGGTCCCAAGCAAATCGATTAACGTATCCCATTCTTGTCAAAATTCTAGTACTACACAATGTTTGTTTTGATTCGCTATGAAAGTTTGACAGATAAAATGAGGGGTTATTGGATATTCCTATGTTTCGAGGGGTGAATCGATAAGCTTGGGACCGAAGATAGTACCAGAGCTAAGCCAAAAAGTTGAGCTCGTTTCTTCGGGACCTTCTGGTCTTAGAGTTACCTCTATGCTAAAACGCTGTCCAGACTGGAGAGTTATAACAACAATCAATACGAAACTAACGATTTTAAATTGGCTCACCACTTTAGTAGCCATTGGTCCCAAGCAAACGATTAACGTACCCTATTCTAGTTGAAATTCTATTACTACACTATGTTTGTTTTGATTCGCTATGAAAGTTTGACAGATAACATCAGGGGTGTGTGGATTCATGCAGAACATGCAGGGGTGAGTGAAATAGCTTGGGACTGCTTGGGACCGTTGTTCTGGTACTGAGTGAGCCAAAAATAATAATGATTTTCTTCGGGACCCAGTGGTCTTAGAGTTACCTCTATGTTTTAACTCTGAAGTCTGAACAAGGCATAAGAGTCCCGCCAAGAGTGAAGCCAGAAGTACCAATCGTTAAGCGATAATTTCTACAGGAGTTATCATTTATTAAAATACATCACATTGTTGCTCCACTCTAATTTACATGACTCCAATCTGAATTCCAGAGCATCCATTCAATCCATCGATCGTCAATCCCATTTTAATTGAGCCACCACTGCTACTAGAAAACCGTGCTTCTCCTCCAATGACCTTGATCGCGAACTTAACCCTTCCAATCGAACTGAAACACCCATACGAGTTAGCTCTTATTGTATTATTTAGCTATGCTGGGAACAACAGCAAACAATATCAGCACATATTTCGAACATTCCAACACAAAACAGGTTGGTTGGGGCACTTTACTTCACAGCAAGCCCCCATCGCATCTGGAAAATGTGCATTGACGATAAGAGCACACACATTTTTATCGCTGCCTTCCAGCCCGCCCCCCGCCTGTCAGATGAATTGAAACTCTTTTGTTGCCCTTCACCTCGCTTGCTTTGACTCGTGATCTGCGATGAAGCTCTGGCAAAGGTGGTTGGGGGATGCTACTGTTTTTAGTTTTTCATATCACTGATCTAAAACGTTTCCATTTCATACACGACATTCATTCAAGTCGCATTATCGCTGCCCGGTTATTATTTTCCCATTCCCATTGTGTGGGCAGGTTGCGCTGTCCAGTCAGTGTGATCCCCCCGTACAGATCCGCCGAACTTTGGGAGTCACTTTGGATGTCATTGAAGATTCAGTAGTAGTGTTTTTTTCTCAGCCACTGACGATGCAGCACTGAGCTAATGATAAATGGTGTGAGATTCATTTCTCGCTACTTCGATAGATGTCACAGCAGCTCAATTTAGCGGTCTTTGGATGCTTTATGGGAACTTATATAAGCTTGCTGTATGCGACGCTTATGTTTTGTAAAATTTGTCATAGAATCGACGGAAACTGAACACTCGAAGATAATCTAATGAGGGAGAATAGGTATAACGGAAAAGTGACGAACATCTTCATGAAAATCTTATGAATGAATTTCTGCAAAGCTTAAGAGTTTAGATAATTAATTAACGGATTTTCCTTTCCCAAACGATGCTTTCTACTGCTCTGGCTACACATTTTGTGAATATGAATGTGTTTGTGCCGCCTTGTCCATAAGTAGAATATATCAACCGGTGGGTCAAGTTTGAATAGTTCTTTCGATCTGTATAGAAATCCCCAACATCTGTGCCAAATTTGAATGAATCTGGTTATGATCTCCATATGTGGGAGATCTTTAAAATGTGTATAGAAAATACATTGAAAACGAATCTAAACTATTCATAAGCTTGTCACATTTTTGTTTTTACAATTTGGATCTAACCTAAGAAAGATTGGAAAAACTATGCTGGACAACTTTGTCGAAGATCGCAAATCGATTAGACATTTGTGCTAAATGTTATTAACTTTTAACTTCAGGTCAAGTGCCCCGCACATATTTATAAGCTCATACACAGGCCTGTATGCATGCGTGGTGCAGTAGGCCAAAAGTTGTTAAATGCGTGACGAGTGATTCTCCTACAATATTAATTCTGGTCTCTGCGCTCTGATACGAGTGAACAGACGATGTCATCGAATTAAGTAATTTTCGCATATTGGATATGTGCGATGGAATTGTTCTGAGAGAGAAAGTAAAAGGAAGTTTTATTTCCTATCCAAAGTTAGGGAACCAGGTTGATAGTAACTTTTAATCAGTCTAAACGGTAGTTTAGGATTATCAATAAAACAGTGATCGGTGTCGGTAGGAGCAACAATCAATACGAAACTAACGATTTTAAATTGGCTCATCACTTTAGTAGCCTATTGGTCCCAAGCAAACGATTAACGTACCCTATTCTAGTCGAAATTCTAGTACTACGCAAGTTTGTTTTGATTCGCTATGAAAGTTTGACAGATAAAATGAGGGGTTATTGGTTTTTCCTATGTTTCGAGGGGTGATTCGACAAGCTTGGGACCGAAGATAGTACCAGAGGTGAGCCAAAAAGTTGAGCACGTTTCTTCGGGACCTACTTGTCTTAGAGTTACCTCTATGGTAGGAGTGCGCGTAGGCAGCGTCGTCGCAAGTCCAAGAGCGACCAAGCGTTCAAGAAGTTAAGATTTTTCAAGCTCAGTCCGCATCGTGCTCTTTTGCCGTGCGGATCTATTTGCTTTTTGCTGAAGGAAGTGTTACTACTACCTAAAGCTACAACAAATTTATTTAAACAGCACTTTTCAGTGCTCAACCTGTAAAAATTTTCTACCTTGTTCAACTCTTATTCCTCTTCGATCCTTGTTTAGACCCTACCCGAGGTAATCCTTCTTGGATATCGATTTGGAAAATTCCTCTTCGATCCTTCAGATTCTTATAGTAATCTGCTTGGAAGTCGATTTGGATAAAAATTTACTGCCGCCATGGCGCCTAAACGCAAAAGAAAGGGGCAAACTCTTGACCCCCCTTGTGATGAAATTAATTTGAGTAATCAATTTGATTTGCTCACGGATGATGAGAATGATCCATCATCCAAGAAAAATTCTAGTAAACTTTCCCGGCTTAATGCAAAGAAGGAAAAGATTAACCTTTTGTGATAACCACTTCCGATTTCCATGCTCTTCGCATGGAACTTTTGAATTTCGTGAAAGTTAAGTTTGCACTACAAATTGGACGTCGGGGTGAATGCCGTGTATTGACTGAAACCTTGGACGGATTTAAATGTCTTCTCAAGTATCTTACTGAGAAGAAGCACAATTTTTTTTACTTACGACACCAAAACTGAACGTGTGTTCAAGGTTGTCATGAAAGGACTGCCCAGTGGTGAATCCCTGGATCAGATCAAAGATGAACTGGCAAAATTACTTGGAGTTGTGCCACTCCAAGTAATCAAAATGAAAATGAAATCCCGTCCTGGCGATTTGCGCGACGGGATTTCTAATGATTTTTATTTAGTTCACTTCAAGTCTAGTGAACTAAACAACCTTAAGGCCTTAGAAAAAGCTAGCCTTATGCTCCATGTCCGAGTGAAGTGGGAACACTTCAGGAAGACTGGAGGAAATTTCCAAAACCTCATTCAGTACCGTAAGTGCCAGGGATGGGGTCACGGAACTAAAAATTGCTACATGCCAGCTTAATGCATGAATTGTGGTGATTCCTCTCACGCAAAGGACGACTGTCCTGTGAAGGAAGATCCTAAGAAATTTAAATGTTCAAATTGTGGTGAAAACCACAAATCCAATTTTTGGGAATGTAAGACTCGCAAAGCGATCCTACAATCTCGTTCTAACCGACAGGTTGGAAACGCTCCACGTTGCTGTTAACAACGGTCAGCGAGGAACAAATTCTACATTCGTACCCGTAGGTACAAATATCTCCCCTGCTTCAAATGTTTCATCTGTACCTACTCCCCTCGCTGCTAACAATGTTCAGCGAGTTAATGGAGCTACCTATGCTGCTATTGCAGCGGGTAGAAATCAAAATACTAACCAAAGTCATTCTAACGGAAATTTTGACAATTTTGACTTAGGAAGCATTACTGCCCCTAAAATGGAATTTTTACAGAAATCATTAATTGACATGATTTCTGATATGCTTAAATCTAACTCCATGTTTGATGCTATTCAAACTGGAGTAAAATTTGCAAATAATATTGTCATGACTTTAAAATTCAGTAATGGATTTTAAAGCATTAAATATTTTAAATTGGAATGCTCGATCTCTTAAAGATAATGAAGACGAGCTATTTAACTTTTTGAGAGTTCATAACGTGCATATTGCCGTTATAACTGAAACGTTCCTTAAACCTGGCCATAAGGTTAAGAAGGACTCAAATTATTTGATTTATAGAAATGATCGTCTTGATGGACCCTGTGGTGGCGTTGCCATCATTGTTTATAGACGAATCAAACATAAAATTCGACAGTGAGCATGCAAAAGGGCCTATACGCGATGATCGATTCTCTTCGTCGATGTTCTCTTTCGTTAATAACTCGCTAGATTTAACGTTTATCGGTGCGTTTGCTGTTGATTTTGATAGCCAATACAACCTGTGACTACTCTGCATTGAACAAATTCTAGAAAATTGTTTCGCTTAGCTGTAGCAATGCAAAGAGAAAATCGATGAAGAGAATCGACCATCGCGTATTCGCCCTTATGCATGCTCACTGTCGAATTCTTTCTTCATTTGAAACCAAAGTTTTTGAAACTTTGAGTGTTTCTGTTGAACCACTATTTGGACAACTTACGTTTATAGCTGCCTATTCGCCATTCCAATGCGTAGGCCAGCAAAAGAATTTTCTCAAGGGTGACCTTCAGAAACTTACCCGTCATAGGTCTAAATTCTTCATTATTGGTGATTTTAATGCAAAACACCGCTCATGGAATAATGCTCAAAGCAATTCCAATGGTAATATTCTGTTTGATGATTGTTCTGCAGGTTATTACACTATTCAATATCCAAACAGTCCAACATGCTTTTCTTCTGCAAGAAATCCCTCCACTATTGATTTGGTCTTAACTGATGCATGTCAACTTTGTAGCCAATTGGTTACCCACGCTGACTTCGGTTCTGATCACCTTCCAGTAACTTTTGAAATATCCCAAGAAATAATTTGTAATTCCAACAGCTCTACTTTCAATTATCATAGGGCTGATTGGGAGCAATATCGAACATTTATGGAATATAACTTCGATCCAAACATTCCTTTGCAAACCAAAGATGAAATTAATTATGCTCTTGAATCTCTGACTACTTCTATAGTTGAAGCAAGAGCTGCCTCAGTACCAAAATGTGAGGTTAAATTCGATTTAATTATAATAGACGACAATCTTCGCTCTTGATCCGTCTTAAAAATGTCCGTAGGAGACAATTTCAAAGAACACTGGATCCTGCCATGAAAGTTATCTGGCGGGATTTACAAAAACAAATTAAAAAGCGATTCTCTGCCCTGAGGAACAAAACTTTTGAAAATAATGTTTCTAAATTAGACCCGAATTCCAAACCCTTTTGGAAACTCACAAAAATTTTGAAAAAACCTCAAAAGCCTATTCCAGCGCTTAAAGAAGGTGGTAAAATTTTGATCACAAATTTGGAAAAAGCTCAGAAACTTGCTAAGCAATTCGAGAGTTCCCATAATTTCAGTTTGGGTCTTACTAGTCCTATTGAGAATCAGGTTGCTCGGGATTTTCTGAATATTTTCTCTCGGGAAAATATTTTTGATGATTCCTGGGGGACTGATTTGGACGAAGTAAGGTCTATAACAAAAAAGTTTCAAAATATGAAAGCTCCAGGTGATGATGGAATTTTCTATATCCTCATCAAAAAACTCCCAGAGAGTACCTTGTCTTTCTTGGTAAAATTATTTAACAGATGTTTCCATTTGGCATACTTTCCTGATAAATGGAAAAATGCAAAAGTTGTTCCAATTTTGAAGCCGGATAAAAATCCAGCTGAAGCTTCTAGCTACCGCCCAATAAGTTTGCTTTCTTCAATAAGTAAACTTTTTGAAAAGATAATTTTGAATAGAATGATGCTTCACATCAATACGAACTCAATTTTTGCAGATGAGCAGTTTGGATTTCGCCATGGGCATTCAACTACTCATCAACTCTTAAGAGTTACCAATTTAATTCGTTTCAACAAATCTGAAGGCCACTCAACTGGAGTTGCTCTTCTAGACATAGAAAAACCATTCGACAGTGTTTGGCATGAAGGTTTGATTGCTAAATTGAAAAAGTTTAATTTTCCACTTTACATTATGAAATTAGTTCAAAATTATTTAACTGACAGAACTCTGCAGGTAAATTATCAAAATTCCAAATCTAATCGACTACCTGTTAGAGCAGGAGTTCCTCAGGGTAGCATTCTTGGGCCTATATTGTATAACATTTTCACTTCGGACCTCCCTGATTTGCCTCAGGGTTGCCACAAATCTTTGTTCGCTGATGACACAGGTATTTCCGCTAAAGGAAGAAGTCTTCGTGTTATTTGCAGCAGACTGCAGAAAAGTTTAGATATTTTCTCTTCTTATTTACAAAAATGGAAGATTTCTCCCAACGCTTCCAAAACTCAACTTATAATATTTCCACATAAGCCTAGAGCTTCCTTTTTGAAACCTAGTAGTAGTCACATAGTCACTATGAACGGAGTTCCAATTTCCTGGTCAAACCAAGTGAAATATCTCGGATTAATACTTGACCAAAAACTAACTTTTAAAGATCACATTGAGGGCATTCAAGCCAAATGTAACAAATATATAAAATGTTTGTATCCTCTTATAAACAGGAAATCCAAACTTTGCCTGACGAATAAACTTCTAATATTTAAACAAGTTTTTAGACCGGCCATGCTTTACGCTGTGCCAATATGGTCTAGTTGCTGCACTACCAGGAAAAAAGCACTTCAAAGGATTCAGAACAAAGTTCTGAAAATGATTTTGAAGTTGTCTCCCTGGTACAGTACTACCGAGGTACATAGAATTTCGAATGTTGAGACTTTAGAACGAAATGTCCAACAAAATAATTAATAATTTCAGGCAAAAATCGTTGCAATCCTCAATTGCAACGATTATTCCCTTTATACTTAGATAAGATTTAGTTTTAGTTTTTAGTTTTAAGATATCAATTGTTATACTGACATGCAGGTTTAAAACACCTATTTAAAATACTGAATTGCCAAGACAGGAACAATGTTAAAACACTTAGCTATAGATCATAACAATTAAGGCTGGTAAGTTACTGCAGTAACTGGAGCACCTAGGTTAAAATGAAATGTAATTTATTTTGAATTTGGAACAAATAGAGTTAAAAAAAAAAGAAAATACGGATGGGTTTTCCGGCCTTACACGTCACTCCGATTCCAAAAATACCCATATTTACCCCACAATTGGACAGAATTCCCAAGTTTTTCTCAAACAGAAACCACCATATTGAATTCAAAATGTCTCTACACATCACCACAAGCAAAAATACCCATATTGAGGGGTATTTGATAGTATTTTTCAATATTTCTGTAACTGGAATTTCAAAAAAGGCGTGATACATCGATTTCCGGTCCCAACACGTCACCAAGATTCCTGAAATACTCATAAGGCGGTGTATTTGACAGAATATCCCAGTTTATATTTAACCGGAAGCCGCCATCTTGGATATCAAAATGGCACTGGGCTTGGATTTCCGGTCGATATACGGCACCCTGTTTCCAAAAATACCCATAGTAAGGGGTATTTGACAGAATTTTCAAGTTTTCTCCAACCGGAAGCCACCATATTGAATTTCAAAACGGCCTCAGACATCGATGTCCGGTCCCTACACGTTACCAAGATTCCAAAAATACCCATATTGAGGGTAATTTGGCAGAATTTCCCAGTTTTTCTCTAACCGCAAGCCGCCATATGTAATTAATATGGCGTCAGACATGGGTTTCCGGTCCCTACACGTCACCACGATTCCAAAAATACCCATATTGTGGATTATTTTACATAATTCCAAGTTTTTCTCCACATGGAAGCCGCAATATTGAATTTAAAATGGTGTCAGACACGGGTTTCAAGTCCCTACACGTTACCATGATTCCAAAAATACCCATATTGAGAGGAATATGACAGAATTTCCTAGTTTTTCTCTAACTGGAAGACGTCATATTAAATTTTAAAATGGCTTCAGACATCCAGACATCCATGTCCGGTTCATACACCTCACCCCGACTCTAAACATACCAATATCGTGAGGTATTTGACAGAATTTTCAAGTTTTTCTCTAGCTGGAAGCGGCCATCTTGAATTTCAAAACGACCTCATACATCTGTTTCCGGTCTCTACACGTCATCAAGACTCCAAAAATACCCATATTGTGGGTAATTTGGCAGTACTTCCCAGCTTTTCTCTAACCGGAAGCTGGCATATTGAATTCAAAATGGTGTCAGACATGGGTTTCAAGTCCCTACACGTTACCGTGATTTCAAAAATACCCATATTGAGAGGAATTTGACAGAATTTCCAAGTTTTTCTCTAACCGGAAGCCGCCATATTGAATTTTAAAATGGCCTCAGACATCGATGTCCGGCCCTTACACGTCACCCCGACTCTAAAAATACCAATATTGTGAGGTATTTGACAGAATTTTCAAGTTTTTCTCTAGCTGGAAGCGGCCATCTTGAATTTCAAAACGGCCTCGTTTATCGGTTTCCGGTCCCTATACGTCACCAAGACTCCAAAAATACCCATATTATGGGTAATTTGTCAGTATTTCCCAGTTTTTCTCTAACCGGAAGTCGCCATATTGAATTTCAAAAAGGCCTCAGACATCGATTTACGGTCCTTACACGTCATCCCGACTCCAAAAATACCAATATTGTGGGATATTTGACAAAAATTCCGAGTTTTCTCCAACCGGAAGCCATATAGAATTTGAAAAAGGGGTCAGACATAGGTTTCTGGTCCCTACACGGCATCAAGATTCCAAAAATACCCACATTGAGATGTTTTTCACAGAATTCCCAAGGTTTTTCTCCACCCGGAAGCCGCCATCTTGAACTTGAAAAAGACGTCAGACATGGTTTTCCGGTCCCTACACGCAGTCTTGTAAGCGGTCACGGTAGTCGACACATTTTCTGTGATAATCGACTGCCTTTGCCTCCGACACTTGCAAAACAAGCTATCATAGTACAGTACCAAACTCAAATGTCATTTGACAGGCTCTGTCATACGACACTGTCGCCGAAGACCGTCACGAATGTATGTATTTTAGTTTCTCTCATTATGAGAGCTGCTGATGTTGTGCTTGTGTGAATTCTGAAAAAATCAAGCAAAGATGTCCTAGAAATAACATTTCTGATCAGAAATGGTTTAATTTACACCAAACTGAGGAATTAGAACAAAATCACTCATATCATTTGATAGTTATTTGATCATTTTCTTTTTGCTCGAATGTTATTCTACCGGTTGTGTTGTGTGAGAGAGACGACGGTAGAGCATGAGAGTACGAATAAAAACAGACTGTCGCGCATGACAACGAAGCGAGTGTCGTAAAAAACGTCAACAGTTTCAACCTCTGCCTACACGTCACCAAGATTTAAACAAATTCCCAATATTGTGAGTGATTTGGCAGTATTTCCCTAACCGGAAACCCCAAAACGGCTCCAGGCATCGATGTCTGGTCCGTGCACGTCACTCCAATACCAAAAATACCCATATTGTGGGGTATTTGATAATATTTTCAAAAAAAACTTTTCCATGAAATAAATCCCAAGTAATGAGTTTTTGTTACGTCTGGTTCGATTTACGAACCGCCGCGCCGGTTTGGTTCGTAAATGGAGGTTCCAGTGTATTAATAATTTAAAAAAACCCGAATTTATCCACCTATGGTGTGATCAGACCCTTCTTACTTATTCAAGTTTATTTATTTTATTGTCATTATCAGTGACCAAGCCCCCCACCCCCGTGTCATCCAGTGACGCTACGCCACTGCCTGGGGTACCCGGAACATATCCGGGTGTAGTCTATTTGGTGAGGCTACCAATCACCTTATCATCGTATTTTAATGTGATTTAATGGGTTTTAATTCAATTCATATTAAAGCAACTTCCCCGGGGTACCCGGAACATGTCCAAGTGTGTCCAATGTGGTCTGGAACACTTAACACGACTTGCATTGATCTTATTTTTGAATTATGTAGTAATTTGATGTGTCGCATGATGGTTTTGATACGTTTTCCGTTAAATCCAGCGTGAAGGCCCATATTCACCGGATCTTATTCCGGCCATATCTCCGGAACCGGTTCACCGATTCCAAAACCGTTCCGATCTCGTCGAGCTGAGTCGAATGGTATATGACACTCGGTTGAGCGGTCGAGCAGTCGGTTTTTCAAGTGATATCTATACCCTTCTTTGTAAGAAGGGTAAAAACACGATCGGAAAAGTTCATTGAAGGAAATTTCGAAGAACAGATAAAGGTGGATCCCTTATGTTCACTATAAATATATTGTTGTATTTCTATTTTTAATTACATGCGTTACGGTATAAGTTGCTTTATGTTTTCTTTATTTTTTTCTTTAACTTTTACTCGACAAAATTATCTCAAATTGTAGACAACAGCAAGAAAAGAAAAACAATCATTTAGGAGCGAACTTTTCAGTGTTTAAAATTTTGGCACATTATCATCTTCTTGTTTTGCTGCTGCTGAGGTTGATTTTCTGCCTCCGTATTTTGTTTTTCTCATCGCGTATCGATTCTCGTCCTAATTAAATAGTGTCCAGCCGTTGTCACCTTTTTTGTTTCGTGTTTCAAATTGGTATTTAGGTTATTTCTCAAATACACACACACACACACGGACGCACTTGCGTTTTATCAAGAACTTAATGACCTTCAATCGTTTTTGATATCGAAATTTAACGAACGCCTGTGTTTGTCGAATGCCCATAGACGGGGTGGGAAATTCCTCGCGAAGTTGGGTGGCGCCGCTCAATTGCTAATTAATTTACTGTGTACACAGAACTTGTTCTCCTTTGTACACTGATTGTTGTGGCTGTCGTTATTGTGTAATTTTATAGATGCGCTCTTTACTCTTTTGTTTTCACATTCGCGCCCCGTTATCAGCGCCCGGGTGAAATTGAACCCGAACCGCGTGTGCTCCCCCCTCCGGAACGAGATAACGGATGTTCGATTGGTGCGACAATCTCGGCGTTCTCCAATTACACACAAAGCTAGTCTTCTTACCGAAACGCGCGCGGTGAGGTGAGGATTTTACAATCGTAATAAAACTAGTTTATTTGATACTCTCTTTGCCTAACTCTAATCATCAAATAATCCATCGTGATATGTGTTCCCTACTCGACCCTGGAATTTAGGGCGCGATGATGACGCAATGGTATTCTGTACAATCGATCTGGGGCATTCGAGTAGGGAGTACTGGTGGTGTCCTTTCCTCCTACTGCTGAGGAAAGTGGAAGAGGAAGCTTGCCACCACTACTGCTGTTAGACTAATCTAAGAGCAAAGCAAACAAAAAATACCTTTAAGTAACTAACCGATCAAGGGTGAAGCGTGTTTTTTTTTGCATTCTCGCGGGCACACGCGCGCTCAATGCATACCAAATTAGGGCCGTCCTCTTCCAGTAACCCAGCCGTAGGTATATTTTAAGCAACATATCACATTTTCTGAATGATTTCGTACTTTTTGCGCAAATCGCACACGTCGTTCTTTGGGTCGTACTTCTTCCGGGCCGCCAGCTGGGCACGTAGCTCGGCCGCGGTCATATTGAGGTTAAGCTTGGGACCTTCCTTGGATGCACTTCCGTTCGCGCTACCATTGCTGCCATTCATCGCCGGCTTGGTGCTGCCGTTGGATTCCGTCATCGTCTTCGCCGGCGACGCTACCGACAAGGCCTTGGTGTCCTCGATAATCTGATCAACGGGTTGCTTCTTCGCCGACGCGTCGCCATTTGTCATCATCATCATTGCCGTCGTCGATTTATTAGCACTCGTGTCGACGTTGTTGTTGGCGCTGCTGCTGCTGCTGCTGTTTTTCTTGTTGTTCACATCCTCATTACTGTTGTTGTTGCTGGTGCCGTTGACATCATGCTTATTCTCGTTGAAGCTATCCTTCGTTCCATTGGTCATCATGTGTTCGCCCTCCGCTGCTGGCTGTTGTTTGCTGTTATCATTCACATCCACTCCGTTGCTGCCGTTCTTGCTTTTGGCGATCGCTGCCTTCAGCTCCGCAGCGTCCGCCCGCGGATCGATCACCAGCAGCTTCGTCTCGTTCAGTACTCCCTTGATCAGCTCCACCACCTTCTTGTGTGTCTCGGTGGTGATATTCGTCCCGTTGACCTCTATGATCCGATCGCCCTGACGCAGTCCGGCCGCCTCAGCTGGAGACCCGTCGTCGACCTTGCCAATATACTGACCCGGTCGGCCCTTCTCCGCGTGCAGATTGAATCCATACCCGTCGAAATCCGGTCGCTTGACTACGTGACACAAACGGGCTTCGTACTTTGTAGCACTCCCGTTCGAGGCCGTACTGTCTTTCTTGCTGGACATTTTCGCTTTTATCGCACTGGACGACGTCTTATCAGCACCTGCCACTAGTCGATACTAATGCGCGATTGGTTCGGTGTTCCCCCTGGGGCTGGAAGAGGCGCCCGCACCGCAGTTTCAAATCCCCAGCTGTGCTGCGCGAGAGAGCGAGCGATTCAACGAGGTTGGTTGAGAGAGGGAGAGAATGCGCGCCCGGCTTCTGCAGCGGGAAATCTGGAATGTGGAGAATGAGAGAGAGAGAGATAAGAGAACAGGAATTGGTGAGAGCATTCTCGCTAGGGTGGTTGTCGTCGTCTCGTGGTCGCGATCGTGATGATGCACAACTATGAGATGACGAAGACTTAAGTGGTTTTTATCTACTACATTATGCATTATAAAGCGATTAGTAATCATATAATTGATAAACGCGAATGACGTTTCTAGTTTTCCATTGTTCTGTGAGTAATCTTGACAAGAGTGACGCCAGCGTGATCTTTTGTTGAATGAAATTTCTAGAATGTTTTACGCTAAAGTCAGCGGTTAGGGTGTGTTCAACTTTTGTAGAAGTTTGTGGAAATCCAGCAAACTTTGTTGAAGCTCAGCTAACTTTATAGAAGTTCAACGACGGCGGACTTTGCAGAAGCTAAGCAAACTTTGTAGAATTTAAATGGCAATTTTGTAAAAGTTCAGTAAACATTGTAGAACTTCATCGAACTTTGCAAAAAAAAAACTTAACTTTAAACGAATTTAGTGAATGTTGTATAAATTTGCAAACTGCGCTTATACTCAGAGATTTTTTATTTACTGCAGGGAACTTTGTAAAACTTCAGAAGCTTCGTAGAAGTCCAGGGAACAATCGTAGAAATTAGGAGGACCAGTCAAAAAACATCGTAGATATGATAGATATTCTGTAAACTTCATTGAGCATCGGAGAACTTCAAAGAAGTCCAGATAGCTTTGTAAAATAATGCCCACGGCTGAAAGTCTCAAATGAATAAGTGAAAAAGAAACTAATGTAAAACTCAGTCATCGTAGATGTGGAATCATTTGACATGTCTTGGGAACTTCGTACGAGTAAAGGGTGATACGGTCAAAATTTGGTCAAGGGAAAACGCGTGTAAATCGGTGAAATCGTTTATTTAAAAAATCAAATTAAATTTCTTTTTCAAGTTCAATTAGTATAACATTCAGGAAAAATATTCAGTTAGGCTTCCGCTTTTCCAAATCCGAATTGCCGGGCCTTACGCTTGACCCCTGCCATCAGATTTTGTACAGCCACCTTGTCCACCTTCTTCGCCGCAGAAAGCCAGTTTGCCTTGAACTGCTGCTCGCCCTTAGCAGTTTTTTTGGTCTTCTTTAGGTTCCGCTTGACAATAGCCCAGTATTTCTCAATTGGGCGGAGCTCTGGCGTGTTGGGAGGGCTCTTGTCCTTGGGAACCACCTGCACGTTGTTGGCGGCGTACCACTCCATGGCCTTTTTACCGTAATGGCAAGATGCCAAATTCGGCCAAAACAGTACGGAACAACCGTGTTTCTTCAGGAAAGGCAGCAGACGTTTATTCAAACACTCTTTCACGTAAATTTCTTGGTTGACAGTCCCGGAAGCTATGAAAATGCCAAACCAGATATTTCTTTGCGAACTTTGACAGTTTCATGTGCTTGAAAACATCTGCTACCTTTCCCCTTCCTTTTGCCGTATAAAACTCCTGTCCCGGAAGCTGCTTGTAGTCGGCTTTGACGTAGGTTTCGTCGTCCATTACCACGCAGTCAAACTTCGTCAGCATCGTCGTGTACAGCCTCCGGGATCGCGCTTTGGCCGTCGTATTTTGTTTATCATCGCGATTTGGAGTCACTACCTTCTTGTAAGTCGATAGTCCGGCTCGTTTTTTGGCTCGATGCACGGTTGTAGACGATACACCCAGCTTATTTGCGGCATCTCGGAGAGAGAGGTTAGGGTTTCGCTTGAAACTACCGGCAACTCTCTTTGTCGTCTCAGCGGCTTCCGGTTTTCGATTTCCCCCCGATCCAGACTTCCTGGCTGTCGACAAACGTTCCCCAAACACTTTAATTACATTTGTAACGGTTGATTTGGCAACTTTTAGCGATTTTGCCAACTTTGCGTGCGAGTAGCTCGGATTTTCGCGATGCGCGAGCAAAATTTTGATACGCTGCTCTTCTTGCTTGGACGGCATTTTGACAACTGAAGAGTGAATTCCAAAATCAAAATAGGAGCAACATTCTACACACACACACCTTCAAAATGAGGGGTGTTCAGGTTTTTTAAATGCATAATTGAAAGAAATACGTCAAGTTGATATTGACCAAATTTTGACCGTATCACCCTTTACACACACACTTCCAGCTTCAAAATGTTCTTTTGAATCCTGGCACGTATTTAGTTTATGTTTTTTTATTGTAAAAAGTATTTGGACTGGTCTCACCATGTTAATTTGATATTCCAATCCATAGGTAATTTTGACTTTCTCTAAGCTTTGCATCTCATTTCGTGATGCACCTTTGTCGTAATACTTCCTTTAACGAACACAAATTTTCTTGCATTGCCATGGTCATCTGGGACGAGGTTCGCGTCTAGTGCTTTCCCCAGGAACAATTCGCGACCACCAACTGCCACCCGTCCAGTCTGTGGTACAGCCAGGACGAACTTTGCAGAAGCTAAGCAAACTTTGTAGATCTTCAGCGAACTTCGTAGAATTTAAATGGCAATTTTATAAAAGTTCAGTAAACATTGTAGAACTTCATCGAACTTTGCAAAAAAATACTGAACTTTAAACGAATTTAGGGAATGTTGTATAATTTTGCCAACTGCGCTTATATTCAGAGATTTTTTGTTTAACTGCAGAGAACTTTGTAAAACTTCAGAAACTTCGTAGAAGTCCAGGAATATCGTAGAAATTAGGAAAACCAGTTAAAAAACATCGTGGAAATTCAAGAAACATGATAGATATTCTGTAAACTTCATAGAGCATCGGAGAACTTCAAAGAAGTCCAGATAGCTTTGTAAAATAATGCCCACGGCTGAAAGTCTCAAATGAATAATTGAAAAAGAAACTTGTAAAACTTTGTAAAACTCAGTCATCGTAGATGTGGAATCATTTTACATGTCTTGGGAACTTCGTACGAGTGTAGTAGTAGTAAAATTATGTTGAAAATCCTACCTGTCTCTTCATCTTTGTTTAATTTGATATTCTAATTTAATATTTGCGTTTTTCAACTAGTTTACAGAATACCCCTTTGGGGATGTGATTTATTTGAATTGAAAAAAGTTATAACCTACCTAACTACGAGTATAACTTAACCTAACGTGCTAGATCACGTATGATCTGATGATTTGATCTCAGACAGGTGTCTCTGAACCTTTCCAGGATGAATACTCTCCGTTCTTCTAATGTCTGAATTCCAGCCATGAGAATTTCTAGTCCGCGGGGGACTGTTTAGGACCATGCTAAGGATCTTGTTCTGGATCCTTTGGAGTTTAAGGTGATGGCATTTTGCGCAACTCTCCCAGATTGGCATACCGTACTCGATTACAGGAAGGATGATTTGTTTGTAGACAGCAAGCTTATTTTTCAGGGAGGGTTGACTTCCTGTTGATAAGTGGATACAACGATCTTATCAAGATGTTGCACTTGGTTTTCGTTTTGTCAACGTGCTCCCTGAAAAGAAGCTTGCTGTCTAGTGTTAGCCCGAGGTACACGACCTCTTTGGACCATTCCACGTTCAGGCAGATCTTGTTATTCTCCGACGGAACAAGTCTAGGAGATTTAGAGTGTGGAAAGATGATGACCTGGGTCTTTGCCGCGTTGATACGGATCTTCCAGCTGTTGAAATATTCAGACAGGACGTCCAGGCCTCTCTAAAGTTTGGCAGTCAGAGCTCCGATGACTCTACCCTCGTAGACGATGGATGTGTCATCTGCGAACAGAGACAACGATCCACCATCAGGGAGAGCCGGCATATCGGAGGTGAACAGTTTGAATAGGATGGGGCCAAGGATGCTTTTTTGTGGAACCCCGGCACCGATGTTGAAAGCATCCGATGTGATGCCATTCAGAGAGACTCGGAACGTCCTGTCTGATAGATAGTTGTTTATTATCTTCATTAGGAAGATTGGAATCGTACGGGTGTAGGGAACAGTGTTTAATTTTAGGAAACCCCACTAAAGTTCATCATTGATGATCGCAGTAGGCCGCGCTTGAAAGCTGACGTGTTTTTCTTTTGCTGCGTATTTTTCGCAAGCGGATTTAAATTTATTAATTTGTGTACTGAAATTTAGTCTCCATAAAGTAATCATTTAGTGATATATCGTGTTATTGCCTTGAAGCTAACCTCCAAAATGTACAACGCAGATTCAGTTCCATTGTTCGGTGTCGATTTCGGTTTTCGGCGTGTAGTTCTATTGATAGATCGGTTCGATTAGTGAATTAGCCCGGGAACGTGTTGATAATGTGTCCATCGCGAGTTGTGGTGGTGATTCGGTGGCCGACGTTGCCGTGAATCAGCAAGTTTTTCGCTTGCAAAAGTGCTCGGCTGCTGGGCTCTCCTCGGTGTCGGAGATTGCGAGCAATATGAAAGATGCCTCGTTGGATACGCCCAAGACTGGAAGGGTGGCAGTTGGTGGTCGCGAACTGTTCCTGGGGAAAGCACTAGACGCGAACCTCCTCCCAGATGACCATGGCAATGCAAGAAAATTTGTGTTCGTTAAAGGAAGTATTACGACAAAGGTGCATCACGAAATGAAATGCAAAGCTTAGAGAAAATCAAATTAACATGGTGAGATCAGTCCAAACACATTTCACAATTTAAAAAAAAACATAAACTAAAAACGTGCCAGGTTTAACGGCGCCAGTGGTTTAGTGGTAAGCGTGATTACCTCTCACCCCAGCAGGCCTGGGTTCAATCCCAGTCGGCGCCGCCGGGATGTTCTGAGGCATAACATCTCTGATCACGCCTTCCTTCGGATGGGAAGTAAAGCCGTTGGTCAACGGTTCATGAGTTGATGGGTCGATAGGTAGGGTCCAGGTGTGGGAGCTGCCTTCCTGGCACGTCGGTAGCATTGGTGCTCAGCACGGAAAACAAGATCGACGAAAAAAACAAACCAAAGGAAAAAAAAAAAATACGTGCCAGGTTTGAAAAGAATATTTTCGAACCTGGAAGCGTGTATGTAATACCAATATCCATTTGATAACGGTGATGCATACATGCGGGGCTTATTGTGAGTGAACGTAACGTCGGAATGGGCGTGACTCTCCCGACATTCTGAAATGGGTTGCTGGATCTGCAATAGAGCTATCACTTTCTAACTTCCGGACTAAAGCTGTCTACAATGACCATAAATGCGACATTGTAGAGAGAGTTCTTCCACAATAACACTGCCGGCCAGTGGAGGTTAGAGGGAATACACACACACACACACGCACCACCCCACTAAATGTCATCTTTTTATCTTCTTTTGATTTCAGGACCAGTGTTCGGAAAAACTCAAAAACTAAAATCTCATGCGTGAGTTTTTTCGTCAACTGCGCAAAAATCGCCGATCAGTTTTCAGGTAAACAAATTCATTGCTTTATATCTTGTCGTTATTTATTGTTAATAGTGTTGTTTTTACATCAGTAGATGGAAAACTAACACAACATGCATAAGCATGCTATCAATTGACGTTTGAGCGGTTTTTATAAGTTTTAAGCTGGAATGATTTTTTTTGCGTTGCGAGTGTGAGTGCATGAATATGCAGGAGAATCTCAAGCGTGAGATTTGTTTGCCAGCAGGGTTGCTTCCACTCATTTGCTATAAAAAAAATGGTTTCCGGAATTTTGGAATCATTAGATGTTATAATTATATTTTGTACTTGTTAGATACAAGAAGAGGATGAAAGGCAAGTGTTTGACACATTAATCTTGTCAAATTTGCTTTCAGATAGTCACAATCAGCGATTTTACGACTCGCGAGCGCTCACTCTGAGTGAAAGCTCACGAATCATAAAATCGCTGATTGTGACGCTCTGAAAGCGGAATTGACATGTTTAATGTGTCAAACACTTGCCTTTCAACCTGTTTTTGTTTCTAAAAAGTACAAAATTTCATTATAACATCTAATGATTTAAAAATTCCGAAAATCATGTTTTTATAGAAAGTGAGTGGAAGCAAACCTGTTTGCCAGATTCACACGCGAGTTTATTTTTTCAGGGAGGCTCAATGAATGAGATTTGAGAATGATTTTCCGAACACTGTTCAGGCCACTGCAAGTTCGTAAATCTTCGTGGAACTTCAGACAAAATCTCACAAAATCAACGTATAACGTAAGAGTACAGTGGATTTTGTAGAAGTGCAGCGAGCTTGCTAGTAGATTAGCGAATAACGTAGCCATACGAGGAGCTTTGTAAAAATTCAAAGAAGTGTGTAAAAGCTCATGTAACTTCGTAGAAGTTTGTCAAACTTTGCGGAACCTCAGTTAACTTCGTTGAAGCTATGGAAATTTAGTAGGAATAACTCAGTAAACTACTTAGAACTTCAGGGATCGTCGAATCAGTTTAGAGACGTCCATATTGAGTTTACTTTAAAAAAAAATTACAGAACTTCCTGGACGTTTGGGGAACTCGTGTTTAATTTTAAGAAACTTCTCACATGCTCAGGAATATTCGTAGAGGTCTTCCCGTAAGTTCGAAGTTGAGGAAATTGTTAAGAAGCTAAGGGAATTTTGAGGATGTCTACGGACCATTCTAGAGGTTATAGCAAATTTGAAGAAGTTCATAAAACTTGAAAGAGATCCAGTAAAATTTCTAGAAATTAAGGAAACTTTGTATGAGTTAAAGAGAAATCGTAGAAGTTCGGGGAACTTCTGATAAGCTCAAGAGAAGTAAAAAAGGACCTGGAGCTTCGTATGAGTTCATGCAACTGATTTGAAGTTTAAGGAACTTTGTGGAAGTACACGATTGTTCGTAGAAGATCTGGAAACTTCGTTGATAATCATGGATTTTCGAAAAGATAGCAGATATTTTCCTAGATACTTTTCAACACTTCAGGTTGATCAAGTATTTTGCCGAAGAACGGTCGAAAAATTCAAATGTCCAATTAAAGATAATCGTCCAAGACGACAGACTGATCAGGAAGTACTCACAATATCTCCAGTTGATCGAAGATTTATTTTCAGCTAAGTCCTCCTTCAAGACTTCAGGTTGATCAAGTTTTATTCCGAAGACTTTAATCTGCACAATAAATTTAAATTATGAGGTCGCTCAGATATTATCTTCTGAATAATTCAAAAGATCTGAGCAAAATTTTCAAAAAATAATTCCGATCAATTTTTAAGACTTAAGAATGGTCAAGATCAGTGTTGGCAAAATCATCAATCAAATGATATTTTTACGCTCTCATATTGTCTCAATATCAAGCATGATATTCGATGAAAATAGGGATGCATGATATTGATTTTACAAGCTCCTTTGATATTGCGAGACGTAACGTGTAAAGTTGAAGCTGAGAGATATATCGACGCAAACATGATTGGCGGCTTGCAGTGAAACTTTTCCAAGCTTTCGCCACCTACATTTCGAAGTGAGAACTACTAGAAGGAGGATAGTTTCCAAATTTTCCAAGTAAAACAGACGATTTTTTAGGCAAATCGGTCCATAAGGATAAACTAATAATTTCCCCTGGAAAATTTTGCTTGAATCGTGTAAGAAAACATGTTTGCAAACAAACTGTTATTATTTCAGTATGGATCAGAGATGTTTTCATGGAAAATTATGCATAACAAGTTTGCACCCACAGGTAGAGGCTACCTCCTGCGCAGCTGCATTTTTCGGAAAATGGTGAATATGTGCGATTTCCACTAGGATGAAAGTGGAAATTAAGTGAATTTACTTAGGAAAGATTGTATCATGCTGGTGATAATGGAGAAATGGTTGTATAGGACGCCAATATTCAATAAATGTTCTTTTTGGCCTTTTTTAAGCAAACATATTGATACTCACAATCAGGGTGCCTTCCATTCATTTTGGCTAAGAAAATGTTTTATGAAATTATGGAATAATAAGATTATATGATAATATTTTGTTTGTGTAAGCAACAAGAAAATATTGTGAAGTTTGTGTCTGACGCATAATACCTGCCAATTTTGCTACATTAGCGTCGCAATAAGTGATTTTGTCATTTATCTCATCCACTCTTCGCTCTTCACTCTTCGCGAAGAGGCGATCAGAAAATCGCTCATTGTGACTCTGTTAAAGCTAAATTTACATGTTTTGTGAGTCAAACATAAACTTTACAATCATTTCTTGTTACTTACACATACAAAATATTATCATAATATCTTATTAATCCATAATTTCATAAAACATGTTTTTCGCCAAAATGAATGGAAGGCACCCTGCTCACAATTTTCGATCGAAAACGCACCGGAACTTGATTTACTCAACACGCACCATACTATAAAATGGTGCTAGATGGTCTTCAAAGTGATAACAAGATGACAAATCATCTTTTTTTTTGAGTAATTGAGCAAATTTACTTCTGTTTACCATCATATTTACGATGCAGCATTGATGGAGCCGTGAAATGAAATGAATATATCTTATGAAAGTTCACCTGGAAAAGTCAAAGATGCGCATCAGTCTGATCGTAATTTTCACGAATTTCATATGCAGTCTGTCAACATTATCATCATCATGCAGTGGCGACATCTGCGTTGAGCTTTTGCGGCAATCTTCCAATTCCGTTGCTCAGCGTTTTCTTAGAAAGAGCAGGTATAATAATGCTATCTTTTTTTTTTGCTTCACCGATGGCAGACACGAAGCGACTGCTACCGGCCGTTATGGACGTTAAAGTTGCGTTCGGGCGTAGAGCAAAAATTATGAAACTCAATCTCACCACAGCTTGGTGAGATTTGTAGTTGGTGAGTTTTGTTAGCTTGATATTCCCAGCTGCAATATCAATCGCATAGTTGTTTGCGTGTTGATTTTTGTCTTCGAAAATCAAGCGTGATCTTCGATATTTTCCCAACACTGGTCAAGATGAAGATCTTCAACTGTTCTTAAACTAATATGGCTCCCAGATGGCAGGTTGGTCAGGAAGTATTTAAAAGATCTGCAAAAAAGTGCAATATAATGCTGATATAAGGCTAATATAAAAAATGTCCTTATCATGCTGTTAAGGGGCTGTTCATAAACTACGTAGACAGTTTATGGGGGAGGGGGAGGGGTTGACAATTATCCACAGCCTATACAAATTTTAAAATTTTTGAATGGACAATTGTCTACGCAGAGAGAGGGGGGGGGGGGGGTCAATAATCCCAAAAAAAATGTCTAGGTAGTTTATGAACAGGCCCTAACAGACGTGGTAGTGACTTAAGTAACTTTAAGAGCCTGTTTTACGATATAAGGTTTATATATGTCTTTAAATTTTTTATATTGTCAAGTGCTGTCAAGTTAAAAACAAGCAATAGGATGCCAAATTGCACACTTACGTCGCCTGGTGAGAAAATTCTGTACTGAGCTATCTACCACCCAAATAGGTCTTATTCATCTAAACAAATTTGTTCAAGACCAGTTGACTTCTAGTCGAGGTCGCAAGTTAAAGCAAGCAATTGAAAGTTGAATGGCGCATTAGCGTCACATAACGAATATACATTCCACTAGCGGAAATGCATACCTCATCTAATTTAACATAGCATAATGAGCGATAAATTGGAAGAGTTAGTGTTTTCCCGGTGAAAATATTCGATATAAATCAGGAAGCACAGCAGCGAACTTTTATGTGAGATGAACACCATCCAAGTAGTCTTATTGACTTGAACAAATTTGCCAACAACGTCGTAAACCTTTCATCTATTCAAGATGTCAAGCTAGGCAAGTAATTTGAAAACAAATGGCTTATTAAGTTAAGTTAAGTTTTCTTTATTAGGGCGGCTTTCAGCCTGAGGCTGGTTCGCCTCCGCGAAAATGGCGTATTTATTTATTTATTAATTTATTAATTTATTCATCTACTTACTTGCTAACTTACTTACTTATTGGGTTATTGAATTATTGATTTTCTGATTTTCTGATTGATTAATTTACTGACTTCCTGATTAATTGATTAATTGATTTAATGACTTAATGATTTATTGATTTATTGATTGATTAATTTATTAATTTATTGATTAATCGATTTACTGATCTATTGATTTATTGAATTATTGATTTATAGATTGATTGAATAATTAATTTAATAATGTATTGATTTTCTGATTTTCTGATTCACTGATTTACTGATTTCTTGATTTATTGATTTATTGATTGATTAATATATTGATTTATTGATTTACTCATTTACTGATTTACTGATTCACTGATTCACTGATTTACTGATTTACTGATTTATTGATTTATAGACTTATTGATTCATTAATTTATTGATTTATTGATTTATTGAATTAATGATTCACTGATTTCCTAAGTTACTGTTTCACTGATTTACTAATTAATTAATTTATTGAATTACTGATTTACTGATTAACTGATGTACTGATTTACTGATTTACTGATTTATTGATTGATTGATTAATTGATTTATAAATTGATCAACTTATTCATTTATGAATTTATTGATTCACTGATTTACTGATTTACTGATTTATTGGTCTACTGATTTAATGCTTTACTGATTAACTGATCTATTGATTTATTGATTTTCTGATTTGCTGATTTACTGATTTACTGATTTATTGATCTACTGATTTACTGATTAACTGATTTATTGATTTATTGATTTTCTGATTTTCTGGTTGACTGATTTACTGATTTCCTGATTTATTGATTTATTTACTTATTGATTTAATGATTTATAGATTGATGAATTTATTAATTTGTTGATTTACTGATTTACTGATCGATTGATTTATTGATTATTTGATTTACTAATTTACTGATTAACTGATTTACTGATTTACTGATGCACTGATTTACTGATTTATTGATTTATTGACTAATTGATTTATTAATTTATTGATTAATTGATTTATTGAACTAATGATTCGTTGATTTACTGATTAACTGATTTATTTAATTATTGATCTACTGATTAACTGATTTATTGATTTATTGATTTTCTGATTGACTAATTTACTGATTTTTTGATTTACTTACTTATTAATTTATTGATTGATTAATTTATTGATTTACTGATTCAGTGATTTACTGATTAACTGATTTACTGATTTACTGATTTATTGATTTATAGACTTATTGAATTATTAATTTATTGATTTATTAATTTATTGAATTTATTAATTTATTAATTTCATGATTAACTGATTAACTGATTAACTGATTTACTGATTTATTGTTTATACATATCTGTATGTTTTTTGATTTATTGATTTATTAATTAATTGATATAATGATTTCTTGATTAATTGATTTATGTATTTATTGATTTATTTATTTACTTGTTGATTGATTTATTGATTCACTGATTCACTGATTTACTGTTTTACTGATTCACTGATTTACTGATTTCTTGATTTATTGATTTATAGAGTGATTGATGGATTTATTGATTTATTGATTTCTTGATTTATTAATTTATTGATTTACTGATTAACTGATTTACAGATTTATTGATTTATTGATTTATTTATTTACTGATTTACTAATTTACTGATTTATGGATTTATTAATAATTTATTGATTTATTGATTTACTGATTTACTGATTCACTGGTTTAATGATTTATTGATTTATAGACTTATTTATTTATTAATTTATTGATTTATTGAATTAGATTAACTGATTTACTAATTTATTGTTTCACTGATTAACTTATTTATTAATTTATTAATTTCCTGATGCACTGATTTACTGAATAACTGATGTACTGATTTATTGATTTATTGATTGATTGATTGATTGACTTATAAATTGATCAACTTATTAATTTATGAATTTTTAATTTACTGATTTACTGATTCACTGATTTACTGATTTATTGATCTACTAATTTATTGATTTACTGCTTTACTGATTAACTGATTTATTGATTTTCTGATTGATTTTTTGATTTAATGATTAACTGATTTACTGATTTATTGATTTCTTGAATTATTGATTAATTAATTTATTGATTCATTGATTTATGAATTTATTGAATTAATGATTCATTGATTTACTGATGAACTGATTTATTGATTTTCTGATTAACTGATGGACTGATTTATTAATTTATTGATTCCTGGATTTATTGATTTATTGATTTATAAATTGATCAATTTATCAATTTATGAATTTATTGATTTACTGATTTACTGATTCACTGATTAACTGATTTATTGATTTTCTGATTGACTGATTTATTGATTTCCTGATTTATTGATTTATTGATTTATTGACTTATTGATTTAATGATTTATTGATTAATTTTTTAATTTACTGATTTACTGATCTATTGATTTACTGATCTATTGATTTATTGATTAATTGATTTACTTATTTACTAATTCACCAATTTACTGATTTACTGATTTATTGACATATTGTTTTATTAATTTATTGAATTAATGATTCACTGATTTACTGATTTATTGACACATTGATTTATTGATTTATTGAATTAATGATTCACTGATTTAATGATTTACTGATTAACTGATGTACTGATTTATTGATTTCTGGATTTTTTGATGTATTGATTGATTGATTTATAAACTGATCAACTTATTAATTTATGAATTTATTGATTTTCTGATTTATTGATTTGGGTTGATGCATATATTATTGCACGCTCTAAGGGAGGAGAGGGGTTCTAAGATTTTGTGACAAGCAATGCATTAGGTATAGGAAAAACGCCACGATAAGGGAGGAGGGGTAATTTTTTGCTCGATTTAGCGTGACATAATTACTGATTTAATGATCCCTTTACTGATTTAATGATTTACCGATTTACTGATTTGCTGATTAACTGTTTTATTGATTTATTGATTTTCTGATTTTCTGATTTATTGATATATTGACTTATTGATTTAATAATTTATTGATTGATTAATTTATTGATTTACTGATACACTGATTTACTGATCTATTGATGTATTGATAAATTGATTTACTTATTTACTAATTTACTGATTAATTTACCGACTCACTGACTTGCTGATTTACTGATTTACTGATTTATTGATTTACTGATTTACTGATTTATTAATTTATTGATTTATTGATTTATTGATTTATTGAATTAATGATTCACTGATTTACTGATTTATTGATTAATTCATTTACTGATTTACTGATTCACTGATGTACTAATTTATTGCTTTATTGATTTTTGGATTTATTGATTTATTGATTGATTGATTAATATTGATCAACTTATTAATTTATGAACTTATTGATTTATTGATTTACTGATTCACTGATTTATTGAGTTACTGATTTATTGATCTACTGATTTACTGTTTTAATCATTAACTGATTTCTTGATTTATTGATTTATTGACTTATTGATTTATTGATTGATTAATTTATTGATTTATTGATTTACTAATTAACTTATCCACTGATTTACTGATTTATTGATCTATTGATCAATTGATTGATTGATTTACTTATTTACTAATTTACTGATTAACTGATTTACTGATTTGCTGATTTATTGATTTACTGATCTACTGATTTACTGTTTCACTGATTTATTGATTTATATATAAATGTAATTTACTGATTTATTTATGATTTATGTTGATTTACTTGATTTATTGATTTATTCATTAATTGATTTAATGATTTCTTGATTTATTGATTTAGTGATTTATTGATTTATTGATTTACTGGTTTATTGATTTATTGATTTATTGATTTACAGATTTACTAATTTACTGATTTACTGATTTACTGATTCACTGATTTACTGATATTGATTTATTGATTTACTGATTTATTGATTTCCTGATTGACTGATTGATTGATTGATTGATTTATTGATTTATTGATTGATTGATTGTTTAATTTATTGATTGACTGATTCACTGATTTACATGATTTACTGATTTATTAATTAATTGATTTAATGATTTATTGATTTTTTGATTTCCTGATTGACCGATTGATTGATTTATTGATTTATTAATTTATTGATTTACTGATTAACTGGTTTACTGATTTTCTGATTTATTGATTTATTGATCGATACAGTGGTTCTCAGAATGTCGTAAAAATTGGTATTTTTGTTCCTTATCACAAAATATTAGACGCTTATTTTTTATTTTATCCATAGGGTGACCATTTCCATGTTAGGGTGCTCCAAAAAATCAATCCTCAATTTTTCCCAAAATTTACTTTTTTTCAAAAATTCATAACTTTTGAACCACTTGGCCGATTTCAAAGATCAGATCTACAACTCGATATTCAAGGAACCATCGAGTTATAGAATAACAATCCCATACAAAATCACTATTACAGTAGCCATGAAACTATGTTTTACTATGGTTCTATAACTCGATATCGAGTTAGTGAACATCGAGTTGTGGAGAGTTCACAGTATATTGTTTGTGAAGTTATCAAGTTTTGGGTTTTTGCTACCATGCGTCGTGACCATGTTACAGTCGCTGTAAATCAATCAAATTATTGACCATAACAAACAATTATTTAAAGTTTCAGTTCTAACCGCAATCTTTGGATAAATACACGAATTTACCTTGTTTTGCGTTTACAAAATAAATCATTCGGGAATAACAGCAAACAAAACAGGAGTCATCCTATACGTAAGCACTTGCAAGTGTTTCTTGGAGTGAATGTAAAAATACAGGTGCTGCTGGTTTCACGGAAGTTCAAGTCGCCAGTCTGTGATTACTATACCCTCTATATTCAAATCATTTGGAACATTTTGAAGGTACATTTTATTACCGACAGTTTGTTGTACTCAGTTTTCGAAAAATACATGTGATAATTAATACTATTTCACACATTTCACGCATCTACCTTCGTAAGATTTCATGAATAATGGCAGCAAACTCATCAAAATATTATTCACGCTGATCGACCGATCGCACAAGAAGATCCACCATCCACGAGTTATGCAAAACGCTATTGAAAGAAAAAAGCCCCGCAGATCCACAGTCTGAGTCAATAAACCGACAGCAGACACCCCTAACAGTAGGCGATGCTCGGCGGTAGAAAAGAGTGCGACGCCAATCGATCGGAAAAGAAAAATGGCTTCCCCGCGGTATAACAACAATTCGATTCGATTCGATTTGCTCGCAGAGCTTAATAGATACCTACCAACATATATACCCATCATCATCATACGGAAATGAAGAGATGACGATTTGTGCCAGTCCGTCCGGAAATGCACAAGCGGATGAGCGGAGCGCGCGGTTTTGCATTCAGTTTGTTCAGTTTGCCGGCCGTAGATAAACTCTGCATGCGAGGAAACGATCAAGTGACATCAGCTCTATAAATTATTATTACCTCTACCATCTGAAATGGGTTTGGGCAATCGCGCGCGCTTGTAAACAACACACACGTTGCGCAAATCCAATGCGATCGTTGCGAGATGTGCTCATGCTCAGGGCAGGGCAGATGTATTATTAATTGATGTAAAATGAAGCCTCGAAAGCATTCATTACGGAAGGGGTAGTGGAATTTTCTAATTTCCAGTTGTGACACACAAGATCCAGCATCAAATACCTAACTGTCGGACCGATAAGAATATGGACATTCTTTTGCCCGCTCATTATGCATCATTAGAATGCATACTCTCAAGAGTTGTAATTTCTTCGAGAAGCTCAACTCAGAAAGAATAAAAGAACAAAAAAATCGTCATAGGTGTACAATCGTGGTGGTGAATCAGAAGATATGCAATCATATCACATCGACATGAGCGTTTCTTGCATGATTCCGCTTGCATACACTCTCGCTCGCTCTTGACAGGAGGTAATTTTCCTCCACATTCTCGTCTGTTTTATCGCTTTTCTTATATCATCTCTATCTCTCTCTGCAACAGTAGGCTGCTGCTGTTGTCGATGATGGAAAAACCGGTTCACACGCGATGTAAATGTTGTGCGGCTTGACCCGACCCTAAGCAGGCCGAGCAAAAGAGTACGCGAGAACGATCAAAGTTGGTTTTGACCGCCGAGTCAAGGGAGAGGGAGAGCAATCAAGATGCAGAGGAGAGTTTGCTGTTTGGTTGCAACAACATCAGTGAGAAAAGAACAAATTGGAGAAAGAACAACCACCACATCAGCAAACACCGGGCCAAGGTGGAAGAACTTTGGCTGAGAACTTGACCCCTCGGTGATTTGTGCTGCGAAGATGCACGGTTATGAAAGTAAAGTTACATCATATAAATGGGGATGGATGGGGATGAAATGCAGAAATGCAGTTGCAATCGCTGACGATTGACCTTTCTGAGGGTTTCCTGACAGGCAACCGGGCATTTTAAATATTTTCTGAAAGCTGCAAAATGCAAAAAACAGTCACGTGGCAAACGGTCATTGAAATGCAACATTGAATCAGCTGGAATTTGTTAAACTACGTGCAACGATGTTAATCACATGCACACGGTACACTTCAGTACGTGACTGAATTTCTGCATTCTGATGCATTAATTCACTGTGGCGTGCAGCAATTATTAGTTCTAAGTCGGAAGATCAAATTTGAACAAGTGCAACGATCTTCATGAAATACAAAACTGGCGACCGATCAACAGGCTAATCTTCAATCCGTAGTTGCCGTCGAGCGTATAATGTGACCAATAAGGTTGAATTTTATCACACCAATAGAGGTGCATACTTAATATCAGAGCGTTAGTTATTGGCAGCTATGGAAACGTAATACTAAAACGATGAATTGCTTCTGTTTTCCTTGAAAAAATGCCCGTGTTTTTTAGTCAGAGGAGCGGAGTGACGGGCTAGAATGAGCTTATAAAAGAAACTTATTTTAGAATATTCGGTACAGGCATCGAAAGCTCTCAATTAATAACTGTGGAAGTGCATCTAGAACACTAAGTTGAGAGCATAATATGCGATATGCAATAAGCTTGAAATGCGAAGAAGAAGAAGAAGAAGACTGTTTAAATTGTTAGTGATTAATTAACATAAAATTAATCACGATTAATGGTTAATAATTACAGTTAATGATTAATCATAATCATCTTCATAGACATTAATCATTCATCTTAATCTCAAAATCCACCAAGGTCCACTCAGCTGTCCTTGCTTGATTTCGTGTTCATCGAATAAATTCACAACATTTACTTCTAATCATGACTATTTCTCGAAGACCGAACGCTACTGGACTGATTAGGTCGAGTTTTGGAACATTGAAATTCTTTTAGGAGTCCTAAACTTAAAAAAACCCGAATGACATTATTTGATGTCTCGGGCCATAACTATTTATTTATTTATTTATTTATGATTTATTGGGGGCAGGTAAAAGCCCATTTGAGTGGAGCTTACTTAAAAGCTTTTTTGTTCTTAAATGGGCATAAAATCTCCTCATCTTTTCGCATCAACAGAACAGTACATTCCAAATGAAACACCCGACCGGGGGATGTAAGATTTGCTTACAATGATGATCATCATCGCAGGATGTTAGTGGAGATCACATGAACGAAGGATGAGATATACCGAACTACGTTCCAATGCACCCCTTGTGCCAAGTGCATGTGTTATACAAGGGGAAATCAACTCCGCACACTGTGCTGAAACACCGCATGGCACACTGATCGACTGATCATTTATATTCATTTGCCTCTAACTTTTTCAGAATTCTTAAAAATGGTATATGAAGCTTTTGAGGATTTTGATTTTAATCGTCTTATGCATGACGAACTACAGCGGGCAGAACGTGTTATTATTTTTCAGTGAATATAATTTACATTCACTGAAAAATAATGGTGGGTTCTGTTCGCTCTGGTTCATCATGCATAAGAGATACAGATTTGATTTATTGACAAAAATTGTAATCAATACCAAAACCTACAGCTTTAATCATCATTTTCTAAAATTATCTTGAAAAGAAAAGTTGTCCCCTCCCCCTAATGATGAGTGTCGTGCAGTTTCAAATACCGGTCTTGCCAAGGGTCTTTGCGGGATAGACATTTTCTCGTTTTCCCAGATATTCTTGCCAGTCATTGGTTTCAATTGGATATGGACTTGGAATATGAAGGACTTTATAGGGATGTCCCTAGAAGTCCCTGTACTGCTGGGGGATGTCGATGCGTTTTAACTTCAAATATTCCATCAGATCTGGACCTATGTACGGTTGCATAAGTGCAATAGTATAGGTTTTACATTCCATCATCAACGATCCGGACATTTTGCAGATGCATCTCTGTTATCATCCTTCTGTTGAAGTCATTTTCTGCTTGACCATCAAGCAGTACAGTTCGGTTTTTACTCGCTCTCTCGAGTTGTTCGCTACGTTCGTTGCGATAGTGTTCACGCTCCTTTTTCGCGGTGTTTGATGAAGCATCGCCCGTCCCCAGTATGGGGAAACCGTCGACTGCTATTCCGGCCGGGAAACAATCCCGAACGGACACCGCCTGTGCTCAAATGGCCTCCAAGAAGCTGTTGGCCAACAATCGTTACGCCATCCTGGAAAACGGCATTGAACCGAAGGTGGAAAATAAGGAGAAAGTTCCACCGTTCTACTTAAAAGGATTCCCGGAAGGCTTGCGGGATAAAATCAACTTTTACATAAGTAAAGGTCTCAAATGCACCATGCGCCTGTGCACAGAAGGCTACAAGCTGATGATACCAGCGATGAACCACTACAGGGCAATCCAGACGTTGCTGAAGCAACAAATGCAGAATATTTGTCCCACGACCTCGAGGTCGAAAAACCCTTCAAGGTCATGCGTGGCCTTCCCGACATGGAACCCGATACACTGTTTAAAGAGTTGAAGGAGAATGGACTCAAGCCGATCCACATTTACAAGATGAATCGACATGACATTACTCGCAAGTACCGTGACAAGCTGTATCTGGTTCACCTGGAGAAGAACTCAACGTGTATCAAGGATCTGCAGAATATTCGGGCGCTGTTCCACATCGTGGTGATATGGGAACGGTACAAACCAGTGATGCAAAATATCATTACATTTACTCGACACTCGTCAACGTATCAACCGACTATCGCTGACAGCAAGTTTTTTCACGCAGTGAGTGGTAGAGCCATGGCAAACAACAATCAACAGTAATGGTCGTTGCTCGCAGGCAAAACGTAACACTCGCTGCTGATGATGTAAAGCACAACGAAAACAGTGAAGACTGTTGCAGTACGATGATAAGAAAAAGCGAAACGATAGAAGAAAATGAAAACATTACCTACGCATTTCAAGTTCGTCTCGGCTCGCGCGACTGTATGAGTTACAAACAAAGCTGGCAAAATTAAACGGAAGCTGATGGGCTCACTCACAAACACACTCACATAAGCAAGCAAAGCAGCAACTGCTTCAGTACCGATGAGTGTCGTGATTGTCGGGAATGACCAGATCGGTGATGGATCACCACCGAAGACGACATTCACCGGTTGCTTTTTACTTCCTTCGTCAACTTGATGGATGGTCTTGGAGAGTGCTTCGACAAGCACATTGATAGGAAAGTACCAAGCGTTACTACCATCAGCTGTTTGACGATCGTAATTGTGATAGGTTGAAACTTTGGTACAAACCCGTCAACCGTAACGTCACGTACGAGAAACTGTCACATGGCCTTTCGCTGTAACAATTGTGGTGGAACAGCTTATCGGGCTACCAACAAGACGTGCTCGCAAAGAGCGGAATTTATCGCAATCCGCAAAAAAGCCTCTACGCAGAATCATCCTGGCCGCATCTCCCAACGGCACCAAATTCCGGTTCTTCGCCGCTCCCTCTGTACAACCGAATGGCTGCTGCTGCTACATCAGTCTCGTTTACTGCTGGGGTGCCTATCCCTCCGACAAGCTCAAGTCGTCAGACATACGCGGCAACCACTGCATCACGAAGTTCCCCCCCCCCCTCCAGGCCTCCTCAAACAAACGAGAACACAGACACCCTGCTTACATCATCGAACTTGTAACGCTCGTGACAGAGGTCAAGAACATCTTAATGCTGCAGTGTCCCTCATCAACAAGTATGGATCGTGAAGCCATCAACATTGCAAATTGGAACGCTTTCTCACTTAAGAGCAAGAGCATTGAGTTCGTTGAGTTTCTCAATGAACGAAACATTGACATTGCCGTCATAACTGAAACCCACCTGAAGCTTGAAATTAACAAGTCAACATCAGAGATGGGTCGGCAGCAGATCTGCGGAGAGATATTGTCACGACGGCGGGAAAATTTCATCATCGCTGGCGACCTGAAAGCCAAGCGTCAAGCTTGGGGCAACAGTCGGCGCAACCAAAATGGCACCATCCTGTACCTGCAGAAAGCGCAGTACAACATCTTGAGTCTGGAGACTCCCACCCGGTTGAGTCGGTCAGGTGCTCTAACCACCATCGACATCTACATGAGCAACTTGGCCAACAACATCTTACAACCTGTGGTTTACCAAGAGTTCGGACTAATATCCGGTGGTGGCCGAAGTGGGTTCCTCCGTGAACCGATTCGAAGTTTCCTGACTGGGCGCAGTTCCAACAATGCGTTTACACCAGTATTGACTATGACGTCCACCCGGAAACTACCGACGACATTGACCGGTGTCTGCGCTCCATCGATGAAGCGATTTCCCGAGCCAGGGAGCAACATGTGCCAGTATGCAGACAGGTGAGTAATACTCTGAACCTTGACAGGCCCACTAAAGACCTCAGCAACACCATTCGTAGACAGTACCAGCGAACTGGGCTGCCTAACCCAATTGCAACCGTTTAAAAAAAAAATCATCCTAGCTAGGATGGTGGATCTCAGAAATAATGATTTTTCAAACAAGATTCGCTCTCTTCAAACAAGATTGTGCTAAGCCATTCTGGAAAATGGTAAAGATTTTAAAAAATAAGCCGAGGCCCATCCCTCCCCTTTCCCCTCTTAATCAGAATTCATCCTTACTCATAAACCCACTTGAAAAGGCCAATGATCTTGGTAAACACATTTTGTGAATTCACATAACCTTGGCCAAGCCATGGTGAGTCTCCACGAGCCTGCAGTATCGGAGGCAATGTTTAGAGTCGTCGCCACCCCCGTAGTTGTCCCTGACGAAAGTAGAATATCGGCTGATGAGGTGATGGCAGCGATTAAATCAACCAAGATCATGAAGGCCGCTGGTGTCGATGGAGTGGTCAACCTCGAGTTGAAAAACTTGTGTGTTGACTTATTCGAGCACCTTGCAGCGATCTTCAATAAGTGTTTGGTGTTTGGTCATTCCAATCCACAAACCTGGTAAAGACCCTACCAGTG
This sequence comes from Ochlerotatus camptorhynchus, assembly GCF_037179485.1. Lineage (NCBI taxonomy): Eukaryota > Metazoa > Arthropoda > Insecta > Diptera > Culicidae > Ochlerotatus > Ochlerotatus camptorhynchus. The sequence goes on along the minus strand of NW_027040514.1, from coordinate 7,888,877 downwards.
CCAAAAGTTATCACTCCATCAGCCTCTTGTCCTCCACCTTGAAGCTATTCGAAAAGTTGATTCTCAGCCATCTGCTGGTGTTTTCAAATGATAATAACATCTTGCTCAAAGAGCAATTCGGGTTTAGGAAAGGACACTCTACCTTCCCCCAACTCGCACGGGTTACTAACATCATCAAGCGGAACAAGTCCGTTTCCAATACATCTGCCATGGTATTGTTGGACGTTGAGAAGGCGTTCGGCAATGTCTGGCATGATGGCCTAGTGTACAAGCTGCATCGATACAACTTCCCGATCTTCTTTGTCAAGCTCATCAAAAACGACTTGTCGGCAAATCATTGCAGGTTTTCTTAAACAATTCATCTTTTGATACGTGCAACGTTGATGCTGGGGTTCCCCAGGGTAGCCTCTTTGGTCCTATCCTCTTCAACATATTCTTCACGTCAGATGTTCCTCCCCTCCAGGGTGGTAGTATTTTGTAAATGTTTGCGGATGATACTGTCATCATCTATAAGGGTCGAGTGATCCATGCTCTTACGAGAAAACTCCTGTCAGGCCTGGATGTTCTGTCCGACTATTTCAAAAGCTGGAAGATTTGTATCAATGAAGCTTGTCCCGCCTGGTAACTTGAAAGTCAACCTTGATAATACTCCCATAGAGTAGTCAAATGAAGTAATCTACCGTGGTCTCACCCTTGATAGCAAGTTGCTGTTCCGTTCCCATGTGGACAAATCATCCACCAAGTGCAACATCTTGATTAGGTCGCTCTGTCCACTTATCACCCTTTCCATTAAAAACAAGCTAGCCGTCCACAAGCAAATCATCCTCCCCGCCATTGAATACGGGCCGTCAATATGGGAGAGCTGTGCTAAGTGCCATCACTCCTTAGGATGATCCTGAACAGTCGTCAGCGGACTCCAAATTCTGAGATCCACCGCCTGGCTGGTCTTCAGACACTGGAGGAGCGGAGTACGCTCAGCCTCTAAAGGTTCAGAGACGCCTGTCTGAGATCAAATCACCAAATTATACGCGATCTTGCTATAAGTTATTAGTAGTTAGGTAGGAGAAATGGATGTAATGTCGGCCTAAATGGCCCTAATTTGGGCCCATATATAAATTCAGCAATCGACTAAATTTTCAATAGCGACTAAAAATATCGATTAGACTAGTACCGTCCCAATCTCGCGTTCATCTAGATATAATTGATAAATAGCAGATTTTAAGCGATGGACCCAATGTTAGATCCATAGGCCAACATTAGAGCCATTTCCCCTAGGATATCAAATATTTTTTTTTTAATTCAAGCAAAACACACCCCAAAGGGGTATCCTTTAAACTAGTTGAAAAACGTAAATACGTAAATTAGAATATCAAATTAAACAAAGATGAAGAGCCCTTCAGGCTAATCAATTGAGAGCAATGGAAAATAAACGTAACTTTACTGCTACAGGTATAACGTATAAGGTTACTACCTTTATATAACGTAACTGTCACTTTTGACTTCCATCGCCGATTTCTCGCAAACGATCATTCAATCAAGCAAAGTAATGATTACATCGGAAAGTCGAGACAAACCTCCATCTACTGGTAATATTGATTTATATGATTGAATTGAATCCTGATGTATGTGGGCGTCTTAGTGGAATACCTGTATAATGAGAGAGAGAAGGATTAGTAATTTTCATTTAATTCCAGTACCTTATTTGCTTATCCTTAAGGTAGTGGAATTAAATGGAAATTACTAATCCTTCTCTCTCTCATTATGATTGAATTGTTATTTGATAGATATCGTAGATGACGATCAAAAGTGACAGTTACGTTATATCGAGGTATACCTGTATTCTAGTGCGCCGTGTCTCTGACGTGAAGTGGAAAACAGTGCTGATAAAAATCATTTCTTTTACACTCAACTTAGCTGAAAACGAAGACAACTTTAACAGATAGACCAACTACATGCATGAATTTGAATGTTGGCATAAACAAATTGACTTGATCAACACTCTTAGCTACGATTACCTAAAATTATCGGTAAAAAGTTATCGGTATTTTTTATCGATAAAAACCGTTACTTTTTACTTTAAATAGACTATTTTTTACTATGAATTTGGTAATTTTTAACGTTAATTATTGGTAATCCATAATTAGCGATAATTTAGGTATGTGCACTTTCTTCGATTATCGGTAATTTTTACCGATATTTAGGTATTCTTTACCGACTTTAAGGTATGTGCATCTTAGCGTGAAGGCAGCCTCTGAGTATCGAAGTCAGTTTCCAGGCAGTTAATTTCGGACACTATTGTGATCATAGTGATTACATTTACATCATCATTTTTCCAGATAATTAACCACGGGAAAATGCGAAGTGGCATCTGAGCCTACGCTTCGTATAGTACCGGAATAAAACTCGATTTAATTTTTGAATTGAAGAACCTTAAATTTGTCCATGCTTCCTAATAAAGGAAATAATATTAAAATCCTCTCTCGGTTAAAAAAAAACGTTTAACAGGGTAAGTGAGCCAGTTTTGGCACTAGTGTTACAGTTTTTGACCCAAGGCCTAAGTCAAATACTAAATACGTGCCAGACTAGAATACGGTTGAAATGTAAATAAGTTATTTTGACATGCTACATTTTGAAAACGCAAACAAGAAAACTGTGTTTTTTATGAAACTATCCGCCGATAGATCGAATCAAAATTAAGCTGTTTTTCACTTAAATTTGCAAAAATGCAGGCTACTCATAGACTGAGTTAAACTCTAGCAAAGCTTGCCCCAATTTTCCTCAAAAATTGAAAAGATCTACGTGTTTGGAAATTTGAATGAAAACCGACTCAATTTTGATTTTCAGCGTCCGTGCAAATCATCTCAAACGCAAGATGATTGTCCCTGTTTTCAAATTCCCGGTATTCTCAGATCATCAGGAAATAGAATGATCAAACAGTGATGGCTAACTACGATCGTCAGATGAATAAGAGGAGGATGTGACTCGCAAGATATCGCCTCGGTGGCTGATGGCAAAGTTGATGACTCATCCAATGCCTACTTAGTTTAGGTTCAGTAGGTTTACGAAGAAGAGAATCCTCTCAGACGGCCTTGATGAGATGTGTTTTTAGAATGGCTTCCCTGGAAGTGTTGCGAGGTTAGGTCACAGCGTAAAAAAAAAATAATTTAGATATTAGGTTGCCATAAATTCAATTCACCGCAGTGTACACAATTATAATCAACCAATTGCATTGTTTCGCTTGTAGTATTGTACCTACATCGACAATGTTTGCAGCTCAAACTACAACAAAAAGCAACTCAATTAGCGCATCATTTCGCGCATGTTCGCATATCTTTTGAATTGTAAATATACACCTACCAACCAGCAGCAGTAGGCAAGGCACATAGTTCCGAATCGGTTTGGGTTAGCAAAAGATGTTAGCGGAGAGCCTCCTCCCAGTTAATTAGCTGCTTCGGCTTTCAATTTCCATTGTTTTCCCAGAACAAACTGAGAGCATCGGGGTCTGTGGAACACCTGCGCGCGGTCGCGTTCACTTTTTATTCTGGAACTTGCCCAGATATCTCGTGAAACCGATCTCACTTTGTGAATGAACAATATTAGCTTTGCCGATCAGCAGAAGGCCTACTAAAATTATGCCGACGACGACGACGAAGGTGGGTTGGCACGCGTGCAGATGTCATGATCAAAGTAGTCGCCGAGTTCGTTCATGGCGTCGCTAGAGACCGCCCTCTCCAGGGCAATTGCAGCCACCGGTGGGTGCCAGAGGTTGCCAATATCTTCCGATCTCTCTTCCACGGCCAGTGAGTGTAACTCAAAATTGAGTCGAATTTCACACAAAATTCCAAAATGAGGGACTACTCAGTGAATGTGTAAATTTGTCCTCGATTTTCCAGGAAAAACTTTCTTGAATATGACGAAAATCGAGAGATATTTCAATCAGTCTATTAGTATACTCCTAGGCTGAGTAAAGTTTTGGTTGATTTTCCTCATTATTCAAGCTTACTTTTCCGGGAAAGTAAGGACAATTTTAGCCATTCACTGAGTAACCGCTCATTTTGCAATTGAGCATTAGCAATACAAAATTTATTTCAGACTCAATCTTCTTTGATTTGCATGATTTTTTGTATAATTGTTTGTTATGGTCAATCGATCGCATTCGGTAATTTTAAATCTCGCAAAAAAATTAAAAATTGTGTATTCGATATTTTTTAACAAATCTTAACTCGAAAACGTCTTTTCCAATCGAAATGACGTCTGAGACAAATTCGATGGAAAAAATTCCTTTTCTGTATAAATATACACGCTGACAAAAATCAAGTAATTTTGTATAAAAATCCAAAAATGGGTTTTTTTTTATCTAGTTCGTTTATTTGGAAGGCTCAATCGCGTTAGCTTTACGGAGCCAATAATTCATTGTACATTGTTTTTGACAAAATTCACTTATATCTATGTCTAGTAGGAGTTGGGCCGAATACTCGCAGCTTACCCGAGGTTAGAGGAGTACATTGTTGAAGGATAGGATCAGGGGAGGAGCTTGGATTGGAGGTTTCGTTATTTCATCAGAGCGTTGTCGCCAGTGTGAACGGTAGTGCGGTTCTACATTCGTTTGGAGTTCGACCGGATATGTCAAAAATGTGTTAGAAACTTAAATATTATAAAATGAGCAATTTCAATATATTTTTTAAATCCTTTCATTATATTTTTTGCTCTCATAAGCTCTCAATAGCAGGCGTGATATTGGATCAAAATATCATGCTTGATATTGATTTTACAAGCTCCTTTGATACTGTGAGGCTACTCATCACATCAAGCGGTAATCAACTCGTCAAACTGTGCCGAAACACAGCATGGCACACTGTTCGGCACGTTAGGGCATTCGTTGACAAGTAGGTCACAACAAATATAATATAAAACGGCATCACTGTCGACGTTTTGCCAATCGTTGCTAAGGATGCATACATTGTTTACTCCAATGTAAAGCCCAATAAGTTCGTGCCATGCCACATTTCGAAAAGTACTGTAAGTATTTTCTGCATCATGAATCCATTCAAACTAACAAAACTTCAGAGTCCAGAAGAGCTTCAATTTCATTTTCCTCGACATCATAGTTTGGCGATAGAGTGTCGTCGATATGGCAGTCAAGACGGCCGTAACGGGTTACATCCAAGGAGAGTTGGTCAAATACCTAGAAGATCTGGTTATCCAATACGATGGTTTAGTTCAGAATGCGGTCGGCGAAATCGTTGATTTTGCATTTGGTGCAACAGGTTTAACTGTACCGGCTGCAGAGCAAATTTGAAGAAGTTTGTTTTCAACGGTTCCATCAGATCTGGGCTCATTCATTGGAACGGATTAACACTCCGAATACGATGCCTCCGAAAAACGTGTAACGGCATGTTTGCAATGGCATAACTTAGCCATTTCTTGATGAATTTCAAAAATTGTGGTACTTCTCGAATTCCTAGGGTCTGTAGATTATTTTGATTATAAAAAGATTAAAAATAGGGTTGTCTACTTTATTCAAAAGCGAAAAGAGTCGTTACACGTTTTTTTTTTAAAAAAGGAGTATTTATGGGTTTTGCAAGTGGCCTAAGATCCATAAATTAGATTAGTGGGCACAAATGTTTATAAGTAGCCAGAATATAGTCATGGTTCCTATATATGGATCCTGTAGACAACGGAACGGTCCTCCGGAAGATTCGGAACACCCGTAAAATTGGTCAATCCACAAAACTGATCCTAAAGCTCCGCGGTTTTTTTTTAAAACATTAGGAACTATGATATAAAAAAGAATTTGGGTTTATGACATAAACACGGAGCCGGATGGCCATGGGAGCGTGCTCAGAAAGATCCGAAACATCTGTAAAAGTGGTCAATCCATGAAGTTGATTCTAGAGCTCCGCGGTTTTTGAAAACACGTGGAACTGTGATATAAGAAAGAATTTTGGGTCGTGACATAAAAATGGACATGCATGGCCATGGGATCATCCTCCGAAAGATCCGAAACATCCATAAAAGTAGTCCATCCGTGAAACTTATTCTAGAGCTCTGTAGTTATTTCGAAAACACTAGTTACTGTGATATAAGAAATAATTTAGGGTCGTGGAATAAACATGGACCCGGATGGGCATGAGACCGTCCTCTGGAAGATCTGGAACAACCTTAAAAATGATAAATCTATGAAACTGATCCTATGGATGTTTCGGATCTTCCGGAGGATATTCCTATGGCCATCCAGGTTTATGTTATGATCCCAAATTCTTTCTTATATCATATATTCCTAATGCTTTAAAAAAACCGCGGAGTTCTAGCATCAGTTTCATAGATTGAAAATGGATCTTCCGGAAGACGGTCCCATGGCTTTCTAGGTGCATGTTTATGTCATGACCCATAATTAATATATATATGACAGTTCCAAATGTTTTCGAAAAAAAACCGTGGATCTCTAGGACCAGTTTCATAGATTGACCACTTATACGGATGTTCCGGATTTTCCGGAAGACGGTCCGATGGCCATCCGGGTCCATGTTTATGTCATGAACCCAAATTATTTCTTATATCACAGATCCTAATGTATTCGATAAAACGTGGAGTTCTAGGATCAGGTTTATGGATAGACCACCCGTTCCGTTATCTCCAGGTTCCATATATAAGAACCATGACTGTACTCTGGCTAATTATGAACATTTGTGCCCATTAATCTAAATTATGGATCTTAAACCACTTGCAACTTGCAACACCCATAAACGCACTTTAAAAAACGTGTAACGACTCTTTTCGCTCTTGAAAAAAATAGACGACCCTATTTTTAATCTACAGAGCCTAGGAATTCTAGACGTACCCCAATTTTTGAAATTCATCAAGAAACGGCTAAGTTATGTCATCGTAAACTTGCTGTTACACGATTTTCGGAGGCTTCGTAGTCGGCGTAAAGTATTTTACCCACCGTATTCGGAGTGTTAATACAGTCAGTCTGTTCCGCGATTTGGACATCATCCGTCATCTTCGATCCGGTCATTTTGCAGATGCATCTCTGTCATCATCCTTCTATTTAACTTGTCCATCATAAGAGTCCCGGTTGGGCCTACCGACGATCGGTCAACTGTAAGGCCTTGCTGAATTTCGAAAATTTTACTCGCGGCAGAGTGAGTTTCAGTGCGCTCAGTGGTTTCCGTTTGACGACTCTAAGCAATTTGCGGTTTAGCAAGAGCCCATTGTGCAAAACAGATTGCCGGATTCCAATGCGGCTCATCCAGATATTACATGCTATCTTCTTACATGGATGGCTCTGGGTCCACACTAGGTACTCGACGCGTCGTTTACCTGACCTTCGTTCATCTTTCCGTCCGTTCGAGTTCTTTGTTTACTTTAGTTGAAGAGGATTTCAATGGATGCTGGTGGCATTTTTTACGATCAGGTTTCGACTTCGTTTCTGCCCACCTGCAAGTAATCAGTCATTCAAATTGACATTGAGTCATAATCTTGTGGAACGGTCGTGTTTGCTTGATAGCTTCCAGTTTCTCTTTCTCCTTCTGATCCGAAAATGAGAATTTAAACACAATCACAAATGTCATTTCAACTTCATGGATGCCACACTCATGGGATATTGACAATTTAATTGGCACACTTCGACCTACTTCGGCACATTCGGCATAGCGTTTAGCACAGCTAAATAGTTTAGAACGGATGTAGATGTGCAGAGTTGAATACTCCTTGCATCACAATCATGTGAAATTGCAGCTGAGAGTTGACTCGACTCAAACCTGATTCCGTTGCACATCGTTTTCGTAGAAAGAAATAGAAGCGTTTGCTGTCAATCTTTACTCTTCACCCATTCCGACACGAAGTTGTCTAAGTGGTAAAGAAAGTTTCGTGTCACGTTCGGGTGTAAATCTTGAAACTCAAACTCACCACAGTTTGGTGTTGATTGTAGCTGGTGATTGAAGCGAATTGGATGGAGAGAGTGGAATTGTCAATTCCCTATTGTTAACATTTCGTGAATTGAAGGTGGGCTCTTCTCCCCACTCATTGGGACATCCCCCTCGTAGGATGGCTTGTTCTGTATCGGTTTGGATCATTTTTAACATTGGAAGGAGATTCTTCTTGCTCCCGTGGATCACGCGTAAGTGTCTCGGCTTACGGAGCCACCCTTCGTGTTTGACCCTTCATACAATGGTAAATTAAATACATCCAGGTATCGAAATTGATCAAGTCATACGAGGTGGACAGTCCACTGTCTAATGAATGTACCCTGCAACGATGAGTGATATCCTTTACACACATACATACAAAATTGTAGCTGGTGAGTTTTGCTAGCTTGGTATTCGGAGCTACGATACCGCAGTTATTCGCTTGTTGACATTTGTCTACGAAAAACAAGCGTGATCATCGGAGAGCTTGAGGTTTGATTTTTTGATATTTTTTCAACACTGGACTATTCTAAAGAAAAACAATGCAATGGGATCTCGGTGTGTTCGTGTCAATCGTACTTTCAAAGTGTCATAACTTTTGGTTCTCAAATGGTGTGACTTTGAATCTTTTATGGAAAACTCAATTCTCGATTACTATTTCAAAGGGACGTATCACAAACACCATCACACCATTAGAGACCTTTACCTGAAAGTGGTGTTAGTAAAGGACGTCCCACATCAAATTGCATCACGGAAAAAAAAACGCTGTAGAAAATTACCCATTGGGTATTTTCTCTTGAAAATTTGAGTAGAAGTAGTTTAGAGTGTATTGTTTACACTGTATTTTTATCGCTGTCAGTTATTTTCGAAAGTTTGAAAAAATGGCGTCACCCGAAAAGCAACGTCGCGAATTGATTTTGCGCAAGCACATGGGACATCGGAAACCAACTCGGAATCGTGCAGTCAACGTTGAGTCGTGTGATTAAACGTTACTACGAAACTCTGAGCATCGAACGGAAGGAGAAATGCGGTTAGAATGGATGTTCTATTAGTGATCAGGATCACAAGCGTGTCGTGAAAGCGTTTAAGCTGAATCCCTATGCGTCGGTCAGGGATGTGGTCAAAAAGTTGAATCTGACCAATTCTTTCGTTCAGAGAGCCAAGGACCGGGAGAGACTGCATACGTACACAGTGCAGAAGGCTCCAAATCGTGACGAAAGTCACGGGCCCGGAAACTGTACACCCAGATGCTAACGAAGCCTCATTGTCTCAGCATGGATGATGAGACTTACGTTAAGGCGGACTTCCGGCAGCTTCCGGGGCTAGTGTTCTTCACCGCCCAGCTCAAGTTTGATGCTCCGGAGGAAGTAAGGAAGCAGAAACTTTCAAAGTTTGCCGAGAAATACATGATTTGGCAAGCGATCTGCTCATGTGGCAAAAGGAGTTCGTGACTACCGGGACTGTAAACGGGGAGATCTACCTCAAAGAGTGTCTACAGAAGCGTCTCCTTCCTCTGTTGAAGCAACACGAGGACCCCGCGTTGTTTACAAACTCTGATACATCCCTTCGAAAAAGTAATCGAGATTTGCTCCATTTTGACCGAAATCGGCACCTCAAAATTTTGCAGAATTTCATGAATAATTTATCAGATGCCATGTCAACATGTCCGGGGTAATATTGGCCATCTAATGCTCTCGGAAGAGGTGCACAACCTCAAAAATCTGACAATTTCAAGAAAAATAAATCAGAGGCCAGACCAATATTTCCGGGACAACATTGGTCATCTGGTGGTCTCGGAACAGGTTCCGGGAACCCTAGTAAGGTGCCGGATTTATAATGTTCATAACCCCAAGTCGTGAAACACCTCAACATTTGCAAAATTTCATGGAGAATTCATTAGAGGCTATGTCAACTATCTAAAGCAACATTGGCCACTTGGTGGTTCCGGAACAAGTTCTGGAGACACTGTAAATGTGGCCAGTTTCATAGAACCAAGCCGTGTGGCATTAGCATTAGCATTAGCATTAGCACAAGTTGCAGGTGGTACGAATTCAAAACTATTAAGATCAAGACGGATATCTATTATTGGACAGATAGTAAGTAGGAGATAATTACTATGTCCCAGATAAAGACATATCCATATCCAGGCATGGAAAATCATTTACATTCATTTCATGCATTCATTTACATTCATTTCACTCCAACTTTTTTCATCAACAGCATTCCGCAAAATGATGCAAAGAGCTTTAGTAGGTATTGCTATTAGCTACAACTTTTGCCCACAACTCAAATCTGTATCTCTTATGCATCACGAATTAGAGCGGGCAGAACTCGTTACTGTTTTTCAGTGAATGTAAAATACATTCACTGAAAAACAGTAGTGGATTCTGATTGCTCTGGTTCGTCATGCATAAGAGATACGGATTTGAGTTTTTAACAAAAGTTGTAGCTAATAACAAAACCTACAAAAACTCTTTACATCATTTTGCGAAATACTCGTGATGAAAAAAGTTAGAGGTGAATGAATGTAAATGAATGCACGAAATGAATGCAAATGATTTTCCATGCCTGTCCATATCCAACAGTTAAGGATTGTCTTGGCCACGTCCTGGCAACTGGTAGGGATAGGAAAGGTATGTTAGTCCAACATTTACTTAAGAGAGATGCAGAGAACTCTACGACCCCTCATAAATGTCTCGGGAATTTAGGAATTATGTTAGTAGGAAAGGTAAGCCATAGGATACACCCAGTCAGTGTTGCTGGCAAATGTAGATTTTGTAAAAAAAAGGTAATCAATGTTGTTCATAAATGGTCCCAGAAGTCTTTACGGTCGGTAGTTGGTTAAGTACAGCATTCCCTCCATATGCGGTGAGTGGTTCCGTCCACCCACCGCCACTTCTCGGAGGTCCCTCAACCAATTGAGCTGATTTTCTGTAGATAACTAGTTTATGGTTGACACTAATCACATACAGAAAATCAACGTTACCGGCTGAAGGACAACCGAGAAATAGCGGTGGGTGGACGGTACCACTCACCGCATATATGGAGGGAATGCTGTATTTACTTTAGGTTAAATGAGAAAATACTGAAGCATTTCCCGCGATATACGAGCTATAACCATAGAGGTAACTCTAAGACTAGAAGGTCCCGAAATAACGTGCTCAACTTTTTGGCTCAGCTCTGGTACTATCTTCGGTCCCAAGCTAATCGATTCACCCCTCGAAACATAGGAAAAACCAATAACCCCTCATTTTATCTGTCAAACTTTCATAGCGAATCAAAACAAACATTGCGTAGTACTAGAATTTCTACTAGAATGGGATACGTTAATCGATTTGCTTGGGACCAATAGGCTAGTCAAGTAGTGAGCCAATTTAAAATCGTTAGTTTCGTATTGATTGTTGCTATAACCGATCCCCTGATCGCAAACCAATCCACCTATCAGAAAGCAAAGCACAAAAGAATGCTCAAATTTGCTCCTGGACGGCCGTCACTGGGGAAGTGCTAGGCCGCTTTCCTCGTCTTGGCCACGCACGTTTTGAGTGCTTCGGACAGGGCATCCGCGCACTGCAGCACCCGCGTTTTGACGTTCTCCCGCGACACGTTCCGATGCACAATGTCCCCGATGTTGACCAGATTGTGGGCACTCAGTACAACGAAATTTCCGTAGGCGAGGAAAAACTGCGGCGGCTGATTGTGCTCCACCGTCTGCAGGAAGGCGTTGATCGTTTGCGTTAGGTATCCCATGCGCGTCACCGTTTGCGTGGCATAGTAAACCAGTACGGATTTGTCGTTCGGGTTCAGGGCTGCCGCATCCGAAATCCGCATCACGTTCTCAAAGTTCTTCTTCAAATCCTGCGGCAGTGCGTCGTGAATTTCGGCGTTGGATTTGGCCGAGGCTTCCTTCGATTCTAAACTTACGTAGTCGTAGTTTTCGGGCCATTTGCCTTGGTTATTGTTGTTGCTGTTGTTGATACTTCAGGGTGTGGTCTTGTTATGTCCAGTTGGAGTCTGTGGTGTTGTGGCAGTGGCAGAGGAAGTGCTTCGCTTGAACAAAAGCGTTCCGTTGCCTTGGATGAACGAAGCCGCCTGTCGGACGTCCTCCGTCAACGTTTGGGCACATGCAATCAGCTGATCCAAACTGTCCGGAGGTAGTTGCTGTTGGAGCTTCTGCGTGGCCTCAGGTCGCTGGAACCGGGTTGCCAGGTTTTGTGATGCCTCGTGAACGAGTTTATCCGCGTCGCGCAAAGCTTTCGCCAGGGGTCTCAGCTTCTGGGCTAGGCCTTTATCCTCAGCATAGAACCAAGCCTTGTGGCACCTCAAAATGTGCAGAGTTTCGCGAAGAATTCATCAGAGGCGTCAACATGTCCGAGGCAACATTGGCCATCCGGTGGTCTTGGAATAACCCCGGAAAGGTGGTCAATTAACAAATTTCATAAAACCAAATCGTGCGACGCCTCAAAATCCTTTTTCTTTTCAATTCAATAATTCTTCATGAAATTCTGCAAATTTCGAAGTGCCACAATGCAATGCAGATGCATTTTACGACACCTTTTGTGAAAAATACACCCGTCAAAAATGGCCAAACCTTGACCATTCTGACACCGATTTTGAGTGGTCAATTCCAACCAATTCTAGATTTCTTCTTCCAATTGTTTTTCCATCAGCAGAACACGCCCCTTGGCCTTTTCTTTGTCCTTTATCCGCTCCTTCTCGGTATAGTCCACTATTCCGACTTTTAGAGTAGTATCATAGAGGTAACTCTAAGACCAGCAGGTCCCGAAGAAACGTGCTCAACTTTTTGGTTCAGCTCTGGTACTATCTTCGGTCCCAAGCTAGTCGATTCAACCCTCGAAATATAGGAAAATCCACTAACCCCTCATTTTATCTGTCAAACTTTCATAGCGAATCAAAACAAACATTGCGTAGGACTAGAATTTCGACTAGAATGGGGTCGTTAATTGTTAGCTTGGGACCAATAGGCTATTCAAGTAGTGAGCCAATTTAAAATCGTTAGTTTCGTATTGATTGTTGGTAGTATTAAAGGTTGTATTCGTGGAAAATGGCACACACATAAACAGCTGTAACATTGTAACTAGTATATCAAATGACTTCAAATTTTCAAGGATGATGCTTTAGAGAGTAATAAATAAGTTAATCAAATATAATGATTCAAACATAATTTAGAGCAAGAAAAGAAAATGGAGTCAGTACAGTTGCAATAAACTGCATTTGACTTACTTTGTAAGTTACGGCTTACCTGGCAGCCTATAGCTGGCCCGATTTAACCCGGCGAGGCGGCTATCAGCAGAGTACTTCCCCCAAAGACGTTCGGATTTTGGGTATTTATGATAGAAAATGGAAAAAAAATGCAATTTAAGACGTCTACAAATATTGTCTATCGTAACCTTCCCTTTTCCTCCTCGCTGTCCTCGGTGTCTCGGTTGGGCCCTTCGATGGTAGAGGCAGCGGTTTCTGTTCACATCGGCTCCACACACGGTTCTGCTTCACTTTTGGCTGCTTAGCAGCGGTCCTTTACTTTAAGCGGGGGGGGGGGGGGGATGAGCGAGGCTCCTTTTTCGGAAGCCCCCCCCCCCCCGGCGACGTTGATGACGAATCACCGTAGGCAATCCCTGCAGACACCGCAGTGTTTCTGTCCAGGCGGACTCACCTCTGTGAATGCCTGCTTCCTCCTGCTTGACGATTAACTGCGGTGGCGAGACTGGCTCTATTGGCTGAACCACCACAGTCAGGACGGCGGGTGTTTAACGGATCCCTGGTGGTTAGCCGGGAAAGCGAAAGACTCCTTCACGCTTGTCTTCCCAAGGGCGGCGATCCAACACCCTTCACTATGCCCAGTTCACAATCTACGGGCCGGCACTTTTCGGGGGAACTCCACTATCACACACCCGACGATGCTGGGGATAATACGTCCAGCCGACGAACGCCACGAAAACCGCAATCTCACTATTTTTACCGGAAAATCAACGGACAAGGGCAATTGTAACTCTCTCCTTGTACTGACAATCACGGACAATAACAATTAAAATTATCCTGCCACCGCGCTCGACTGTTATGCCGATTTATGCTTTCGCCTTATTTTGCAGCGGGAGGAGAAACGGGAACTAACTTCACAAACTTCGCGAAACAATATAAAACGATATTTTTTCCCTACAATCTAGAACACCTAACATAACTATTTGAATACAATTAAAGACAAAAAATATTTATTAAATAATACAACAGTGATGAGTATGTTTCATGAACGTGCGACCAAAATAAAAACAAATCATGACAGACAAGACACACACTCGTGACAAACACGTTAAAATGATGGTTAATAATTGTCACCCTTGACGAAGATTACAACTTTTGCTGATTTTTCCACTTCTTTTTATAAATGGACTGTGAATCTCTAAAGTATACAGAGTTTTTATTTGTTTAGAAAGGTGTTGATTTGTAAAGTCAAAATGAGCCAAATTTTTGAAGCAAAATCTCTGACTAGCTGCTCAATATTTTGAATTATAATATTGTGTAAAAAAATTGGTTTGATTCCAAGATTGAACAGAAACCATTACGATATAATTTCCTTGCATAACCACTGATTTCAAATTTGAGAATGTACACAATTTATAAGGCAGTATGTTATTCTCATCATCAGTCAGCTATTTTCCAATCTGAAGTGATGTCTCAGAGAAAACTTATTTTGTAATTTTTATTTACTCACTAGGTCACTTTCACCTTAAGTGCTCCGCACTGAACTCTGAAACTGTTATGGTATTTCTAGGGATTACCGGAGACAATTATCATGAGCTGTAAGGGTAGTCCTACCTGATAGTAAATAGCTCTGCTCAATTGTTAGCTGAATTCGACTCAGCTGCTGAGTTACTCTCATCAGACGTGTATCCACTCTTGCAGTTCAACAGCCAAGCGAGATACGTACTCATCAACGCTTGCTGCGCGTTGCTTGACAACTCCACGGCGGTGTTGCAAATCTATAATGAGCCTACTGTGCGCCACTCGGATCACGCGATGCTTGCTTGGATGGGAGTTTGTAAGATCTTGATTTTGGCAAATATGTCACTGACTGAAGTTTAGAGACTGCAGTGAAGGCCGTTCCTAAAATAAAAGGGGGAACATTCCACCGCAAAGATGAAACCAAATGGTTCATATTGTCGATGACAACGGCTAATTAGCTTCCCACAGCTCACAGAGTTTTCTCAATTTCTGTTTTTCCACTGGCTGGAGTGCATTCACCGAGGAAATTTTCCATCATTGTTTATATGACGGCGCGGTGAGTCACGTGTGAACGTCACCCCATCATGCGAACCGGCGAAAATGATGAATGTGGTTTCTCGATTCGGATGTGATATTTTCGAGACTTGTATTTACACTAATAAATTTCCTAGGCGGATTATGGAGTCGTGGTAGTGTTTGCGTGACGTGCTCAAATTTACGTTTTCTCGAAAAGTAGTTTATCGAATAGCAAACCGGTTGCTGCGATCAGAATGCAGCAAGTTCCTGTGTGGCTTAAAAATATTTCCAAAGCAAACAACGATCGCGCGACATGCTCGAACGATCTTATCGGCATTGAGAACTAGTTTGCGCCGAATTTTTCCTGTAGAACGATCAAATTAAACGGCGCACGCTCGAGTTGTTGATGGCGAAAAAAAAAATCTGTTTTCATCAACTTTGAGAGCAGTAAAATTTAGTCATGCACGGCAGATAGAGCGAACAAAACAAAACGTTACAAAAAGCCCTCCAATGTGTTAATCGTTGATAGGCCCATAAGTCGTAGGGCGGCTTAGTCAAACGAAAACAAATTAACCGGAAAGCGTACTCAGGCTCTCGGAGTGCTTGCACGAAGATAAGCCTGGATGGAGAAACGCTGCCTGCACTGAAAGGTAAACACTGACTATAGGTTAATGGCAGGGTAACTATGGGCAACTGCGCAACCACCCCAGCCATTGCAATTTGCCGACAGGTTGTAATTTTCAGCCTACTATACGACGACAATGCGTTTCTGATGGCTCTTTCGCACAGAACAACTTTGGACCTTTCCAATTTTAGGTAGGCCCAGAAAAAGCAATAGGACCCACATTTATAACGGGATGAAAGATTGTGTGGGTCGTGCGAAATTCCCGCTAAACTGGTACAGTGCCCGTTCAAAGCAAGGAAGGGGGCTTTTCTCCACACTCGACTCTCGATACGGTGAAACGCGTAGATATGTAGTTACATGCCAAGTGGGTAGCTGTCGGGCTGGCTTTCGGCGGAACAACATCATCGCCACCACAACCGGCCGTGTTGGGGGGAAAGACGTAGTAGGTTACAGTGGACAAAACGAAAACAAGAAGATTGTGTACAGAGTGTATTATTGCAAACCGCGCGCGCACGTTGCCGGGTGATGTAATCGAAGCCAGTTTGCGGCGCGCATAGCCTACTTACTGGCAGTGCAGCAGCGCCGCAGAATTGGGGATGGGAACTTTTTCTCAAAAAAAAAAATAAAACAAAATAGTCGCAAGTTACGAACGAATGAATGACGAACTACGGCAGAGAAGCAGAAGCAGGGTAGACAGTAGAGTAGATAGCGCCACTGACTTACTGACTGACTGAGTGCGACGGCAATCAAATTACGACCGATCCCCAACCATCATCGGATCGGCAAGTGAGTTGCGTTCGTAATCGAGAGTGCACTATAAATAAGCTTAATTTAATTTAATGACACACACACACACACACACCCCAGTGATAGGACATCAATTTGCAAAGCAGGGGTCGCTTTTAGGATGATATAGTAGCGCCAGGCCAGGCGGAACCCCTGTAGTTGGGCTGTCAGTCCGTCAATCAGTCGGGCACGTAATAGGTATGTGCCTCACCGAATTTAGTTGGCGTAGATTTCATTGATTGCTAAAAAATGAAGCTGTGTCTTTTAGCGATCGTGCTCTCTGAAAAATTATTCAGCACCACGATAGCAGAGGATTGGACTACGTGTTCAATTTCATGGTTCCATGGTTCCACTGACAATGTTTTAACGATTGACATTGGCGTATTCCATTTGTTTATAGTTCTTCCTGAATGATCATTTTGAATGATGATCTTCAACATTTACAATAATTGTGGTTGCTTTGATTTTCATAAATTTAAAAATATCAGGTCCATTGAATTGAGAAATTTGAGATATTTCGAGTTAAAAAATAAATCTTTGATGGGACATAGTAGAGAGCAATTCCACGCCAACTGACAGATCAATTTTATTTTGCCCTCTCCGAATTCCATGAACTTCGCATAACTGTTCACTAGGGGTGATGAATCAAGTTTGTGCCGGATTTAGCCATTTTGACTCAAGCCTAATTTTTCAAAATGGCGTATTCAATATTTTCAAATAAATCATATCACGAAACGGCTCATCTAATCGAAATGACGTCTGAGTCAAAGTTGTAGGAAACTGGATTGCGTTTTCAGAAAAAAAAACTCTAAAAAATCAAAAAAAAATGTCGAAAATTTAAAAAAAAATTCAATACTTCAAGTCTCCGCGTACATCGTACGGGTTAGGCAAAAGATGTGCGTTTGACTTTATGCTGTCGCATTAATGACCCTTCGCTCATTTTCAACTTCTATTCAATTTTCATACTGCCGTACTCTAACGGAACTATCCACCTACCCTCTTCTCAAGATCATTATCTAGCTAATAAATTATCACACTAAAGCCTTTACCTATGAGAAGAGTACTTAAGGGGGTTCGATTTTGATAAGTTCTTTAGTGGGAATGACACTGATGAAGACTGCACATTGTAGTCGAAATACGTATCTGTCATGGATACCAAAATTTATTAAGTGGAATTAAATGGAAGATAACCTTTTTTTTTGCTGTTTTACACTAAAGCTTCATGTTAGCATTTCCAACCAACTCTTAAAAAAATATGATGAAATCTTCAATAACAAATTACCTTGGGGCAAGACAGCTTTTGATCATGAGTAAAATCGGAGTTAATTTTGAGTAACTCTGAGTAGCTCGCGTTGCTCAACATAAAATACACATAGCAACCTGTCAAGCAGTGTTCACTCGGCTGTCGACAAAAGCAGGCCACTCTCGATGTGTGCTACGCGATCGTCTGTTTACTCGGCAGCAACCATTGTGTGGTCTTCCTCATTGTTCTTCATCAGCAGTTCTTTCGGTCGATGCGTCGTCGACTTTGGAAAGCAACCGTTTCGTGATGAGTGTGTGAGTGCTGACCACGTTTTGCGTCCATTGCTGCAATGGACGCGCTCTGACCCTCGTTGGCGTACAACAATTTGCCATACAATGAAACTACTGGAAGCGGCTCCGGTTCTGATGGAGGAGGCTTTTTGGATAGCGGAAGATAAAGTGTTTATTGTGTTGTACCTTTTGACTATAGCTTTAAGATGTATTGTATAGTGACCATGAATCCTCGGCTCTGTTAAGTTAATTCGGTTGAGCCTTATCAAATAAATTAATATACATCAACCTGTCAAGCAAAGCAAAGTAACAACATTTTAAACGGTGCGCTTTCATTGCTTTACTGGGAAGATCTTCCAGCAATGAAAGGGCAATTGCACGTGTATAAAAGGAACTACAAGCTGCCCCCTCAAAATCGATGGAAGATTTTTATGGTGACCTTACGGAACAGTCAGAGTTGTCTTGCTTTACTGCCATGCCGATGACGTTCTATTGTACAATCTCTAGGAGGGTTCCAGTCAATCGCAAAGGGGATTTTTGACAGTCTCAGTAGAGATTCCGAACAAGCCTAGGGGGAATTTCAGACAATCCCAGTTCGGTTTCCCAACAATATCAAAAGTAACTTCGAAAAATCCGAAGAAGGAATATGAACTATCTCAGGGAGGATTCCGGAAAATCACAGGAAGAATTTCACTCAATATTGAGGGGGATTCATGACTATCCAGAGGGGATTCCAAATAATCCATTCAATCCAAAGGTAGATTCTGGACAATCCCAGTTGGTATGTGGTGGTTCCTACATCCCGTCGACGATCGCTCATTGACAAACTTCATATATGTTTCAGAATAGAATCAACTACGAAGTTGGCCAGAATTAACCTATTTTGACCTGGGATGAACAGCTTCCTGGCGAAGAACCTTCCAAACGAAACCGGTAGACGCTGTGAGAAATTCCCGGGCGAAGTTAGAAGCCGGATGAAACTTTCAGAATAATTCAGAAAAGTTTTCCGTGGGAAGTCCGGATGAAATGGGAAATAGTTTCCATTTCCAGCGGTAGGACTTCTGATTGTAATCTGATACTGTTGGAATGAAAAGAAGATGAAACTTCCGTTGAACAATGGACCAAATTTGCGGGAGAAGGTGGAAGATTCTTTCAGGGCAAGTTTAAAAAAACCTCAAGAAGATGTTGGAAGAAACTTTCGTGCAAAGTCAGATGAAACCTCCCAGAGAAATCATAAGAATACTTCCGAAGAAGCTGGTCGAAATCTTCAAGGGGAAGCTGGAAGAAACTTCCAGAAATTGTCGGAAAAATCTTCCGAGAGAAATCCTGACGAAGTTCAAGTTTTAATAAACAACTACCGAAAATATTTCCCGATTCCCGGGAAGAGTCTACAGCTATTGAAATGGCTGGGATATGGAAACACTAACACCACCTCATCACCAAAAACTTCAAAGACATTACACTATAAAAAACCCATCTTAGAAAGCAAAAGAAACCTAAACATCCCCTGGCCTGGACAAGAGCCATCTAACTTGGATCTTTTAATGAATGAAAACTAAATCTTGAAATCAGAACATTCTGTCAGACTAGGATTGTTTGAACATTATTTGATGAAAAATATTAGACTACTTTGTTTGTTTTTGAGTAAATATGAGTAACTCAAATTTACTCACTGCAAATATATTAACTCTGAGTACAGTTGTCTTACCCCTAGCAAATTACT
Organism: Ochlerotatus camptorhynchus; assembly: GCF_037179485.1. Lineage (NCBI taxonomy): Eukaryota > Metazoa > Arthropoda > Insecta > Diptera > Culicidae > Ochlerotatus > Ochlerotatus camptorhynchus. The sequence continues at coordinate 7,869,046 of NW_027040514.1, read as the reverse complement.
GTACGAATATAGGTGAAATGTACCTTGCTTGCATACATTTGACATAGCGAAATTCGACTGGGATAATCTGATTTCGGGAGAGTCTAAACAGATGTTAATGTCGCAATACTTCGCAAGTTACAATTCAAGCTGAACAGTAAGAACAGAAGCTGATTATTGGTTGATTTAAGGTGTACAAAGCTGATTAACATTAGGCTGAATATATAGTTGATTAGTAGTGCAGGAAATGAATTGTATCCCCAACCTCAATGAGTTAGCTGATCTAAAGATTGATCAAGCCTTATTTAAGCTTAACACAACTCCACAAATCAGCAATGCGTTACACATATTTTGATAGTCTGATTTGTTAAATGTCGTCAGTACCTGTGTCACTCGTTGCATTTTCGGCATTTTAGTTCTTCTAAATTCACTGTCTACCTTTCTAATTACAAGCAGTGGCAGCAGAGGAGGAGATTTTTAGACGTCGGAAGTATGAACATTTGTATTCCTGTGTTTTGTCTTGTACTGAAGTTCCAGACCGCGTTCCAAAAATATTACTCAATTCAGGCACTAAAATAGCATCCAAATGACCATCGAAATATATCACGCACTTGTGTCCACTTAAAAATAAGAGGAATGTATGCATTGCTTTATAATACTCTTCCGGTTGCTGTTATTCAACTTAAATTTGACGTGCTTCAAGTCAATGATCATACCTTTTGCCACACATATGCTCAAGTGGGTATGGTCCAGCGACTGCCAGTTCGAATCCCGAAATGCAAAGGTAATTTTTAGACTTATATTATCAATCTATATATGTAAATTCAATTAGTCAGCAAAAAGTTAAATCAGCTCCATATAAATGCATTAAATATGAGGCGGGCTTCCATTATTATTTTTGAGATAAAATTAGAAGGTTGAACAAGGGCTGGAAAAGACTGTTATTTAATGCCTTAAAAAGCTAAGCATGTTCATGTATCTCACTGTTAAGCTTTTAGCTGGTTAAAATCACCAGATTTAAGTAAGCTAAAGAAGTCTTTTTAAACTTGCTTTTTAAAATGGTTTTATCTATGTTCGATGAACATGTTTCAAGCTGCATTTTGTTTATTTCTCATTCATTCTGAGCTAAAATTCAAAATGATGCATAAAATTAGATACGTTGGGCAAGAGAGGCAGCTTCATACACAACAACAATCAGGCTAAGGCCTTGTTGTCATCTGCTGTCCGAAGAAGTTGTCTCCACTCTACTCGATCCATGCGTATTCTGCGAAGGGTCCGCAGGTCGCCTTCTAAACTTGGTCGATCCACCTTGCCCGCTGCGCGCCTCTTCGTCTTGTTCCTGTTGGGTCGCTTTCTAGAACCATTTTCATTGGGTCGTCGTGTGGCATTCTTACGACGTGCCCAGCCCACCGTAGTCGCCAAATTTTTGCAATATGGACGATGGATGGTTCTCCCAGCAGCTGGTGCAATTCGTGGTTCATTCGCCTCCTCCACGTTCCGTCATCCATCTGCACTCCACCGTAGATGGTACGCAAACCTTCCGTTCGAAAACACCAATGGCGCGTTGGTCCTCCATGAGTATAGTCCAGGTCTCGTGGCCGCAAAGGACCACCGGTCTAATCAGCGTCTTGTAGACAGTCAACTTCGTGCGGCGGCGAATTTTATTCGACCGGAGCGTCCTCCGGAGTCCAAAGTAGGAACGATTCCCTGCCATAATGCGTCTTTGAATTTCTCTGCTGGTATCATTTTCGGCGGTCACCAGTGAGCCCAAATACACGAACTCACGGACCACCTCGATTTCATCACCGTCAATCTGAACTCTGGTCGGGAGGCTGACATTGTCTTCCCTAGAACCTCTTCCTTTCATGTATTTTGTCTTTGATGCGTTGATGACAAGTCCAATCCGCCTAGCTTCAGCCTTCAGTCTCATGAACGTTTCCGCCATCATCTCAAAGTTCCGTGCCATGATGTCGATGTCATCGGCGAAGCCAAGAAGCTGGATGGACTTCCTGAAGATCGTGCCACTCGTGTCTATCCCAGCTCTTCTGATCACACCTTCTAACGTGATATTGAACAGCAGACACGAAAGTCCATCACCTTGCCGTAACCCCCTTCGAGATTCAAACGGACTCGAGAGTGTCCCCGATACTCGAACAACGCACATCACTCGATCTATCGTCGCCTTGACCAATCGCGTCAGTTTATCCGGAAATCCGTGCTCGTGCATAATCTGCCATAGCTGATCTCGATCGATTGTGTCGTATGCGGATTTGAAATCGATGAACAAGTCATGAGGTGACACTAACAACATTGCCCAGGCTACGCCGCCCAGCTGTGTCCATGTTTCAGCTGACTTAACCTAACTTAACCTAACGCACCAGATCCCTGACGATCTGTTGATCGGATCGCCTACAGCAATCTCTGAATCTTGCGATGGAGTCAGCTCTCCGTAACTCCAGTGTCTGAAGACCAGCCAGGCGGTGGACCTCAGAATTTCTAGTCCACGGGGGACTGATAAGTATCATCCTAAGGATCTTGTGTTGGATCCTTTGGAGTTTGAGGTGATGGCATTTGGCGCAACTCTTCCAGATTGTCATCTCGTATTCTATTACGGGAAGGATGATTTGTTTGTAGATAGAAAAGCTTATTTTTTCAGGGACAGGGTAGACCTCCTGTTGATGAGTGGATACAATGATCTTATCAAGATGTTGCACTTGGTTTTGGTTTTGTCAACGTGCTCCCTGAAAAGAAGCTTGCTGTCTAGTGTTAGCCCGAGGTACACGACCTCTTTGGACCATTCCACCACTGAGCCGTTTAAGCCGATCTTATTATCTTCAGACGGAACAAGTCTTTGCCGCGTTGATACGGATCTTCCAGCTGTTGAAATATTCAGACAGGACGTCTAGGCCTCTCTGAAGTTTGGCAGTCAGAGCTCCGATGACCCTACCCTTGTAAACGATGGATGTGTCATCTGCGAACAGAGACAACGATCCTCCATCAGGGAGAGCCGGCACATCGGAGGTGAACAGGTTGAATAGAATGGGGCCAAGGATGCTTCTTGTGGAATGGTATTCAGAGAGACTCGGAACGTTCTATCCGATAGATAGTTGTTTATTATCTTCACTAGGAAGAATGGAAGACCGTACTGCTGCAATTTGAACACCAGGCCATCATGCCAGACATTGTCGAACGCTTTTTCAACGTCCAACAACGCCATGACAGATGTTTTCGAAACAGACTTGTTCCGTCTGAGAATGTTTGTCACTCGAGTCAGCTGGTGGACGGTCGAACGACCTTTCCAAAAACCAAACTGTTCCTCGAGTAAGATGTTGTTTTGTTCGGCAGATGTTAGGAGCCGGTGATAGACTGCTCTTTCGAACAGTTTTGATAACCCTGAGAGAAGGCTGATTGGTCGATAACTCGAAGGAGAGGACGGATCCTTCCCAGGTTTCCGGATGGGTATGACTTTAGCTGACTGCACGAAATAGATAAACTACGGTTTCCACGCTTTACCAATGTTCGTACCACCTTTGATAACGATGGCTATGCTTCCACCTCGTTTGAGATGACGTTCAATAGAATTATTTACATCATCGTTTTGAATGATTTGCGTTAAGGGGCTAAACCAATACTAAATGCATTTCAATTTAAGATGAATATCATTCTGAAGAGAGCATTACGCATTTCAATTGAAGGCCATATCCGTTCTCATAACGATGTTCATCCTGTATTCGAGAGGAAAATCACCTGATTTCAAAACATCCGTCATCCGGTTGCAGCTATCATTCGAAAAGGCGATTTCGATGTTTAGATTTGAATTCATTCGAACAGAGGACGGTGGTGTGGTACAGTGTACTCTGTAATAGCAAAAGGATAGAGATAAATAAACAACAGCTGGGCTTCAGTCTACTTTAAAACATCAACTAGAAAACTTTCTCTTTAATTCAAATCATCACGGTTTCTCAACGAATTCGCTGTGCCTCTATTAGTCGGACACTACAGTTTCATGATAAGAAAATTCTGGCATAACAAGATTGCTTAGTCGTAAAAAAATCATATTGAAGCTCAAAGACTAAGGTATCGGTAGAATACATTCAGCGAAGTATTTTGATGGGAAAATTCAGTGAAGTTAACGTTTAAATTTTGGTTTCCGAAAACAGTCAATGGGTGCTCAAGTCGTCATTTACCCTAAATCTCTTTGAATTCACATTAGAATTCTTTTCAAATCCTCCTTAAAATTTGCCTTCTATTCATTCATCTTATGATTCCCATCAAATCTCTTTTGAATCAACTAGGAATTCAATTCAGATCTTCTGTTAAACACGTCCCGTTAGAACTCGCCGGTTTTTGGGAACAGCTTTAGCTGCAATTAGTTTTTTGACGTAGGACTACGTCTTTGTGACCTATATGGGGGTACACTTTGTGAGTACGAAAAATGAGCATGTAACGAAAAGGGTCAGGGTTTGAACGCATATATCTCCAAAGCATTAGTGCAATATGCCATTCGACGGGGGCTTACTCCAGCAATTTTATGGCATATAGTAAAAATAGCGCAAATAGTTAAATAACTTTGAAATTTAGCTAAAATATGTAGCATCAACATTTCCCTTACATTTGCTTACACCATAAGGTGTATTTCCTAACAAAGACATCACATAGTTGGTCCCAAGCGAATCAAGCCGTTGCCGCATTTCCTTTCGAACTTCAGACGTGTTCGAAAGGCCCCATTAGCAGCTTACTGCCAAGGCTGCCTGCAAGAGCGCTCTAGACAGAGTAGCAGTGATGAAGCCACACTGTCACTGTTTGGGTACAGTTGCTCATCGTGAGAAAGCATTGTAGGCCATCGTCATCAAGCACGTTATCGTCATGTCGACGCTCACCCAAGCTCAAACTAGCTCACCGTATCCGTGGAGGTCTCAGAATTCTCCAACCACGACAAAGATCGAACAACCCGGTAATGTACATCAAACCTGCCGCGTCCAGAAGAATACGAACCTGTGATAAGTGGCGTCACGATATAGTGCGTATTGTTCATCGGCAAACAGCCGGGTAATTTGCTTGTCACTCGACAGACCACGATGCGTATCGAATCAAAAGCGTCCTTTTCAGGGCGACACAAATAATTCCTTAAAGAGTTAATTTTCATAAATTTTCTAGAAGCAAAACCCGCCTGAACAAAATCCACACAAAACCGTCTTTTTCGGGGCGCCAATATTAATTTTACCACCAAAGAGTAGATTTTGATAATTAACCATTTTGTCAAGCTTCTGCATTGATTTTCCATCATATGTCACTGCTGTTGTTTGAAACTAAACAATTGTTCACAGATGACACTCAGCGTTGCCAGCGTTTTCAGAAAAATCTGGACCAGCTAAAATATAAAATCTGGAAAAATCTGGAATGTTTCAAAAAATTCTCTTTTTAACATAATGCTATTGAAATCAAAGTGATGTTCCAATCTCCCGTAAAAATAGGTCAGTATGATCATCTGGAATTTATTTAAAGTTCTAGAATGGTTATACATTACATGTTTAAATAAATTAAATAAAGCAAATAACTTGTTAGCATTGCTAAAATCATCCAAAAGTTGAAAAGTATTGACGTGGTATGCCCAAAAAGTTCAAATATCCATTACGCACTATTTAAAAAATTGTGTTAAATGTACAACGCACAGCACCCAGCAGACCAGTAGGCGATTTTATGTTGAAGCAAAATTCTCCGGGCTGAAGTGGGAATCAAAGTCTAACATCGTGGAACTTACACACAGTTTTCCTAAACTACGGGTAACTCCACTATTCACATGACCATTATGCCAAAGAATTATGTTACTATATTACTAAAATGAAAATCATTTTTGAAGTCTCAGAATCTTGCAATGATTCTAAATTCCGGATTTATATTTTTCCTGCGTCCCAGATCATGAATTTTTTTGTTAGTCTGAATTTACTTGGAACTCTCTAAGTTCAAGTTCTTGGAAGTTCAATTCGAATCATCCTAGAATTCCATCACATTTCTTTTCTATATTCCCCTAAAATAATCTTGAAAATATCTAAACTTTTCCAATAACATTCTAAGAGTTCTTAGCATTACCTCTTGTAATCTCTTATAAATCACTCTTCATTTCCACAACTCCCTCAAATTGGTAATTATTCCCAAGAAGTGGCTCAATTTTGTGTCCATTTTTCTCTATGAAATTCTTAAAATATGTCTTCAGAATGACCGTCACACTCTTCTCAGACTTATCTGATAATTCCCTTTAAACTGCTTTGTAGGTAAGGTCAGAATTGTTTTAAAATCCTTTTCAGTATTATCTAAGTACTCAGGTACTTTGCCAAAATGGTTTTGAAAGTCTCCCAGAAATTGCGTTTAAAATTCTATTAAAATTAATCTCCATGGAATTCCATTCAAATTATTCTCACAGACAGAATTCTATTGAAATTATTCTCACGATTCGTATCAGCATCAGGGCTCTACATTTTCGAAGCTCTAAAATGAACTCGTGTTTTGTTTCTCTCATACATACGTGTTCAACGCTTCATTTCTATAACGCCCAGCTAGACTATCAGCAAGAAACGAAAATTAAAAAGCAGGACGCTTAGAAGGAAAGGCTGGCTGTGGAACTTCTCGTCGTTGCTTTGCTCATCGCTTTCAATGTAACTAACGTCGATTTTCTAGTTAAACGAACCTCATTATGGCTTTCAATCCCCTTTCACGAACACTCTATCACCGCTCTTACAATTTGTTTAAAATGCGTTATGTCCCGTTTTTGATCATTTTTTTTTAGATAAATATATGGATGGAAGAAAAATTAAAAATATTACGTGTAATCTTCACGTGTTTTCACGTGAGAAATGCTTTAAATGTGTTATTTCATTTTCCGTCATATACGTCATGAAACCTCTGTTGATATGTTTCATGAAAGAGAAAACTATCAAAGTCGAGCGCCCTTTCGCTCATCCGTTTCACCGAAGCTTGAAAGGAAGACCAATGGAGCGACGGGAGAAAGAGAGACAAGCGATTGAACATTTTTTTGTGCACGCCGACTGAGGTTCTAGAATGCTGCGAAGCTGTTCGACTTTAACAGAAAAAGAAAGCCAGCAGTCTCTTCGTCGCATCGATTTGGTCGATTGAAGCTGATATTGTTACGCCCTGATTGATAGGCCTTTCAATCGAAACATGAATCTCGTCAATATCTCACACACAGTTTGTTTTATTCAACTTTAATGACCTTTAAAAAACCGGAAAAAATATGATGGGCACCCGGGTAAAATCGATTCCATTTGAATTTCGTTAGTCGTAATGGTTTGCTGTGATGTAAGGAGCTCGGTGGCTTAGCAGCGACCAATTTAGCTTACTAGGCATACTATTGTGGATTCAATCCCATTTTTTTCATTAGTTTATGGTTAATTGTAGAACGTTCTATGAATCATTCCCAATATGTTTTTGGGTAATTCGTACAATTTCAATGCTCATTCTTTAGAAATTTAGCGATCCGTTTAATTGGGTTGATAAATTTTACATAAAATATGGATCATAGTGAAATTTTGTATGGTTCATTCACACTGGATGTTCACTGGAGTTTTATGGATCGTTTGAAAGTTTTTAAAGGAGCGTTTATCAATTTTGTATGGACCATTTATTAATGTATATATGCAAAAGTATGTTTGCCATAGCAAACTTTTATTGTGTCACCAGCACTAACTTAAAGTTCGGAAGTTTGAATTCTGACTTCCCAACCTACTTCTTTGCTATTTTTGTTGTTATTGTTGGTACTTTCAGCAGCACTTTTCCAATACTACCAGTCGCGTCGGTAGTCAATTCATCAGCGACATAGAAGCTGTCAAGTTTAAGCAAGCCATCATTAGTCAAATTGTACACTAGTGTCGCCTGGTGAGTAAATTGTGAACTGTAATGTACACCATCCAATGTGCTGTCAATGAGGCGAACAACTTTGCCGAAGACAACAACCTTTTATATACTTATCATGTATAAATTAAGTGTCAAATGGTACCCTAGCACCCCTGGTGAATGAATTCTAAACTGTGCTGCCCATGATCCAATAGGGCTTGTCCATCTGAACAACTTTGTCGGAGACAGCAACATTCTAGCTAGTCGAGCTGTGAAATTAAAGCACATAATTTGAAACAAAATAACACACTAACACCACGTTGTGGTGGAACTCTTAACTGAACTGAGAACCATCCATCAGATCTTGTCAATCTGAACAACTTAAACAAAAACAGCAACCTTTTATCTTTTCCAGCAGTCAAGTTTAACAGGCAACTGAAAGTCATATAGCACACTAGCGCCAAGTGGTGATTGAATTTTCAACTATGGTTCGCTGTCTTGTCGATCTGAACCTCTGAACTGTCAAAACGCCTGATTTAGACAAGGTCTCATGTTTAAACAATTTATTTTCTTAGCGACGACCTGATGAACAGAATTTAGTAGTTGTAAAATACCTTTTGTTTCTATTAATTAACTCTAAGGGCTCTTCATCTTTCATTAATGGTTTAGTAGTTTAGATTTATTTTTTCGTTTTGCTACTAAACTGGCCACATTATGAATGAATTGAAATATTTTGATAACCTACCTAGCTACAAATAACTTAACCTCAACGTGTCAGATCCCTGATGATCTGTTGATCGGATCGCGTTCTTCGCTCCTCCAGTGTCTGAAGACCAGCCAGGCGATGAACCTCAGAATGTTGAGTCCGTGGAGGACTGTTCAAGGATCTATTTCTGAATCCTTTTGCAGATTTAGCTGATGGCATATAGCACTAGCAAGTCATTTGGTAGACTACGGCCCTTATTACGGGTGTGACTTCACGGTGAAAACGATGTGAAGTGACCAGTTGTCACTCACGGTGAAGTGATCGCCGTGTAAATCAAATGGGAATCACTTCACCGTGAAGTGACATCGGTAATCAGGGCCTAGTGCTCGAGCTAGTGCTACCTGGTAAAGAAATTCTCAACTTAACTGTCCACCATCCAATAGGTCTTAAAAATCTGAACAACTCTGCCAAAAACAGCAACCTTCTATCTAGTCTAGATGCCAAGTTAAGCAAGTAATTTCAAAACATATAACACATAAGCGCCACCTAGAAGGCACATTTCGAACTGAGCTGTTCGCTGTTCACCATCCAATAGGTCTTAAAAATCTGAACAACTTTAAGATTGCAACATTCTATCTAGTCGAAATGTCAAGCTACAGAATCATTAAGAAGCCAAATTACGCCACCTAACGCTGCCTGGTGAGGAAATCCTCATCTAAACTAACTCGAGATTGAGTCGAATTTGACTCAAAATTGCAAAAAAGTGGGGTTACCCAGCTAGTAATTTAAATGTTCCTCAAAAATCAACTCGAATATCAGGAAAATAGATTAAAATTAAACACAGTTTACGAGTATATTCATGGACAGAGTAAAATTTTCATCACGGTTTTTTTGAGGAACTCGCTCACCGAGTAACCCCACTTTATACTATTTTCAGTAAAATCCGACTCCATTTTGAGTTATTCTCTCCTTCATTTGTTTTCCGTCGATCTTGTTTTCCGTGCTGAGCACCAATGCTACCGACGCCAGGTAGGCAGCTCCCACACGTGGACCCTACCTATCGACCCATCAACTTATTAACCGGGGACCAACGGCTTTACTTCCCTTTCGAAGGAAGGCGTGATCAGACACGTTATGCCTCAGAACATCCCGGCGGCGCCGACTGGTATTGAACCCAGGCCTGCTGGGGTGAGAGGTAATCACGCTTACCACTACACCACCGGCACTGCTGAGTTATTCTCATCGGCCGTGTTATTGGCCAAGTTATCAGTTTCATGCAAATCGGAGAAGGTCGAGTCTGAAATGGAATTTTCGACGTAGGGCTACGTCTTTGTGGAATATACCGGGGTGCAAATTGAAAACAATTGTGTGACAAAATAGTGTCAGGTTTTAAGGGGAAAGGGGAAACTCTGTAAATGAAACTGTGAAACAGTGTTCACTGTGTTCCGGCAGGCAAGTAGGATGCAATGGAATTTTTTTCTTGAATGTAACTTTGGTTTTGAACGAAAAAACTCATTTGATTTTTTTTTAATTAATGACGTCCTCTGTCACTTTAAAACCTGACACTATTTCGTTAAAATATTGTTTTGATTTGCACTCCAGTATATCCCAGTAAGACGTAGTCCTACGTCAAAAATTGAATTTCAGACTCGACCTTCTCCGATTTGCAACAAAACCTCAAAATAACTAATTTGATATTTTTCAACAAACCATAAATAGCTGTGCTGGTGGTGTAGTGATAAACGTGATTGCCTCTCACCTAAAGGGCCTGAGTTCAATCCCAGTCGGCGCCGCCTGGATTGTCTGAGGCATAACATCTCTGATCACACCTTCCTTCGGAAGGCCAGTAAACCCGTTGGTCCCCGGTCCATGAGTTGATGGGTCCATAGGTAGGGTCCAGGTGTGGGAGCAGCCTCCCTGGCGTCGGTTGTATTGGTACTCAGACTCCGGGACAGGACTTTACAATCCAGCTTCTCACCTATCTTAGGCTCTGAGCCATTAACCATTAAGTGAAAATTCACCAAATGCAACGGAGCCTCTCAGTACGGAAAACAAGATCGACGAAAAATAAATCAAAGAAAAAAAAAAGGCATTTAGGCTGTGAACCATTTGGTGGATTATTTTAACTTTTGGTTAAAATTTGACAGATGGAAAGTTATCGATTAACCCTGCTATCCGAGCGTGGTTACTTCTGACAGACAAGAAGTTAAATTTAGACAACTGTGGCTGAGTTCTTCTCGAAAACCGATCGATCGACAGCACAGGGATTTTCGAACATAGAAAATAACTTTCGAAATGTCACTTTTGACCATGAGTGAAATTTAACTGGCCTTAGGCTGTGAACCATTTGCCGAGTTAAATTTTACTCGTGATTAAAAGTGACATTTCGAAAGTTATTTTCTATGTTCGAAAATCCCTGTGCTGTCGATCGACCGGTTTTCTAGAAGAACTTAGGCTGTGAACCATTTGCCGAGTTAAATTTAACTCGTGGTTAAAAGTGACATTTCGAAAGTTATTTTCTATGTTCGAAAATCCCCGTGCTGTCGATCGACCGGTTTTCGAGCCACGGTTGTCAAAATTTAACTTCTTGTCTGTCAGAAATAACCATGCTCGGATAGCAGGGTTAATCGATAACTTTTCATCTGTCAAATTTTAACCAAAAGTTAAAATTATCCACCAAATGGTTCAGAGCCTTAGCCAAGGTTGTCAAAATTTAACTTCTTGTCTGTCAGAAGTAACCACGCTTGAATAGCAGGGTTAATTGATAACTTTCCATCTGTCAAATTTTAACCAAAAGATAAAATAATCCACCAAGTGGTTCAGATCCTTAGGTTGTGTTCCATTTGGTGAATTTTCACTTAAATTTGACACTTCGAAAATATATTAAGATGTTCGAAAATCCGTCTGTTATTGATATTCCAATTTTCGAGAAGGATTTTGTCAAAATTGATTGCTTGTCTGTCAGGAAATAAGTCTGGAATAGCAGGTTTATTTGAAAATTTTCCATCTGTCAGCCTTAACAATATTGTGCAATTCTTCTATCAGGCTATCAATATATTTGTAGCGCATTGCTGATTTGTGGAGTAGTGTTAAGCTAAAATAAGTCTTGTCTTGTGAGTAACTTATGATACTCCAAACTACAGTCACTGAAATGTGTGTACAATTTCTCCCCCAAGCGAAACACAATGCCCCGTCACCGTCTGTCTTACTAACAATCAAATATTAGCTCGTGGATGAATAGGACAAATCTTTACCTTTCTGCTATCTTGACTGATAGCAGGAGGTGCAAGATGCCCACCTCAAAGATGCTATTAACACCAAATGTCATCTTCGTCGTTTCGTCATTGCCCCCTCGTCAACAGAGCTTACCGCTAAGCGCCTACTGAGTTGCGGGTGTGGTTTTCCCACACCGAATAGGTAAATATTTGACAGTAACCGAGAGCCGAGAAACTATGTTTATCACAAGTCACGGCACTATGATTCACTGGAGAAGACAAAATTGCAACTCACGCAATCCGAACTTGATAATCGATTTATCTGGGTCGCCAGCACTTGTTGGCTGCAGTCCTCCCTCGTCGTAGCGGTTTCTGTGCCCGGCCTTCCTAAAGAGCCCAAAGCGGACCGGAGTGCACAGCGGCAGTAGTAGCGGGGTGGTAGAACTCGATTACGGAGATTATGAAACCTGTTTTCCAACTTGTCGTCGCCGTCGATCGATTAATGTCGATTGCGGTTTTTCTCCAAAGCGGGGCTCCGCGTAAAAAGTAAAAACAACTTCAAGTACCGCAATCGCAGTTGGCTTTGCACCACCCCCCCCCCCCCCCTCCACTTTGTTTGAATGTAGGTGGGAGAAAGGAAATCATTTTTTCGGATGGTTTCGGATCTAAAGCGATTGGTTCCCAATTCCTCCACTTGAGTTGTGGGGTGGATCGAAGCAGCTTTTATGAAAACATTTTTGGATCAGAATTATTGCTCCACATCGTCATGATAGCGATCAGATCGAAGTTAACTCGATGGCAATGAATGGTGGTGGTCAAGTGACTGGCTACAATCCAAAACCTGTCACAGTCCGCCAGATAGCAGTCAGAGCCTACTTGGTATTGATCATCTATAGTACTGCAGGTGCGTAACATTTCAAGTTTGAATTCCCTGGTGCGGTGCATTGACAGATCCATTCCAGTCAGACGAAAAAAAAAAACAAATCACCATGGAAAGTGAAATTGGGTGGATAATTTCCACTCCCCACCGACTGCGCTTATTATTCAGGGCGCACGCAGTAATTTGAGCTGAATTAGCTAATAAGCGACCAACGGCTAAACTGAGTGCGAGTGCTTGCTCCACCACGACGATTTGTAGGTAGACGAAACGTGATGCAGATTTTAGCTCCCTTTTTTTTCGTTTCGTTGTTATTTTCCAATATGGTCTTGCTCTACCGGCTCGACTAGTAGTAAACAGCATTCGCATTCTGCATACATTAAATTGGGAATTACTTTTCGATACGCAAACGTGACTCGAACGCCGCTCTAAGAAGTACCCGTCGTTACTTAGTAGCAGACGGCCGCCGGTGGCCTGATTGATTCGATAAGCTTTAAATGCGATTAAGCGAATTGAATGCAAATGGAACTACTCAACCAGCATGCCTATGTATTCGCCCGAACTGACCGAGGCCATGCGCGTTGAAGACGTGAAGATGATTTTTGACTTTGTTCCTCGTGTTGCATTTCATCCATCGCATTAAAACCAGAACCGATCCAAGGTGAGCAGGGTCCGCAAAATTCCGGTGACAAAACAAACGTAAACATTTTTTTCCCCCCAACCTCGCGTTCTTCGATAAAATTCTCGAAACCGGCTTTTGTTGCCATAGAAGCAGAAGTATAGATGGGAGCTGCTAATCGCAGTGGCCCGTCCGTCTGAAGCGCGATCGATGCGGTCATCATCATCATCACGTGTGCCGTGCAAAAATTCCAAACTCGATTTATCACCTCGCTCTGCGGCTGGCTGTCATCGTCGCTGTTGTTTGTTTACGGCTGATATAGCTTCTGGAATGTTTTTGTGTTCTCGACGAACTACACGATTCGATAAAATGTTATTGGTCAACTTTTCTGGACGAAGCTGTTTTGTTCGGAAGTGGGTTTTATCATTAGATGCTTTATTCACGGTGTGTTTCATAGAATGATATATAAAATAGTTGAAGGAAAAGCTTTACTGATGTCAACATGAGACTTAGGGCGATATTTATTAACTACACACTTAGAAATACCTAATCTTACACGTGACGGAATCCATCTTTGACATAAAGGATGAGACGTAAACAAACATGTCAAGTAAAATAGAGTGCTCCGAGACTGAAAAGTTCGAAAGTACGTTTGATTGAGCTGAATTTCACGTCTATTAGTACTCAATTTTATGTCAAAATTGATGCTCGTATATGTCAGTCTCAGAGCACCTAAATTTACATCAATTTTTCTAAGTGAGTAGGAAAAGTTATGAAAAGGACAGAATTGAGTACGGCAGTATAAAAATTTGAAGAGAAGTTGAAAATAAGCAAGGGCCATTTGAATGTCAGTATGAATCAAGCGAAAACTTTTTTTGCCAAGCTGAGATTGTAATCTTTGCTATCAAATCGTTCGAAGCATTTACCTGTGAGCGGCAGATGACGCGATTGTATCGGTCTCATACAGGTCGTATGAGAAAATGGAAAAATTGCCAGTCTTCTTGACATGTTGTCTTCAATATAACACCATCTCCTACTAAGATCTATATTGATTCAATGACGTACGAAGCGCTCATTCTGAGCTAAGAGGAAGAGATGACAGTTGGCTTCTTACTTTTTTATTTCTATCTTTATCTCTATCTTTATCAATCTCTATCTCTATCTTACGCACATGAAAGCGGCCAATCAGGAGCTGGTTCACGTTTGACAGAAAAGTGGTTCATTTTCGCCCCCGTATTGTCACCTCTTCTCTTAGATTCTGAGTGCTCGGTGGACCAGCGACTTAAGACGCGAGCCTTAAGCCAGTGACAGATGGTGGACATGAAACCGACCACACCAACCAGCGAGGAAGGAGTCAACATTGAACCAGGAACGGAAATTAGAAATTGTATGTAATACCAATATCCATTTGATAACCGTGATGCATACATGCGGGGCTTATTGTGAGTGAAAATTGCTTCGGAATGGGCGTGACTCTTCAGACATTCTGAAATGGATTGCTGGATCTACAAAGCTATCACCTTCTAACTCCCGGACTAAAACCATAGAGGTAACTCTAAGACTAGTAGGTCCCGAAGAAACGTGCTCAACTTTTTAGCTCAGCTCTGGTACTATCTTGGTCCCAAGCTAATCGATTCACCCCTCGAAACATAGGAAAATCCAATAACCCCTCATTTTATCTGTTAAACTTTCATAGCGAATCAAAACAAACATAGTATAGTACTAGAACTTCGATCAGAATGGGGTACGTTAATCGATTTGCTTGCGACCAATAGGCTAGTCAAGTAGTGAGCCAATTTAAAATCGTTAGTTTCCACCGGTTGCTAAAACTGTCTGAAATTACCGCAAACGAGAAATTGCAGATGACTTTCTTCCATAATACCACTGCCGGGGTTAGATTAAATACACACACACACACTTTGGCAAACGGAATACCGTGGCAGTACGGAGGACGAAAGCTTGCGACCAGAAATGGAAATGGAAACCGAAAGCTTTCGACAAGGATCTTTTCGTTGAAGCACTCCGTGTGGATAGGGGCCCCGCGGATCTGAAATCGGAGGAGCTGACAGAAACGTTGATGTTACGACCATGCCGAGGACACTGGAGCCAAATAACAGACGGCGTCCAGCTTACTGGTGGAACGAGGCACTTAGGCTGTGAACCATTTGCCGAGTTAAATTTAACTCATGGTTAAAAGTGACATTTCGAAAGTTATTTTCTATGTTCGAAAATCCCTGTGCTGTTGATCGACCGGTTTTCGAGAAGAACTCAGCCACAGTTGTCAAAATTTAACTTCTTATCTGTCAGAAGTAACCACGCTCGTATAGCAGGGTTAATCGATAACTTTCCATCTGTCAAATTTTAACCAAAAGTTAAAATAATCCACGAAATGGTTCAGAGCCTTAGCAGCCTCCACGCTAGTTGTCTCAGAGCCCAAATACGTGTTCAGAGAGCAAGAACAGAAGTAGACAGAGACGAACAAAGAGGATTGTTTCGAGCGGCCAGGGCCGCACTTAAACGAGAGATAAAGCAGACCTAGTCAAACTGTTTGAGTCGTGATGGCGAAGATCAGAGGTCCAACGATGCCCGCTGAAATGTGCACAAGAGAAGCTGAAAGTCATCGTTGAAGGACTTTTCCCGAAGCACGACCCAACGACCTGGCCACCTACACCGTACGGAGAAGGAGAGAGAGATAACGTCGAAGTCACCAACGAGAAACTCGTAGCAGTGGCGAAAGGATCGAAGGTGAAGAAAGCTCCCGGTCCGGATGGAATCCCCAACGTAGCGTTGAAAGTGGCGATCCAGCCGTCCCGGACATGTTCAGAATGGTGCCGCAGAAATGCCTGGACGAGGCTCACTTCCCTGCCAGGTGCAAGACACAGAAGCTAGTGTTGCTGCCGAAACCAGGAAAACCGCCGGGAGATTCAGCATCGTACAGGCCTACATGCCTGCTGGATACACTCGGAAAACTCTTGGAGATGATCATCATAAACAGGCTGACGAAATGCACGGAGAGTGAGAACGGATTGTCGGATAGGCAGTTCGGATTCCGGAAAGGGAAATCAACGGTGGATGCAATTCGTGAGATAGTGGTCGAAAGAGCCGAGAAGGCGTCCAAACAGAAGCGGAGAGGAGATCGATATTGCACGGTGATAACGATCGACGTCAAGAATGCGTTCATCAGCGCCAGCTGGGAGGCCATCGCCGAAGCGCTGCATAGGGTGAGGGTCCCTGCCTACCTGTGCAGGATCTTGACGAGTTATTTCCAGAACCGGGTTCTGGTCTACGAGACAGACAAGGGACAGAGACCGATTAGGATCATAGCGGAAGTTCCACAAGGCTCCATCCTTGGTCCAACGCTCTGGAACGCGATGTACAACGGTGTGCCAACACTGAAGCTTCCCAAAGGAGTTGATATCGTTGGCTTTGCGGACGACGTCGTCTTGACGATAACAGGCGAGACGCTGGAAGAGGTGGAAGTGTTGACAACCGAAACAATCGACATGATTGGTAACTGGATGCAAGGAGCGAAGCTGCAGATAGCCCACCACAACGCGGAAGTGCTATTGGTCAGTAACTGTAAAGCGGTGCAGCGGGCAGAAATCACCGTCGGGATGATCGATGACCGGCTAAACTTCAACAGCCACGTCGAATATGCCTGTGAGAAGGCTTCGAAGGCCATCAATGCGGTAGCTAGAATCATACCGAACAACTCTGGTCCCAGCAGTAGCAAGAGATGTCTTCTGGCCAGTGTGTCGTCATCGATACTGAGATATGGAGGTCCAGCCTGGGTTCCAGTGCTGGAAACGAAGCAAAATCAAAGCCATGCGAGTCGTGAGTGCGTACAGAACCGTCTCGTCGGAAGCAGTATGCGTTATCGCCGGAATGATCCCTATCGGCATCACCCTGGCGGAGGACAGCGAGTGCTACAGGTGGAGCGAAGCTGGAAGAGTGCGATAAGTTGTGAGAGCGGAGTCGTTGGGTGAACAGAAAACACGGAGAAGTCAACTTCCACCGAACGCAGTTCCTGTCTGCCCACGGCTGCTTCAGGAAATACCTGCATCGGTTCGGACACGCAGCGTCACCCCTCTGTCCGGAGTGTGGAAACGTGGATGAAACGCCGGAGCATGTGGTCTTCGACTGTCGAAGGCAGAACGAAGGGAGATGCCCGTCCTTGACGTGGAGAATGTCGTCGTTGAAATGTGTCGAGAGGAGGGCACTTGGAATGCCGTCAGCAGGGCTGTCACTCAAATGCTGTTGGAGCTGCATCGTAAATTAAAAGACGAGCAGCGATCTAGTAACGCCAACTAGTGCTGAGAGTATGAGAAGTGCATGAGTACAGCCACCCTCCAAAGTAGTCACTTCACCGCCCAAGTAACTACAAGTTCTGATAAAAGACTTTTTGTGGCTTAAGCAGCTTGGTTGAAGGTGGTCTATAGAATTCTAAGCAGCCTCATTTTTAAGTCGTTATAAGAACTTGAAAGTTCCGGTACCATAATTGAAGAGCATTCTAAGCAACTTCTGGCGGAACTTGAACCGAACTTTTAGAAAATAAGTTTAAAAACAGGTCATCTATACCAATTTTATGAAAGTTATTTCTAATATTAGTATTAGAGCTGTTTGAAGAATTAGGGAACTTTTAAGATACTTTAAAGTAGCTAAGAAGTTCCGCTGGGAACATGTTCGGAACTTTGTTGTGGCCATGCTTTCAGCCTTGCCTGAAGTTCCTCAGAAGTGCTTAGGGATGCTTTTTGGAACTTTGTTTGAACTTCAAGTTGCTAGGGGTGCGCATCGGAACTTTATGGAACTTGAATGTGGGTTTTATCGTTGAATACGGAACTTTTCGTTGCTTGGAAAGAAAGTTCTGTCGGAACTTTATTCGAACTTTATGGAGCTTGAAAGTCTTGTTGGAGCTTGATTTGAACTTAATGGAACTTGAAAGTTCTGTCGGAACTTTATTTGAACATTGTGGAACTTGGAAGTGAGGTTTATCGTTTAATGCGGAACTTTTGGTTACTTGGGCGTGGTCCCAGGAGGATCGAGGCAGAGGAGAGAGTAGTAAATAGGCAACTAGTGGATACCCCCACCGTGCCAACTTCCCTACAGGCCAGACTTTTGAAAACGAAATTTGCGTATTTTACAATGAAATGGTCACATTTTTTAAACGAAAAGTTCAAGCGATATGTTTTACAAGTTCTTTCGAAACTGATGACAATTTTTTACAAATTTCATCGAAAATGGTCACAGCTCTTGTAAGTATCGGTCAGAATACTCAAACAAATCGATCATGTTTTTGACGTACACACTTAAATTTTTTCGCGGAGATTCCAACAGCCGAGTAGATCTGCAATTTATTTTGCTGAGATTCAGCAAAACAATTGCCGAGATTCAGCTAACAAATAACATTTTGCTGAGATATCAGCTAACAAACAGATATTTTGCAAAGATATCAACAAAAGTAAATGCCGAGGTAATCGGCTGTTGGAGATTTTACCGAGCTAGAATAAGTATGTAGACTACGTCTTACGGGAAAGTACAAGGGGTACATCGAAAATGTAAAATTGCAACCATCACGAAAAGGTGTTAGGTTTTGAACGCTTATAACTTTGTTATTTATAGTTGAAATTTAAATCAAAATACACCAATCGATAGGAAATAACTCTCCGAATCTTCTAAGACAAATAATTTTCTAATGTTACATAAAAAATACTTTTGAAAAATTTTCAAATAAAACGTGATAATTTTATTACTGTTTTCATTACACAAACGTTCTCCTCAAACCCAGTCGTCATAATCGAGTACCGCTTGGTTGCACATCGTTCTGCTTGAACTTGAAAAGTTATAAAACAGTACTGCTGTCGAGCCTCAACTCATGACATTCTCTGCTTGACCGTCAAGCAGTACAGTTCGGTTTTAGCTCGTGCTCTCGAGTTGTTCGGAAAGTTCGTTGCGATAGTGTTCGCGTTCTCTCTTTCACGGTGTTTGTGTGTGTGTGCTCCGAAAAGGGGAAGGACAAGGACCCCGGTGAAGAAAGCTGGGATCGAGATGGGAAATGACAGGTGGGCAGGAACTCACAGTCTCCCAGTGTTGGTGAGTTCTTTGCCGTTAATGTTCACGAAAAGTTCACTATTTTGCTATACAGAAATTCAAAACAAAATTTTTTATCTGCGGATTTGGACAGATTTTGACCTGTTTCATACTACCGGAAGGTGTATGCTGGTCACAAATGCCGTGCCAAACTGATTTCCTACTCAATTAATCAATCTTTGATGTGAAATTCGCTAATAAACACGAGTAGCATTTATTATAGCAAACATGCTATAACAAAATGGGCATGGTTCATTTAAGTAAACAAACTAACACTTCTTCCGACTGTGGCACCTCTCTTACTCGCCTGGAGCTGGGATGTACCCACGATGGAAAATGAACAGGTGGGCAGGAACTCACAGTCTCCCAGTGTTGGTGAGTTCTTTGCCGTTAATGTTCACGAAAAGTTCACTATTTTGCTATACAGAAATTCAAAACAAAAATTTTATCTGCGGATTTGAACAGTTTTTGACCTGTTTCATACTACCGGAATGTGTATGCTGGTCACAAATGCCGTGCCAAACTGATTTCCTACTCAATTAATCAATCTTTGATGTGAAATTCGCTAATAAACACGAGGCGCATTTCGTATAGCAAACATGCCATAACAAAATGGGCATGGTTCATTTAAGTAAACAAACTAACACTTCTTCCGACTGTTACACCTATGTATTAGCCGTCTCGGGATGTACCTACATCCAACAAGTTTGCTGTTCTTCCCATCGATGGGAATAACCAGTCAGCTGTGACGGAAAAGCGCATCAAGAAGAGGAAACGTGAAAAAGGCCTATGTTAACGAGTTCATCGAGTTAGGCGTCAAAGCCGGATTCAAGTTGGACAGAGTCGGCACCAATGTGGTGCTCCGTACAAAAACGGAGTATAACTTGGTCGTCACCCACCTGAGGACTTCCAATGTGGAATTCTTCACCCATGACATTCGCATCCCGGTGAGAAACCGTTCAAGGTCGTCATCAGGGGCCGACCAAACTTCAACCCGCAGTATATCGAAGCTGAAATCAGGGACCGATACAAGCTGGCCCCAAGTGCCGGATGACAAGGAGGGACGAAAATGTGAAGGCGTATCCGGATTCGCCATCACCATGTGACTCAGTGCCTCCGGTGTCACGCTGCGACAATTGCGCTCAAGACCATGCCACCTCCGAATGTGCTGCGGATGAAGCTGTGGCGCACAAAACTGTGGCGGTGCTCACCAAGGATCCGACAAGCAATGCCCTAAACACGAGTATTTCAAGCGTATTCGAAAACAGGCGTCCAGCAACAATCGACCAGGGCGAAGGAAGGATAAGGCCCCAGCTTTCAGCTACAATGTTTTCATAGATGTTTATCAATTTTAACAAGACATAAGAAAGTTATGTCTTTTATCTGAGAGTATATCTCCCTTAAGCAAAAATTGTCTACTCTCAAATAAAGTACCCAAAAAATGAAGAAACATGTCCCACTTTTTTTGATTTCGTCCCACTGTGCGGCACCGTTATTGATCTTTAAAATTTGGAGTCACTGAAGCTTGAGAATGGAAGTTCACTCCCAACCCCATTCAGTTAATTCATTGTGCAATTTAACTGGTTCTGATCAATCAAGGAGTAGCAACCATTTGATATTTACAGTAAGTCTAAGGCTGTGTTCCATTTGGTGAATTTTCACTTAAATTTGACACTTTGAAAATAAATTATAATGTTGGAAAATCCCTCTGTTGTTGATCGTCCGGTTTTCGAAAAGGTGTTTGTCAAAATTGATTCCTTGTCTGTCAAAAATAAGTCTGGTACAATAGCAGGTTCATTTTAAAATTTTCCATACGTCAAATTTAAGGGAAATTCACCAAATGGAACACAGTCTAAGCTAACATTTAAGTATTTCCTAACTAAATATAACTGGTATTTCAAACATTTACTATTTAAATTCATCAATCACAAATATGACTGTATCATATGAAATCACGTTTTGAAGCAGCTGCTTTGGTAAAAAATCAGTCATTAACAAGACTGAAAAAATATAGCCTTAAATAGTTTATTCTATAGAAAATAATTGTTTCTTTTCAATCTTTTTATGTTGATTGTTGACCCTTCTTAAATCCTTATGAAAACATAATACTCTACCGGTTGTGTACAAGGGCGCACATACACCGATTGGGTGCTCAATTTGCCCCAACGGTTTTATTTTGGTTACAAAACGAACATTTTTAAATCTTCTTGCATGAAAAATTAAAAAAAATCATTCGGATTTTCCACTGAAATTTGTATGATTTTTGATTAGTGATGATTTTCTTAAGGTGACCAAACTACCCCACTTTCCTTTTCTAGTGAAGTTTAACCTCGCCTCACAAAACTCATTTTATATATAAAATTGCCTTAAAAAACTTCTTCTCAAATTGGATTTGCTAATTAAGTGTAATCGTGTTAAATTTGCTCAAATGTAACTCGAATCTGATTGATGTTTTGATTCTATAACCGATGCTGCAGCTGTAAAGTGTATCAGGTAACGTTCATGTAACTCTGCAAATGAGGCTATACATATGTATTTATACCTATGAAAAAGTTGCATTGTTTTCACTTTTTGGCCAATCTCTCCGGTGTTGAAAATTTCATGCGCATTTACTGCTAATGTAAAAAATATCTCCGATACAAAAAAAAATAATGATTTCGACCGTGATGACGTTCTGCGAAAATTGCCAGATAAGATAGCACCCACCCCGCACAGTGCCATAGATAATTGAACATGTATTTATTTACCTGGCCCATCTGGCTTTTGTTCACCGTGAAAACCGAGCAGATGATGGTCCAAAAACTCACAACATTCCTATATTGACAAATCAAATCAAATCGAGTGGAAAGTGGAGTGTATCTTCTCTGTTCGACTGTTCAATGTTTGATAAAAAACAACAGACCTCCAATTAGGTGTTAAATTAATTGCATTAGATAACACGACGACGGACAAACAATGAATGGGAAGTCAATTTGATTTTATGTAAGTTTTCAGAAGAAATGCAATCGTTGTAATTCAAAACATGATCAAGTTTTTCACTGCCACGAGGCTACTTTGTTTTTTTTTTGTGCTTACCTTATTTTCCCCTGTTGCTCCGTATGTGCCTTCGAGAAAGACAAAAGTCGCCTAAAGGTCGCCACTTCCACTATTACCGATTTATTGGACACCGTGCCGAGCAAGTTGGACTCGCAGGGAAACAACAACAACACCAACAAAAACAGTAAAATAATAACACACAGAGGTCCAAAGATAGAACCTTGATTCAGCTGAACACACCAACACAACCACCTTGTGGTTTCCTCTTCTTCCTTTTTTTGTTTTGGTGTGTACTTCAATAAGAACCTGAAAACACTATAGCCAAAGCATTCACATAAGCTTCGCCTGAAGAACGCACTTTTTAGACTCCGCGGAGAACTTTAGAGGTCTCTCGATCGTGTGGGGTATTATTATTGTTATTGGTGATTTCCTTTTCTTCTGCACGTTTTTCTCTTTTACTCTTCCCGAAATTCCGGTTTTCTAGAAACCCTCGCGCGCGCCTTCACTTACTAACGTTGGCCGTGTTCACCGTTTACCTGTTGCTACGATACTGACTCATCGAGCGGAAAGGTGGCTCAAGCAAAGCCTACTACGGTTACTCTCGCGGCGCGTCACTCACTCTCTTGTCTTCTGTTTCTGGAGCTGCTCCGGAGTTCCTTCTCTGTGCAGAAGGCCGTTTGTATGGGTATGGTGTATGCCTTACTTGACCATCTTCACATCTTACCACAAACCGCCGACAACCTGTTTCTGAGATATCGAATCGCACAGAATGATCGCCATGCATTGTGGGGTGCATGGAGAGTATAAGGACTCTCACGTAAACAGCTCTTGTGCTTTGTCGCCGCGAACGCGATAGACGCGTCGTCGAGTGCATCAAGGAGAACGGAGGACAACCTTAGCCGAAAGCGTTCAACTTTGAGTGTTTTGGTTGGATTTTACAGGTTACGAATGGATTTGTTTTGATAGGTAGAACCGAGCCGACAGGGTATGAATATTCATGGAAATGTTGGGGATATTTTAAACTTTGCCAAGTTCAGCTACCATTGCCATGTTATATGAGGAAAAGAAGTTTTATTCATGAATAGGCTATTTCCGTCTCAAAAAAATAGAGGAAAGACAGGGTCCACTATCTGATTTGCAAATCGTGAAGAATGTGTTATAGCAAGTGGAAAAATAATAGATTTTATGTGACTTTTACAGAAATTCAATCAACTCTCCACAATTCGATGTTCTATTTAGCTCGGTGGATTCGGTGGTCCCTTCATTTTTTCTATGTATCGTACTCGCCAAAAGTCGATATTTCCACAAGTCGATGCCTCCTTTGGTTGATGTTCTGTGTAGTGTTATTTTGATTCTATAAATCGATATTTCCATACCATGATACCCATCGGTAAAATCAGCACATGTTTCTGGTGTCCTTGGGAAAATGGTCCTTATCAAAATTCAAACTTGAGTACTTAGGGCAAACGTGTCAGGTGTGACAACGAGATCAAAAAATAAACGTTTTCATATGTCTTCGCCTCTAAAATAAAATCAGAAAATAGGTACAGTCAGGAATCCTTATTTCCGGGGTAACTGGGGCGTGAATAAGGAACCGCAAATAAGGATACCCACAGCTTATATGATTTTCACTAGTGGGAGCTGTGGCGGATTATCTCATTTGTTACAATATATAGAACTATACTGTCTTCGACAAAGTTGTTGTAATGAGATAGACCAAGCCTGTGTCATTGGATTTAGGTTTAATTGGGAACTACGCCGCTAGGGACGCTTCACTTTTATGTTACTTATGACGGGTGCTATAATATATGGATCTTAGGTCCAACATACAATATTTCGTGATCATGGCCATATAGAAGGTTACTGTCTTCAGCAAAGTTGTTCAAGTGACCAAGTCGTTTCGGATGGTGGCCATATTAGTTCAGAACTATCTCACTACGCAGCGCTAGTGTGCACATGAGTTTCCTATATAAGCTGTATCTCAAAATCCTGGCCATATAGAAGGTTACTGTGTTGAGCAAAGTTGTTCAGGCGACCAAGTGCTTTCGGATGGTGGGCATAATAGTTCAGAACTCTCTCACTACGCAGTGCTAGTGCGCATGTGAACTTCCTATATAAACTGTATCTCGAGAACCTGGCCATATAGAACGTTGCTGTCTTTAGCAAAGTTGTTCAGGTGACCAAGTGCTTTCGGATGGTGGTCATATTATTTAAAAACTCTCTCACTACGCGGCGCTAGTGTGCACATGAACTTTCTTAATATGTGTTATATCCGTAACCAAGGCCAACAAGTAAAACAAGCTGTTGTTAAGAGCTACTATTTATTACGTCTATCTTGGTTGTGTGGGAATCCCAGCGCAGGTGTACACAGGTTATCTAAACCGAACTACCGGACAATAAACACCCGTCCCGGGAGTCACGTGATAACGAAGAAAAATAACAACCGCGGACTACGTTCTACGTGCGTCTTTATTTACAAGTTACAATGGACTAGTCAACAAACATAAATTGTACACACATCAGCAATTTATGCTTCGTCAGTCTCTCACTCTCACGCACTCATACACACTCATACTGGCAGCTGTCATCAACGTTCCCGGGGGCTGCTATAGACACTCTTGTTGATAGACACGCGTCCAGGGGCATTCACTACTTACTTCCAACACTCCTCCTTAGTGAAGCCCACTACTGCATCTACTTACAGCACTCCTCCTGCTTTACGTTACTACTGGCTGCATCAGGTAGTATAGTCCTCCGTTCCTATCACCGACAGCGACAACCTTGCCAGCTTTCAATATTCTGCAGTCCTTCGCACCAAACAGCACTTCGTAGCCATTGCTGGTTATTCGACTCACCGACAGCACACTTCCAGATAATCCAGGAACGTATAGCAATCCATTAAGCTTCATATCTACAGCTCCGCCTTCCAATACGACACCTGTGATCCTTCCTTGACCACTTCCTCTTGCCTTTACCGTTCTTCCGTCCGCCAAAGTCACCTTCTCTTCACAGAACGTCATACTGTCGAAGCTCACAGTCGATCCAGTCATGTGCTTCGAACAGCCAGTGTCGATGATCCAACGATCGTCAACCGACACATCACTTGCAGTCGTCGTCGTGAAACACACTCCTCGACTACTGCCACTGCTACCGGCATCCGATTGCTTGTCCTTAACCACCATCGACTTCGTTTGGTTTTGTTGCTCCTTTGCATTCCTCTCCGCTAGCAACAGAGGACAATTTCGCCGCAAATGTCCTTCCTGTTTACAGTAGTAGCAAACCCGAACAACGCTTCTTCTTTCTTCCATTCGTACTGTGGTTTTCAGCGCCCTCTCTTCTAGCTTTTCGTGCACTCGACGTTCGCATCTTCTCCGCCACTCATCCAGAAGCTTACCTTTAACGTAATCCAGCTTCAAGTCTTCTTCCGGACGACCTTCCAGAGCAGTGACGAGTGGGTTGTACATCTCCGGAAAACTCGATAACAAAATCGCCACAACCAGATGCTCTTTCAAAGCTTCTCCCATGCTTGCTAGTCGATGCACCAACTCCGACACTTGGACTAGATGTTCAGACATACTGCCATTTTCCGTTAGACGCATCGAGCACAACCTCCGCAACACATGGATCTTGTTTGATAACGATCCTCGCTCGTGGTAGCCTTTGACCTTGTCCCACATCTCCTTTGCACTAGCAGCTCCCATAATGTGGCACAGCTGACCATCTTCTAGCGCCAAACCGATCGTCGCTCGAGCCCTTTCGTTGTTCCTTGTCCAAGCTAATGTAACCACCTCCGGCTTCGCGTCAATAACCGTTGTCCACAGATTGTCCTTGAGCAGCAACAACTCCATCCTAAATTTCCAGCTTGCCCAGTTGAAATCGTTCAACCGGTCTAATACAATCTTTGATTCGGCCATTGTTCACGAAAAAAAAACACTACGCGCAGTCGGGCAAAGAAAACAACTTCACAATCGAGAGAACAAAAAAAAAACAATGTTCACAATTCGATACTTTCCACAAAGTTCTTTGTTCTTTCCGATTCCACTATATAAGCTTTTTCGAACGAAGCGTATCTTCTTCAGTCAAAAAAAAATCGCACTTTTTGAAATCGGACCAGCAAACAACAAGTTTACACTTCAGCCCGTACAGGAGAGAAACACAAAAAACAAAATTTCTCCTCCTCGAACAAAACAGACGCAAAGCAGTCCACACAAAATGTCTCCTCCAGCGGAAAACACTTTTTCACTATTATTTTCTTCACGAATCTGGGCCCATAACCTGTGGGAATCCCAGCGCAGGTGTACACAGGTTATCTAAACCGAACTACCGGACAATAAACACCCGTCCCGGGAGTCACGTGATAACGAAGAAAAATAACAACCGCGGACTACGTTCTACGTGCGTCTTTATTTTTCAAGTTACAATGGACTAGTCAACAAACATAAATTGTACACACATCAGCAATTTATGCTTCGTCAGTCTCTCACTCTCACGCACTCATACACACTCATACTGGCAGCTGTCATCAACGTTCCCGGGGGCTGCTATAGACACTCTTGTTGATAGACACGCGTCCAGGGGCATTCACTACTTACTTCCAACAGGTTGGTGGTTGGATAAAGAATCCATCTCTAACTTATGACAGTCAGGCAAGGCCTACTACATCTAGGCGTACTACATCTCCCCCTTGTAGAAAATGTCATAGGAAGAGAGCCATCTTGGAATTCTTGATTCTCCTACAGAACGTCGAATAAAGTCTCCAACCGCATCAGATGACACGGGCTTTTGTGCGGACTGAAGTTCTCCATCTTGAGCAGCAGGTTCATGATCGATTGTCGAAAAAGGATTTTCGCCAGACGTACTTGCCACTTGACCATCAGCTTCGAGTGATACGGAACCAACAGGAATAGGGACATCGTGATTGAATGGCACTTCTGGATCCAACGGTACAGCTTCATCTTGAATTTCATCAAGCAGGATTTCCCATGGTAGTTGCTGCGTCGCTTGCTCTGGATCATCAGAAGTGTGACGAGGGCGCATTTGGTTTACATGCGACCTCACCAGCTTCGGTCTCCCGTTCATGTCCAGTGCAACGATATAGTTGACGGAACCTTTCCGTTCGATGACTCGACCAGGAATCCAGGACTTGGCGTTTCTGCGATGCTGTTCAACGTAGACCAGGTCATCTTCTTCAGACTCGCGCTTGACTGCTCCATGCCGCCAATTGAACTGTTCGTTTTGTTTGTGGTTCTTGACAGCTTCAGTTACAGGAACAGGTTTCTTCAGTAGGTCCAAAGTGGTGCGCACTGGTCTTCCGAGGAATGCTTCTGCTGGAGACGTCGACTGCGGTGTGTTTCGGTTTGGGATTGAACGATACACCGAAAGGAATGTCTGCAGGTGCTCCAGAGTGAGTGATCCTTCCCCCTTGGCTAACTTCTTGAGGCCACGCTTGAGTGAATCAACGAATCGCTCCGCTTGGCCGTTGGACTGCGGGTGATAGGGAGCAGTGCGGAGATGGGTGATACCATTTGCACGGCAATACTGTTGAAACTGCTCGCTGATGAATTGCGTTCCGTTGTCTGAGACCAATGTGTCTGGGTTGCCGTAACGAGAAAACGTTTCACGCAGCATATTCAGGGTTGCAGTTGTGGTAATGGATTGAGTGCGAAAAATTTCGGGCCACTTAGAGAAAGCATCTACCATGACGAAATAGTAGTATCCATGGATCGGACCAGGAGAGGCCATGACTCCAAGGTTGCTTTTGTCGAGGACTTCGCTGCTTCAGCACATGCAGTGCACTGACGGACAAATTGCTCCACATCGCCGTCAACGTTAGGCCAGTAGATGTAACTTCGGGCCAGAGATTTCATTCGGTCCATTCCTGGGTGTCCACGATGCAGTTGACGAACGATCCGCATCCGAAACTTTGATGGGACGACGATTCGATCGCCGAACATAACGCAGTTGTCGACAACTTGAAGTCCATCTCGTCTGGCGAAGAACTTCTTGACATCAGGATCAGCAACTTGCTTCGCATTTGCTGGCCAACCTTCGTTAAGGAAATTCACCACTTGCTGAAGAACTGGATCCTTTCGCGTCTCAGCCACAATCATCTGGTGCGTGACTGGAAGATTGCTGATGGTGTCGTCGAGAATTGCTTTTACTTTAGATTCGACGCACACGGCGGCTATGACGTAATCCTCATCTGGTCTATGCTGCGATGACATTAGCCGGGATAGAAAATCTGCATAGCCAAAATTCGTCGATGAAACGTGTTGGATGTCGAAATCGTACAGCAGAAGTGTCAAGGCCCAGCGCTGCAAACGGCTTGCTGTGTAAACAGGAATACCTTTCTTTGAGCCGAAAACCTTGAGCAGCGGTTGATGATCGGTTTGCAGGAGGAAGTGTCATCCATACAGCATTTTGTGGAAACGGGTGACAGCGAATATCAGGGCCAATGCTTCCTTCTCCACTTGTCCGTAGTTCATCTCTGCTGGGGTCAGTGAGCGCGAGGCGTGCGCAATTGCCTTCACTTCACCGGTCGGGAATCGATGCATGATGACAGTGCCAAGGCCGTACTTTGATGCATCTGCTGCAACAACGGTTTCCTTTGACGGGTCGTAGCGTGTAAGCAGCAGGTCGGAAAGTAGAATGGCCTTGAGCTGCTCGAAAGACTTCTGGCAATCTTTGGTCCAGTTCCAGCGTGCATCTTTCTTGAGGAGGCTGTCCAGAGGAGCCCTGAGTTGCTTCATCTGCTTAACGAATCTACCATAGTAGTTGACAGCACCGAGGTAGGAACGGAGTTGCTGGACATCATTCGGAAACTGCATCTTGGAAATGGCCGAATACCGTCCTTATCCACGATGTGTCCGAGAAACTTGATCTGGGAGAGTGCGAAACGACATTTTTCGAGGCGTAGGTGAAAGCCATACTCACGGATCTGCTCGAGAACAGCGTAGAGACTGCAATCGTGTTCCTGCTTGGTGCGACCAGCGATGCGGATGTCGTCCACATACGGCTTGACTCCTGGGCTGCCGGCCACCATGCTGTCGATGATGCGCTGGAAAGCGCCGGATGCCGATTTGACTCCGGGGGGTAGTCGGTTATACTGGAACAGTCCACGATGCGTGTTGACCGTGAGTAGCTTTCGCGATTCCTCCTCGACCACGACCTGTAGATAAGCGTCAGACAAATCGAGATGAGTGAAGTAACGTGCTCCAGCTAGTTCCGCAAAGAGGTCGTCAGGATGAGGCAGTGGATGATGGTCACATTCTAGCGCGTTGTTCAGCCCCGTCGAATAATCGCTACATACACGGACTGATACATTGTCCGACTTGCGTACGACGACTATTGGTGCTGCCCAGTCCGAGAATTGAACTGGAGAAATTATACCGTTTTGCTGGAGCCTCTCAAGTTCTGCGTCCACCTTGGCGAGTGCAGCGTACGCTACTGGTCGTTTCGGGCAATATGCAGGACGTGCGTCAGGCTTGAGGTACAACTTCACTTGCGCTTTTGTGCATCTACCCAGCGTGCTTCGAAAAACTTCCGGAAACTGTTGCTTGAGTTGATTGGTGAACTGATCAGAACGTTGGTGTACGACGTTGACCAAGCTGCTTATCGGCACAGACCACAAATCGAACAGATCCATAGTCTCGATTCCTAGAACGTTGAGTTCAGCGCTGCTTGAGATGAAAATGCGACCAGTCTTGGTAACATTCTTGATGGTGATCTCGGTCTGGAACTCAGCGAGAAGGTTGAGATTGCCACCAGAAGCTGTAACTGCAGATTCTTCCGTCGGTTGAGTGGGTGGCTGTCCGATGCTGATCCATGTTTCTTCTGAGATTATGGTGATATCGGACGCCGAGTCGTGTTGAAGTTTGACTGCTACACCATTGAGCTCGACCGGGATGAACTTCCGCTTGCTTCCGATGTTGCGAACCGTGTAGATGCTTTTTGTCTTCACGTTCTCTTTGGATTTGGTCTGTTTGAACGGTTTCGACGGCGCATACTTGTTGCTGTTGCAATATAACCTTCCTTGTATCCTTGTTGCTTGCATCTGGAACAGGTGTGCGAAGCGAACGGACACTCACGAACATAGTGCTGGTCGCCACACTTCCAACATGGCGTTTTCGGCACTTTTTGGTTCTTTTGACGTAGGACTACGTCTTTGATTACTATATGGGGGTACACTTTGTGAAAACCGAAAATGGACATGTAACAAATTAAGAAAGATTTTGAACGTTAATAACTCAGCTGCCCCTGGTCCAATTTCAATAATTTTATCACCAATCGATCAGAAATATGGCTACGCATCGATAACAATGCTCCCGAATGTTGATTTTCACAAGAAACTATTGAAAAACTGGTAAATGTCCAGCATTGTCCAAAAGCGTCGAATTAACTAACAAATCCACCAATTACCTACATGCATATGCTGCTTCCCCAGCACAGTCATCAGAGAGTAGTAAGTAGACAAAACAAGTCAAAGTGGCATTCGCCTCCGATCCTCGGGCGCGTGCTAATAGGGAGGATGGAATTGCGTAATATTCAGAACCAAACGCAAATTCTTCAAGATAACAACCATCCGTCGTCTGGCTCGCCGTGGCGGTGTCTGACGTATCTCCGGTCTGATTTACGAGATGTGCTGAAGGTGTTCCTGAAAAATGAGATCCGTGATGCTGTCACCTACACTAAACACGCCAAGCGTAAGAGGCTATGGATGTCATCTACGTTTTGAAGTGACAGAGACGCACTCTGTTTGGTTTCGGAGGTTAAATCATCACCAACTTTGGCAACAAAACGGCTCTTTTCAGGGCCACCAAGCTTATTACAGTAAAGAGTAGGAATAGAATTCATCTGCCTGTTAGACTATATTCAGAACCAACGATCACACAAAATGCTCATGTAATCAAACTGGAAGCAGGGGTACAAATTATTTTGATCAACTTTGAATCGCCACGGCCGGATATTTTCGATGCAAGAAGCAACAATCTAGCATCTAATACGACGAAGACGGCAGGAAACATTTGTGAAGCCGAGTTTTTTACGAAAGAGAGTGTCGATGAAGAGAATCAATCAATGTAGATAGGACATGTTGAAAAGTGACACAAGATATGTTTTCCGTACTGAGCTCCAATGCTACCGACAACAGGGAGGCAGCTCCCACATCTGGACCCTACCAATCGACCCATCAACTCAACCGGGGACCAACCGAGGGGGGCGACACATCTAAATCTCAAGTTTAGATGGTCAACAAATCTCACACTAGCGAATCAATCTTCGAACAATCTTCTTTCAAACCAAATGGCCAAATGGCTAGTGAAGGAATTTCAAAATATGCCTAAACCCTTTTCCACTCGCTCAGTTAACAGCACACAGGAATTCGCAAGTCAGCTTCAGGCATCAGGAGAGATTCGGGAAGATGAAGTCATGGTTTCATTTGATGTCACAGCACTTTTTCCGAGTGTACCAGTAAAGGAAGCCATCAGCTTTTTAGAGGACTGGCTTCTGAAGCAACGTGAGGATTCCACTTGGAAAAACAAAGTTCGGTCATATCTCAAGCTTACTCGTCTTTGTATGGAGGAAAATTATTTCATTTTCAGAGGAAATTTCTACAAACAAACTAAAGGCGCTCCTATGGGCAATCCGCTTTCTCCATTTTTATGTGAATTGTTCATGGCTAACCTAGAAAATACTCTGGAGGATAGGAATTTGTTGCCCAAATGTTGGTATAGGTACGTGGATGACATCTTTAGCATTGTCAAAAGGGAAGATTTATCAAAAACTTTGGAGGCCATAAGCAACGTTCACAAGGACATCAAATTTACTCACGAAGAAGAGAGAGACGGCAAACTCCCCTTCTTAGATCTTCTCATCATCAGGGAAACGTCTTCGTTCAATTTCGAAATCTATAGGAAACAAACAAACACAAAGAGAGTAATACCAAGCACTTCAAACCATTCCCATCAACACAAAATGGCCGCTTTTCACCACATGGTTCACAGGATGCAAACTCTTCCTCTTAGTGATACAGGCAAATCAAAGGAAATAGCTCACATTTTTGAAATCGCTAGACTTAATGGGTATCAAGAAAAAACAATTCAAGCAGTAATCGATAAAAGAACAAGGGATCATTTTAGGCGTATTTCGACAACTCTTACTCCAGTAACTGAGGGTTTAAAACGGGTAGCGGTGAATTTCGACAAAAACATTACCAAACCATTGATTTCAAAGTTTAGAAGTTTTGGCCTCGATTTAGTATTCAGCAGTAGGATAAATCAGCTGAAGTCACTGTTAGGATCAACTAAGGATTCAATAAATGTCTTAGGGAAAGCCGGAGTCTACAAAATCTCTTGTCCAGATTGCAATAAAATCTACATTGGTCAGACGAAAAGGACTTTGGAAACAAGGTTTAAGGAACACATCGCAGAGGTAAAAAAGGCTAACAAAGAGATAGATAAAGGGCTTCATTATGAATTTAAATCCAAGGTTGCAGAACATATCGTTAAAAAGGGGCACAATTTGACTAAGGAAAACATTAATATCCTGCGAACTGTATCTTCACCTTGGAAACTAGACGTAGCCGAAAGTCTAGAAATATTTAAACATAATCCATCAACATTGCTTAATAGAGATCAAGGAAACGGATACTCGAGACTCTTTAGCATGCTACCTAAAACAACACATCGTAGCATGCATCTACCTGTTGGAGACTGAATTTAGGTACATGGTTAGGTAAATTTTGACATGGCAGTGGATACCTGCTGATTTTTAGTACCTATTGATTAGTATATAACTCGTAGATTAAAGATGGATTCTTCAGTGGTGTTGAGTACTTGGCACTGATGAAGTCTGCAAGTAGTAGACGAAATACGCGTATCTGTCAAAAGATAAGCAATTATAACGGAATTAAAAGGAAATAAACCAACCCACTCAAAGCTCTTCACAATCTTCTTTCATTTGTCGCATCTACTTGCATCGCTCATCAATTTTTTGCAGGAAATCTTCAGAATCGTCATCAATCTTCTTTCTATCTACTCAGCGTGCGCGCAGCTAGCCACAGCAAAACACAATCTTTTTTGCATCGTAGATAGAGTCGTCCCCCTCGGGACCAACGGCTTTACTTCCCGAAGGAAGGCGTAAACAGAGATGTTATGCCTTAGAACATGCCGGTGGCGCCGACTGAGATTGGACCCAGGCCTGCTGGAGTGAGAAGTAATCACGCTAACCATCGGCGTAATCATGCTCACCATCTTTCAAGGTGATATCACGGCGAATGAGATCGACCCAAATTTGAGTTTAGTTATCTCAGAAATAAGAAATAAAGTGCAGGAACTCAGCAATGAGTAAATTTGCCTCTTGTTTTCCCAGGGAAAAATTCCAGAATTTGAAAAAAGAAAAGATTGGATTCACTCAGTATATTGAAACTACTCCGAGACTGAATAAAATTTTCGACAATTTCCTCATTTTCTGGCAGATTTTTTAGGTTTTCCACAGGAAACCATGAGACAAATTTACTCATCGCTGAGTTCCTGCACTTTTGGCGATTTATGAGTGAACTAATCCCAAATTTGGGTCGTTCTCATTCGCCGTGTATGCAAAAGGAAAAGAGCCAGTGTCGCTACTTGATAGCAAACTACTGATAATGGGAGGAGTCTTTGCAGCTTTTATACAACTTGGTTGCAATAGCAGCAGTAGGAAGGTGATGGCTAGTCCACTCCTTTACACCTAACAAGCAACAATTGACTGGTCGTGGCAAAGGAGGAAAAGGTTTGGTAAAGGAGGCGCCAAGCGCCATCGCAAAGTTCTTCGAGATAACCGCCATCGGTCGTCTGGCTCGCCGTGGTGGTGTCAAACGTATCTCCAGTCTGATCTACGAGGTGTGCTGAAGGTGTTCCTGGTGCTGTCACCTACACTAAACACGCCAAGCGTAAATGGTCATGGATGTCCTCTTCAATAAAACGGCGCTTTTCAGGGCCATCAAGCTTAAATCAGTAAAGAGTTGGAATAGAATTTATCTGTACTTGTTTGTCCATATTCAGAACCACAAGCCTCCAACGATCACACAAAATGCTCTCCAGAGTTGTAATTCTTGAAACCAAACTTGGAAGCAGGAGTGCAAGTGATTTTGATTGATTCTCTTATCAACTTTCTCTTTGAAAAAGATTACTACACATTTGGTACGCCTACAATTAAAAAATCGAAAGAGTTGAGATAATAGATATTTGATCAATTAAAAGAACTAAATGCTCTTCACATTTATTCCGTCCACTAGCGGTCCTACGTCAAGCTTCCGTTCGTGCCCCTAGGCACAGACCCTTTTACTTTTTTAGGCAGAATTATTCTGGTTGCGAGAAACAATGTTGACGTTGCGTGCTTATTTGTTCTCCACCATCAATGTGTCCTGCTTGAGATCGGCCACGAGATGGCATTCTTCCACGAGGTTCTCCAGGGTTACCTTGCTGGTGGCTTCTCCCAATTCGTTGACTGCGGTTTCGTCGGCTTCCAATTTCGAGATCAACCTAGCTCGTATGTCCGCATCCCGTGGCGATTGGAGTCCACAGACGAAACGGAGAGCTTTGAATTGGTCCGGTGTGAGCTTGGACAGCTGAAACGCTTCACAGTGTTTGTTCACCATGGCAGCATACGATGTGAAGTCATCCGCGTCACTTTTTGCATACTGGAGGCACTGGACCGAACAGTTTCTTCAGTTTCGTGACGGTTTCGTCCAGGGTGAAGTCCCGGGGATGCTTGGGAAGAATGGTGTTGACGTACTTCTCGTGCAGAGGCGTGCTTAACTTGCGAAGAAGCAATCTCACACGAGTGGCGTCATCCAGGGATTGGCCGTCCTTTGTAAAGACATCCTCGTACCTCGCATACCAGTCATCGAAGAAAACTCCTCCGTCCGGATCGTACTGGAAATCCTGGATCCCGCTTGCCAAGGACTCAATAATCTTCTCACTGCCAGCAGTCGGATTTCTTCGATTTTCCAGGTAATTGTTATATCCGCAACCAAGGCCAACAAGTAAAACAAGCTGTTGTTAAGAGCTAGGAATGACACTGATGAAGACTGCACATTGTAGTCGAAATACGTATCTGTCATGGATACAAAAATTAGTTAAGTGGAATTAAATGGAAGATAAACCCTTTTGCTGATGTATAGAGTTTTAGTAGGTTTTGTTATTAGCTCCATAACTCAAATCTGTATCTCTTATGCATCACGAATTAGCGCGGGCAGATCATGTTCCTGTTTTTCAGTGAATGTAAAATACATTCACTGAAAAACTGTAGTGGCTTCTGTTCGCTCTGGTTCGTCATGCATAAGATATACGGATTTGAGTTAGGGAAAAAAGTTGTAGCTACTAACAAAACCTACAAAAACTCTATACATCATTTTGCGGAATTCTGTTGATAAAAAAAGATAGGGGCAAATGAATGTAAATGAATGCACGAAATGAATGTAAATGATTTTCCATGCCTGAGTGTAACAGTCAATTTCCGGTAGATATGAAAAGCCACAATTACTTGCGACTACGATACATATCATTCTCATTAGAAGTGATCATCCCTACTTTCAGAAGAAAGAAATATTTATTTACTTCGCGAAGAACGTCGTCAGCTTAGCGTACACTAATGTTCATAAATGTGGGGTTCCCTTGATGTTTCACTATCATGTATCTCTCATATCTAACATCAGCGTAAAGGTACTTTACAACATTATTCGAGAAAGTTGCAAAGATTATCATCAACATTTATGCATCGAATCATTTTATCCTTCATATCCAAATCAAGGTCAGATAGGCTAGGTGATGTAGAACTTAATTTTTCATTTATGTGTTCCCGAACTTATCCTTGGTAGTGTACGAACAGAAACAGTGCAATGACGTGTACTAAAACCGAATATGAGCAACAGTTGTTCGTATTTTCGATTTTCATAAACCGGACCGACACATCGATCAGCATGATGTGCTCCTCTCTACACATGTCAGTCGGGAGTATGTAGACTTGGAAATATGATGGTCAGCATTCTTATGTTGAACCGGCCTGCCCCGATACTGCGCCTTGAAGGATGTTTCTTATGGCCATTTCTGAGATCCGAAAATATTTTCCGGGTTTCCGAGAACGCAAAGTAACCAACTCCAGTGATATGTAAGAAAAAAAAATCCCTGATTTCAGTACCTACATGTGGTGTTCAGCATTTTCACGGAGAAGTTACCTCCCCGATATTTGAAAAATTGTTCCTGTGAACATTCCTTAGATTCGGAAATTTTTTTATGAGTTTTTCGAAATGCCAAGTGACCATCTTCATTGATATTTATGTTCAACTGCCGGTGATTTCAGTGAGAGAAAATTAACCTCCATGTGGGTTCAGAACTTTTAAAAGAGAACCAGCCTTCTCTGATAGTGAACCTTGAATAATAGTTCCTAATGTCGTTCATGAGATCCTGAAATATTTTTCCGAGTTATCATGGGGACCATTCAATGATATTTGAGTTCCCACACCGCTGTTTTCAATAAGAGGAAATTATCCTAAATGTGGGTTCAACTTTTTCATGGAAAACCGACCTTCTCCGATACTGAACCATGAAATAGTTCCTATGGCCATTCCTATGATCCGGAAATATATTTACAAGTTTCTTGAAATGCTAAGGGACCACCTTCATTGATATTTGACTTCAAATACCGGTGATTTTAGTAAGAGGAAATTTACCTATATGTGGTGATCTATATTTTTGTATGGAAAATAGGTCTTCCCCTAAACTGAATCTTGAAGAAAAGTTCCTATGACCAGTCCTGGGATTCGCAAATATTTTTCCAAGATTTTTGAAATGTCACCAATTGCAATGATATATAAGGTTAAATACCAGCTATTTCTACACCGGGGAATCAAATAATTAGAGTTAAATATTTTTATGTAGTTCCTCCCTTTCCCGATGGGACCAAGTTCCAAGGACCAAGTTAATCTAAATGTAGGTTCTGCATTTTCATGGTGAATAGGTCTTCCCCGAAACTGTACTTTGAAGGATAGTTCCTATGACTATTCCGGAGATCCGAAAATATTTTCAGATTTTTTTTTTTAAATGTCAAGCGACTAACATCAATGCTAATTATATGAGTTCATACACTGATGTGTTCCGTAAGATAAAATCAACCTAAATGTGGGTTATGCATTTTCATGGAATGCCGGCATTCCCTGATACTGTACCTTGACGAATAGTTCCTGGGATTCAGATATATTTTTTGAGTTTCTTGAAACACCAATTGCAATGATATTTGAGCTCAAACACTGCTATTTGCAATAACAGGAAATCATCCTAAATTTGGGTGCAGCATTTTCATGTAGGCCTCGCTTACTCAGTCGATAAAGGCACAGCTCCAAAACAAGACCATGCCTGGACGTTACTGGGTTCGATTCTCGGTCCGGTTAAGTTTTTTTTAAAGTTGGAAAATATATCGAGTACCCTGAGCATAAAGTATCATTGTACTTCCTACTCAATTATACAATGCAAAAATGGTTCCGGCTTCGAAAGCTCTCAACAGTGGAAGTGCATATAGAAATCTAAGTTGAGAGCACGCAATAAGCTTGAAATGCGAACAATAAGAACAAGATTTTCATGGAAAACCGGCCTTCCCTGATACTGGACCTTGAAAAAAAAAAGTTTCAAGGCCATTTCTGAGATCCGAAAATATATTGTCGAGTGTTGTGAAATGAAACGTGATAATCTTCAATGATATATGAATTCAAATAAACACAGAAAAACATTCTGAATTTTACTGGTGATGTAAACATCCATGCATGCAAACATTCATGCATGTAAACTTCCATTTCACGTAAACTAGCCACTTGCAAGAAATGTTATTTACAAATATGGACAGTTGCGTATAACAAATGGAATATTTCATTGCATGTCTCATAAATTTACACGATCTACAATGTAAATCTGTATGATATATGACACTCCATTTATGTGCATCATAGTAACGGTATTTTACACTACTTTTTTTAACTGTGAAGGCAATTTACATACACGTGGATGTACCGAATTGTAGAGTTTTGCATATTCATGGAGATAAGACTACGGAGCCTTCCTTACCTCAGTCAATTTTAGCATACAGTGACCGGCATAAAAAAAGATCCACCGGCTCACTTGTTAGATAAATCGGTTTTCTTTCCCAAGCACTTTTTAAAAGCTTTATTATTGCACGTTTTAAGCTTGTTCTAGTACCACTTGTTATAGTACGTGCAAGAGTTTCAATATACGAATCAGTTCAGGTCAACCACTAACGAAATTCAAACGCACCCCTTGTGTACGGTATGACATAAAAAAAGATCCACCTGTAGAAACAAAATTTGCCGTGTAAATTCCGTTGACATACCCCTCACAATTCCTAATGTTGACATTTGTTTATTTACATTCATCGCAAATCTCTGCTGCAGCGCTGAGAAGTAAACGTATTGTGCGAAAGTAACGAGTTTTTGAAAGTTCAAATATGGGTGGAAAGAAAATCTCGTATGAAATTCGGAATTTAATCGTTCGTGACTTTGAGAAAAACGCATCTCAGCGCAAAATTGCCGAAAAATACTCTGTGAGTCACGGTGCGGTTCAAAAGATAATTTTGAAGCACCAACGGGTTGGAAGCGTTGCAGATCGATCTGGACGAGGACTTAAACGTAAATCTGATCACCGAGAGGACTCCAGAATCATCCGGGAAATCAAAAAGGATCCGTTTGTTACCATCCGCAATTCTCGATAACAGAGTGGAAAAGACCGGCGTAACCAACAAGCAGACATATTTTGCTGCCCTGGAGAAGGCCTGGAATGAACTGGATCCACAGCACCTCAGAAACCTGGTCGAAAGCATGCCGAAACGACTGCAGTCCATTATCGAAGCGAAGGGAGGTCATATTAACTACTGACCAGCTGATCATAATCGATTTTGTATGATTATAACACATGAAACATAAAATGGATCTTTTTTTATTTTTTTTTTTTTTTTAGTCTTTATTTTAGAGATTTTTAGCCTGAGGCTAGTTCATCTCTTATCTTTTTTTATGTCATACCTCAAAAAGTCATGCGAATTGAATTTGTTGTTTATTTTAAGTTTTGGAATAAAAAATACCAATATCGTTGAGTCAAAATAAACTTTTGTTATTTAGTTATCTGAGACATAAATCATATTAAATGACTTTTTGAAAAATAAATGAGTTTTACATGCATTTTTACATTCGACATCAGTGGATCTTTTTTTATGCCGGTCACTGTAGGTCCATTCTAGAGGCGGCTGGGTCCGATTCCTAGTTAAGTTCGGTGGTTATTCATCTATGCAAACATTGTATATATTTACGTTATTTGACAAATCTCAGCTAATCATGACATTCACTTATTGCAAACAAAATTAATGAAGAAAACAATTGCCGTGCGGATCTATTTGCTTTTTGCACTTCCTTCAGCGTTCCTAGTGGATTAACTGAAATGTGCCCAACTCTGGACGAAGCATTAACTTTTTTCAACAGTTGAGAAATGTTTTCACTTTATCAATAAACGTTACTGTCATTTGCAATAAAGCAATTGCCTATGTTGTAACTAACTGATGCATTTTTTTCTGCTGATATAAGTTATGCAAAGTTTCAGAATACATCATAGCAAAGTCTTGTAATTATCGGCTGTAATATCGTAATTATTAATTGAATCAGCTCGGTGATTCTTACAACAAATCACACCGTCAATAGGGACTCTGTCCGCATCGCGGAGCTTTTTGAGGTATTGGCAATTATACCATATGACGTTTTGAATGTGATTCTTAGATACGGAAATCAATAATACCTGCTGTGTAGATTATATAGTCAATATCAAGGTGGGAGGATATTTTGCTTATTGCTTATATTGCTTCCCAAACAATATTTATATGTTTACTCCAAACAAAGAAAACACAAATAACCTAGCTAGTTTCATCGACCTGCAGAGAACACTTTGTTATTCAGGGTGAAATGGAGGATGTAGGGAAAGGCATTTTATTTCTTGATGACCTTTTTCATTATCAACAACTTGAATTATTTTTTGCTAAACATACGACACCACTATTCGCATGCTTTAGTCAGCCGTCCGTAAAAATCATGTGAGCCGAAAGCTCCTCGCGAGAAATTCGTGTTTAGTACATTTTTTTCTTCTTTCCCATGCCTTGTTCGCCATGTACCGGTATATCGGGAAAATGGTATGCATGAAATGAAAATGGAAAAACGATGCGAGGAAAGTCGGAAAATTGTACTTTGAAGTACACCAAAAGATTCCTGACATTCTCACGAATCTTTTAGTATATAATTATCTGGTACTTTAGAATAAAGATCACGAGCTATCAGAGGGGAAAGATAGAACATGGTGTTTACACTTTTGCAATCACGTGGCCGGAATTGGGTGGTCTTCATGTCGGAAAAACAACCCAGTTTTTTTGTGGGTTGAATTTTCCCAAAAATTTTCCAACTATCATGTTGCTAGAAAGTTATGCTAGAGCGTAGTGTGCTTCGATTTTTCGATTAGCTTATTTTTCTAGCTCATTTTTGCGGGTTTTCCCAGATGTTCTAAAAAATCCCAGCAAGGGAATAATATCAATAATACTTCCAGACGGGGGCCTTAAATGGAAAATACTAACCCTTCTCTCTCTCTCTCTCTCTCATTATACAGGTATTCCACTAAGACGCTCACATTCATCAGGATTGGTAATGGGAGTTTTGGACAAACAGGTTCAACAGAGGCTTATTGAAGAGGAGGATTTGACTTTGGCGAAGGTAGAGAAAATCATCGTAAATCGAGAGTCTGCGGGAGTAAGGACTAGAATGATGAATGGCAATAATTATACGATAGTAGTAAGTTGATGATAACAGACGGAAGGTCTACAGCTCTCACCGGCCCAGAAGCAGCGACAGAAGAGGCAGAAATAATGGAAGCCATAGTAGTAGCCATAACAGGAGTAGAAGTAGGTTTTTTCCAACTCCTAGGAAGCCATATTTTTGCAGCTTTTGCAATAAAAAAGGTCACACTAAAAAGTACTGCTTTGAGCTTAAGAAAAAGAAGAAGAAGATGCACGTTAAATTTGTCGATACGCCAGAGGATTCACCGAAGCCCACAAATGTTAGTACGGACTACTTTAAACGGCTCAGGGAAGATCTGAAGGACAGTGGGTCAGATTCCGAAGAAAACTGCATGCAAATTTCTTCTGTAAAGCGGCTAAACGAACCATGTTTCTGGGAGCCATTAGTTGAGCATGTAAAATTGCAGATGGAGGTTGACTGTGTCTCAGCGGTGAGTGTAATCGATGAGCGGGATTATCGAAACAATTTCGGCCATTTGCCTTTAGTACCGTACAGTAACAGGTTGATGGTCGTGGATGGAGCGAAACTGGAAATGCTGGGATGTGTCAAGGTTTCAGTTGAGGTGAACGGAACCTGTGGTCAGCAATTGGAACTGGTGATTCTCAAAAATCTTAAGCGTTCGCGCAGAATCATTCCCCTATTTGGAAGGAAATGGTTGGATTTCTTCTTCCCAAAATGGCGTAAAACTTTTTCAAATGAGATAGTCGGCAACATTCCTGTAAATGCGATTGGTAACACAATGGAGGATTTGTAAGTTTGGCCATGTTATTAGGAATAGTTTTTTGGATCCAATTATTGCTTTTGAAGGAGATTTGATTCTGAAGGAAAATAGACCCGTTTTCAAAAAAGCCTATGAAGTTCCTTTGAGGCATAGACAAAAAGTGATTGAACACATTGATGCTTTGGAAAAGGATGGAGTAATTACACCCATAGAAGCTAGTGAGTGGGTTTCCCCAGTTGTAGTAGTGGATATTCGCCTGGTGATTGACTGTAAGGTCTCTATAAACAAAGTAATAGTAGCCAATACTTACCCTTTGCCAAATGTTCATGGTGATCAATACACTTAAGGGCCTTTACACCTATAATAGATTACCTCAAGGTGCTTCGTCAAGCGCTTCTATCTTTCAAAAAATTATGGACCTAATTTTGAACGGTTTACCTTTGGTGTTTTATCATCTTGATGACGTGTTAATCGCAGGGATAGACTTTGAAGACTGCAAAAAGAATCTTTATTTAGTCTTAGACAGGCTTTCTAAGGCTAATATAAAGGTTAATCTCAATAAATGCAATTTTTTTGTAAATTCTTTGCCTTACCTTGGGCACATAATCTCTGATAAAGGGTTAATGCCTTGTACGCAGAAGGTGGAAAATATTCGTGCAGCGAAACCGCCACGAAATGTTTCTGAATTGAAGGCGTTCTTGGGGCTTTTGAATTTTTACGGAAAGTTGATTCCCCATTTGTCATCTCGTTTAAAATGTCTGTACAGCTTACTAAAAAAGAATGTTCATTTTATTTGGTCTAGTGAATGCCAGAAAACTTTTGACGAATGCAAGGCTTACGTTTTAAAAGATAATCTTTTGGAGTTTTTTGATCCGAGGAAGCCGGTAGTAGTGGTTTCCGATGCTTCCAGTTACGGAATTGGTGGAGTTATTGCTCATGCAATAAATGACATAGATAAGCGTCATTTTCATTGAATAACGCTCAATGAAAATACCCGATATTACATTTGGAGGCTTTGGCAGTTGTGAGCACCATTAAAAAATTTCATAAATTTTTATATGGACAAAAGTTTACAGTTTACACTGACCACAAACCACTCATCGGCATTTTTAGAAAAGAAGGAAGAAATTCCATGTACGTAACTAGACTACAACGCTATGTAATGGAACTCTCAATATATGATTTCGATATTGTGTATCGACCTGCATCAAAGATGGGAAACGCTGATTTTTGCTCCCGATTTCCATTGCCCATTGAGGTGCCAAAGTCATTACGGAGGGAATACATTAAAAGTTTAAACTTTTCAACGGATTTTCCCATCGATTACCAACAGATAGCAAATGAAACAAAGAAAGATGATTTCCTCCAGCAAATTCAACAGTTTATTATTTATGGTTGGCCAGAAAAACCCAAGCCAGAATTCAAAGGCGTCCATAAACACTATCTAGATCTTGAGGTAGTTGATGCTTGCATCCTATTTCAAGATAGAGTCATTATCCCAGGTACATTGAAAAAGAATATTCTTAAAATGTTACACAAGAATCACACCGGAATACACAAAGTAATACAGTTAGCTAGAAGGAGTGTCTACTGGTTCGGTTTGAATAAGGATATCGAAAACTACATTAAATCGTGCCGTGCCTGCAATGAGATGTATATTATTCAAAAACCTCGCAAAAAACCAAAGTCAATTAACTCATGGATTCCAAC
The DNA here is from genome assembly GCF_037179485.1 of Ochlerotatus camptorhynchus. Classification (NCBI taxonomy): domain Eukaryota; kingdom Metazoa; phylum Arthropoda; class Insecta; order Diptera; family Culicidae; genus Ochlerotatus; species Ochlerotatus camptorhynchus. The sequence goes on along the minus strand of NW_027040514.1, from coordinate 7,825,383 downwards.
AACGCGACCTTTCAGCCGTTTGCACGCTGATTTTTTTTATTTCCAACAAAAAGTTTTTTTAATTATAGTTGACAGTAATACCAAATGGTTGGAATTAGAGTTCATGCCGTATGGAACTGATAGCAAGAAGGTGATAAGGAAATTTACAGCCATATTTTCTAGATTTGGTCTTCCGGACGTTGTCGTCACTGATGGGGGTCCTCCTTTAAATTCGTATCCTTTCATCAAGTTTCTTGAAAACCAGTGTATAAAGGTCCTGAAGAGTCCTCCATACAACCCCCAAAGCAATGGACAAGCGGAAGGGATGGTAAGGCTGATTAAAGAAGTATTCTTACTTGACCCACAGATGCAATCTATGGACACAGAGGATAAAGTTTACCATTTCTTGTTCAATTATAGAAACACTTGTCTAGACAACGGTCAATTTCCTTCAGAAAGAGTCTTTAATTTCAAACCTAAAACGGATCTAGATTTAATTAACCCCAAATCTCATTACAAAAGACAACTAACTATACCACAGCATGATGAATCTTACATTCGACAAAGTATAGACATTTCTGTACATGATCCTTTTACTAAGCTGACGGCAGGAGATCCTGTTTACTGCAAAAATCATAATCCTACTGACATTCGTCGATGGTTGAGAGTAAAATTCATTAAAAGACTATCTACGAATATTTTCCAGGTTTCACTGGGCGGTCGATTGTTTTCCGCTCACCGAAAGCAGCTGCGCTTGGCAGAGAATACATTCGATCGGAAAACCTCTACGATTTTGTTCGATCGATGCTCGCCGGAGCACTTTACAGATCATGAGCATATAAAAAGGCCTTTCAATAAATATCTGTTTAGTTTTTACTAGAACTCAGACCAAGAGACTAGTGTTATTATTTTAGATACTCCGCGTCGAAAGAAATCCCTAAAGTGAACGAAGTTAAAATGTAGAGGCTGGAAATCGTTGCTAGATGTCATTTTGAAATCCAAGATGTCGACTACCAGTTCAAAAAACAAAACTGTGAAATACTCTACAACATGGGTATTTCTGGATACACTGAAAAATTGGACAAATCACATATTGATTGAAAACTAATCATTTTAATATTATACCCAGTTTAATCATGCTGGCTTTCTAAAAACTAATCAAAGTTGATTGAATTTTAGTCTCCTCTGAGTAAAATTTAATCATGTTCTTGATTATTTCCATGAAAGTGTTAAATATGATTAACAGTGCAAAATCAAACGTCAAACTTGTTCGAAACCTCGTTTGCGTTTGTGATTCCGGGTGTGCTGCGATGGAAGAAGTGTTCGGTGCCATCGGTGAAAACACCACGGAGGTGCTTAAAGGCTGAGTGGTGCGAAGTGAAATTTTCTTCATGTTGGTAGTGTTGAAATAAACGTTTCATCACCGTCGGTTGGTAGAGAGAAGTGTCAAACGGCTTTTTGTGCAGAGCCGATTCGTGACTTTGTGTTTGTTTGTTGACATTGTTCATAGCTGGAATTTTTACGGAGTGGAATAAAATTCAGAATGAAGTGTTTTGCTCACTTTTGCAATTATAAAGATGGACACGACGAAAAGCGAAGCCTATTCAGTTGAAGTGCTGTCGAAATTCCCTGGGACCTCCAATGGCAACGATTTGACTTCCCTCCAAATCGTGTGAAACTCGAACATGAAAACTCTTTAGAACCCCCGTAGAACCTCGCTGGCAGAAACTAAAATATCCACTGAAACCTCTTCTGTCGCGGGAAAAATCTGTTGAAATTTCCTGGAACTTTTGTACTATCATCACAAATCTCCTTAGAACGTTTTCCGAAGTCACAGTCGTTCCTGAGCGAAAAAAAATCGGAGGGGTTTTTTTTAGCGCAGGAGTCTACTTTGGTCCAAAATACGCAATAATACTGTTATTTTTAATTGTTTGAGTCGTTTCGAATCACGCTTTTAAAAAGATCAAAAACATTACTGAAAATATTTATTTTTTATTTTGGACGATAACAATACTTCTATCTATTTCAACGAACCACAATGATAAAAAAGTGGTTCGATTTGACAGCTCGAAAGTGGTTCGATTTTGAGGTCCGTCTTCGCACCACTCAGCTTAAAGGTAAGATATATAATTAAAAAGAAGCCATTTCTCCATTAGTGCCGGACAATTCGCTCGTCATCATTAGGGTCATTCGTCAAGGAATAAAAATCTGGAAGTTGTCCGGATCTTCATTCATCAATAAATGATTGTTTGATATCGAGAAAGCTTGCGGAAAATCTACTCCGGAAGCGCGGAGTGAGCGAGATTTGTGCCGCATCGGGAATGGACTAGGATCATCCAGCCGTTCAATTGTTGATCGTATAATGTATTCTAATGTTTGATTTCAACGAGTCTGACTCTGACTCCAGCCCAAAAATTGCTTTAACTGCTTTCTATTTTTTTTTTCGTTTCTTACAGACCCAGTGTTACACAGGAAACCACGGCAAATAGGATAGAACGACGGCAGTGAGGCTAGAAGTAGGAGCGTCCGCTTTGTTTCATCCAAGGCTTGTGTTTTTTAATGTACAGAAATAAAATACAAATGAATTCAAGATTTAGATGTTCTTCTATAAACTTTATCATGTTTTTCCACACACTTATCTTTGTTTGCCGAAATTGGCACCACCAAGCAGCTTGCGTTGATTAGAATGTATTATTGGGATGATGAATAATTAATTTTAAAATGAATAAATTTCAATGTTAATTTTATCACTGCAACATTGAAAAGTAAGCATTGCATGATTATTTCGAATTTATTCATGCATGATTACTGGCAAACTAATCTTGGTTCTGACTGAATAAGGCAAAGCGGAAAATTGCTTAGTTTTTAAGCATTTTTGATTTCATTTATATTTGAGTGTAGGGAATGACCTGTAGAGACTGTAAATCAATGCCAGACGCCATTTTGTAATCCAAGATGGCAACAATCGGTTCGAGAAAACTGTCAAATACTCTAAAATATGGGTACTTCCGGAAAGGGAATGACGTGTAGGGGACGACGGAGGAGTTTTGTGCAGCCAAGAACATTAGCTTCAAGGCTTTGCTGCTCCTTGATAACGCTCCGTTGCATCCGCCCACCATAAACAATCCCACCATAATGCTTCTATACATGCCACCAAAGATCACTTATTTGATTCAACCCCAAGGCATCATCAAAAATTTCAAGCTGAAGTATGTCAAGAGAAAAGCGTCGGAAAAATTTACTCATTCTATGAGTGACCTACGTTTTTTTGCGAATTTGAGTAATTCTTACTTCTTACTTCATTGGCCGTTAGACTGATGCAAAATTTGAAATTTTTGCTCCACAGTGCTCAAACTGTTTCAAATTGGGCTCTGATTAGCCTCCCAAAATTTGAACTCATTTAGTGAGAAACTGACTTGGCACAAACCTTTTGAAGTTTATATGGGAATTACTATGGAGAAACCATAATTTAGGTTCATATCGATCTCAAAACTCACCAGTTCACTTTACTTTAGAAAATGATAGCTGAGCTTATTGAAAATTTTCTCAGCTACAACTTTTCGATCAAATGTAAGGAACAAAAGATATTAATGATTGAAGTCTTATGATTATGCTCAATCAACTGTTCAGCAGACAACATCGGTGTTTATGGCGCGTAGAATAGAGGACAATCAGTCCGCATCGTGCTCTCTTGCCGTGCGGATCTATTTGCTTTTTGCTGAAGGAAGTGTTACTACTACCTAAAGCTACAACAAATTTAAACAGCACTTTTCAGTGCTCAACCTGTAAAAATTTTCTACCTTGTTCAACTCTTATTCCTCTTCGATCCTTGTTTGGACCCTACCCGAGGTAATCCTTCTTGGATATCGATTTGGAAAATTCCTCTTCGATCCTTCAGATTCTTATAGTAATCTGCTTGGAAGTCGATTTGGATAAAAATTTACTGCCGCCATGGCGCCTAAACGCAAAAGAAAGGGGCAAACTCTTGACCCCCCTTCTGATGAAATTAATTTGAGTAATCAATTTGATTTGCTCACGGATGATGAGAATGATCCATCATCCAAGAAAAATTCTAGTAAACTTTCCCGGCTTAATGCCAAGAAGGAAAAGATTCCCCCTATTGTGATAACCACTACCGATTTCCATGCTCTTCGCATGGAACTTTTGAATTTCGTGAAAGTTAAGTTTTCACTACAAATTGGACGTCGGGGTGAATGCCGTGTATTGGCTGAAACCTTGGACGGATTTAAATGTCTTCTCAAGTATCTTACTGAGAAGAAGCACAAATTTTTTACTTACGACACCAAAACTGAACGTGTGTTCAAGGTTGTCATGAAAGGACTGCCCAGTGGTGAATCCCTGGATCAGATCAAAGATGAACTGGCAAAATTACTTGGAGTTGTGCCACTCCAAGTAATCAAAATGAAAATGAAATCCCGTCCTGGCGATTCGCGCAACGGTATTTCTAATGATTTTTATTTAGTTCACTTCAAGTCTAGTGAACTAAACAACCTTAAGGCCTTAGAAAAAGCTAGCCTTATGCTCCATGTCCGAGTGAAGTGGGAACACTTCAGGAAGACTGGAGGAAATTTCCAAAACCTCACCCAGTGCCGTAAGTGCCAGGGATGGGGTCACGGAACTAAAAATTGCTACATGCCAGCTAAATGCATGAATTGTGGTGATTCCTCTCACGCAAAGGACGACTGTCCTGTGAAGGAAGATCCTAAGAAATTTAAATGTTCAAATTGTGGTGAAAACCACAAATCCAATTTTTGGGAATGTAAGACTCGCAAAGCGATCCTACAATCTCGTTCTAACCGTCAGGTAGGAAACGCTCCACGTTTCCGACCAGGTACAAATTCCTCTGCTGTTAACAACGGTCAGCGAGGAACAAATTCTACATTCGTACCCGTAGGTACAAATATCACCCCTGCTTCAAATTTTTCATCTGTACCTACTCCCCTCGCTGCTAACAATGTTCAGCGAGTTAATGGTGCTACCTATGCTGCTATTGCAGCGGGTAGAAATCAAAATACTAACCAACGTTCTAACGGAAATTTTGACAATTTTGACTTAGGAAGCATTACTGCCCCCAAAATGGAATTTTTACAGAAATCATTAATTGACATGATTTCTGATATGCTTAAATCTAACTCCATGTTTGATGCTATTCAAACTGGAGTAAAATTTGCAAATAATATTGTCATGACTTTAAAATTCAGTAATGGATTTTAAAGCATTAAATATTGTAAATTGGAATGCTCGATCTCTTAAAGATAATGAAGACGAGCTATTTAACTTTTTGCGAGTTCATAACGTGCATATTGCCGTTATAACTGAAACGTTCCTTAAACCTAACCATAAGGTTAAGAAGGACGCAAATTACTTGATTTATAGAAATGATCGTCTTGATGGACCCTGTGGTGGCGTTGCCATCATTATTCATAGGCGAATCAAACATAAAATTCTTTCTTCATTTGAAACCAAAGTTTTTGAAACTTTGGGAGTTTCTGTTGAAACAAAATTTGGACAACTTACGTTTATAGCTGCCTATTTGCCATTCCAATGCGTAGGCCAGCAAAAGAATTTTCTCAAGGGTGACCTCCAGAAACTTACCCGTCATAGGTCTAAATTCTTCATTATTGGTGATTTTAATGCAAAACACCGCTCATGGAATAATGCTCAAAGCAATTCCAATGGTAATATTCTGTTTGATGATTGTTCTGCAGGTTATTACACTATTCAATATCCAAACAGCCCAACATGCTTTTCTTCTGCAAGAAATCCCTCCACTATTGATTTGGTCTTAACTGATTCATGTCAACTTTGTAGCCAATTGGTTACCCATGCTGACTTCAGTTCTGATCACCTTCCAGTAACTTTTGAAATATCCCAAGAAATAATTTGTAATCCCAACAGCTCTACTTTCAATTACCATAGAGCTGATTGGGAGCAGTATCGAACATTTATGGAATATAACTTCGATCCAAACATTCCTTTGCAAACCAAAGATGAAATTAATTATGCTCTTGAATCTCTGACTACTTCTATAGTTGAAGCAAGAGCTGCCTCAGTACCAAAATGCGAGGTTAAATTCGATTCAATTATAATAGACGATGATCTTCAGCTCTTGATCCGTCTTAAAAATGTCCGTAGGAGACAATATCAAAGAACACGCGATCCTGCCATGAAGGTTATCTGGCGGGATTTGCAAAAACAAATTAAAAAGCGATTCTCTGCCCTGAGGAACAAAACTTTTGAAAATAATATTTCTAAATTAGACCCGAGTTCCAAACCCTTTTGGAAACTCACAAAAATTTTGAAAAAACCTCAAAAGCCTATTCCAGCGCTTAAAGAAGGTGGTAAAATTTTGATCACAAATTTGGAAAAAGCTCAGAAACTTGCTAAGCAATTCGAGAGTTCCCATAATTTCAGTTTGGGTCTTACAAGTCCTATTGAGAATCAGGTTGCTCGGGATTATCTGAATATTTTCTCTCGGGAAAATATTTTTGATGATTCCTGGGGGACTGATTTGGACGAAGTAAGGTCTATAACTAAAAAGTTTCAAAATATGAAAGCTCCAGGTGATGATGGAATTTTCTATATCCTCATCAAAAAACTCCCAGAGAGTACCTTGTCTTTCTTGGTAAAATTATTTAACAGATGTTTCCATTTGGCATACTTTCCTGATAAATGGAAAAATGCAAAAGTTGTTCCAATTTTGAAGCCGGATAAAAATCCAGCTGAAGCTTCTAGCTACCGTCCAATAAGTTTGCTTTCTTCAATAAGTAAACTTTTTGAAAAAATAATTTTGAATAGAATGATGCTTCACATCAATACGAACTCAATTTTTGCAGATGAGCAGTTTGGATTTCGCCATGGGCATTCAACTACTCATCAACTCTTAAGAGTTAACAATTTAATTCGTTCAAACAAATCTGAAGGCCACTCAACTGGAGTTGCTCTTCTAGACATAGAAAAAGCATTCGACAGTGTTTGGCATGAAGGTTTGATTGCTAAATTGAAAAAGTTTAATTTTCCACTTTATATTATGAAATTAGTTCAAAATTATTTAACTGACAGAACTCTGCAAGTAAATTATCAAAATTCCAAATCTAATCGACTACCTGTTAGGGCAGGAGTTCCTCAGGGTAGCATTCTTGGGCCTATATTGTATAACATTTTCACTTCGGACCTCCCTGATTTGCCTCAGGGTTGCCACAAATCTTTGTTCGCTGATGACACAGGCATTTCCGCTAAAGGAAGAAGTCTTCGTGTTATTTGCAGCAGACTGCAGAAAAGTTTAGATATTTTCTCTTCTTATTTACAAAAATGGAAGATTTCTCCCAACGCTTCCAAAACTCAACTTATAATATTTCCACATAAGCCCAGGGCTTCCTTTTTGAAACCTAGTAGTAGTCACATAGTCACTATGAACGGAGTTCCAATTTCCTGGTCAACCCAAGTGAAATATCTTGGATTAATACTTGACCAAAAATTAACTTTTAAAGATCACATTGAGGGCATTCAAGCCAAATGTAACAAATATATAAAATGTTTGTATCCTCTTATAAACAGGAAATCCAAACTTTGCCTGACGAATAAACTTCTAATATTTAAACAAGTTTTTAGACCGGCCATGCTTTACGCTGTGCCAATATGGTCTAGTTGTTGCACTACCAGGAAAAAAGCACTTCAAAGGATTCAGAACAAAATTCTGAAAATGATTTTGAAGTTGCCTCCCTGGTACAGTACAACCGAAGTACATAGAATTTCGAATGTTGAGACTTTAGCACAAATGTCCAACAAAATAATTAATAATTTCAGGCAAAAATCGTTGCAATCCTCAATTGCAACGATTAATTCCCTTTATACTTAGATAAGATTTAGTTTTAGTTTTTAGTTTTAAGATATCGATTGTTATACTGACATGCAGGTTAAAAAACCTGTTTAAAATACTGAATTGCCAAGACATGAACAATGTAAAAACACTTAGATATATATCATAACAATTAAGGCTGGTACGTTACTGCAGTAACTGGAGCACCTAGGTTAAAATGAAATGTTATTTATTTTGAAATTGGAACAAATAAAGAGTTAAAAAAAAATAAAAAAATTAAAAAAAAAAAAAAAAGAAAAAAAAAAAAAAAAAATAGAGGACAAAAATCATGGCTACTATGTCACACTGCAGAATACAGTGTTGCCCACAATACAGTTGCATAATCTTGCGATAAGATTATCAATCTCTTAAACAATTAATTACTATTTAATTTGACATTTGGCTGAAAAACGATTTTCCGCAAAGTTGTAGCTGATAAAAATTCCCATAAGAATAGCAATAGAATTTTTTAACAATACAATATGTCAAAAGGCTAAAAGACAACGAACAAAAAGTTTTGTTTTCCCATAGTAATTTCCATATCAACTTCAAATGGTTTGTGCCAAGTCAGTTTCTTATCAAATGAGTTTAAACTTTTGGAGGCTTATCAGGACCTGATTTTAAACCGTTTGAACATTGTGGAGCGAAAATTTCAAATTTTGCATCAGCCTATTGGTCGTGCATGCAGAATTTGTTTAGAAAAGTATGTCAAGTGCTTGTTAAAATTGCAGGGGGTGGAGTCATATGGCAAAGTGAGATAGTATTTAAAAGCAATCTGTTGCATTACGTAACACGTGGGCTACAAAATGGTAAGTTGACAACCTGGAAGGAGCGGAATACCTAGCCCTGGTCCTCACAAGTTCCTACTTCACGCCTCCCCGAGTAATATGATAACAAAAGACTACAAGCTGAAACATGGACACAGCTGGGTGGCGTAAAGCCCTACAGTAAAAGTATGGACGTCTGTAGAAAGTTGTTCCAATCGAACCGTCAAAATGCACCGCTTTGCTCGATTGGAACAGCTTTTTGACGTAGGACTACGTCAAAATGGAACATGTAACAAAATTATGAAAGATTTTGAACAATAATAACTCAGCTGCCCCTGGACCAACTTCAATAATTTTATAACCAATCGATCAGAAATGTTACTACGCATTAGCAATGCTTCCGACTGATTATTTTCAGCAAGAAACTATTGAAAAAGTGGTATATGTCAAGCATTGTCCAATGTACAAATAAAAAGTGATAATTGGTATCACTGTTTTCATGAAATAAACGTTCTTCCCAAACCCAGTCGTCATAATCGAGTACCACTTGGTTGCACAACATCTGCTTTAACCTGAAAAGATATAAAAGAGCGCTGCTGTCCAGCCTCAACTTATTTTCGCTTCAGCCGGCGTGGTGAGCAGGCAGCAGAAGCAGCAATAGCAGCAGTAGGAATGTGGTGGCAGGTAGGTAGTCTACTCTTCTACCTAACAAGCAACAATGACTGGTCTCGGTAAAGGAGGAAAAGGTCTTGGTAAAAAGGTGCTAAGCGTCATCACAAGGTTCTTCTTGATAATCGCCACCCGTCGTCAGGTTCACCCTGGCGGTGTCAAACGTATCTCCGGTCTGATCAACGATGTAGCACACATCGTTGATCAGACCGGAAATACGTTTGACACCGCCAGGACGAACCTGACGACGGATGGCGATTATCACGGTGTTTCGAAGGTGTTCCTGGAAAATGTGATCCGTGATACTGTCACCTACTCTGAACACACCAAGCGTAAACGGCCATGGATGTCGTCTACGCTTTGAAGCGACAGACGCACTCTGTACGGTTTCGAAGGTTAAATAATCATCAGGCAACAAAACGACCTTTTTCAAGGCCAACAAGCTTATTACAGTAAGTAGTTGGAATAGAATTTTTCTGTGCCTGTAACTATCTTGTAACTAAACTTATAAGCAGGGGTGCAAGTGATTTTGATCGATTATCTTCATCAACTTTCTTTTTGAAAAAAAATACTACAAATTTGATACGAATGCAATTAAAAAAAACGAAACGAGTTAAGATAATAGATGATCGATCAATTAAAAGAACTAAATGCTTTTCACATTTGTTCCGTCCACTAGCGGTCCTACGTCAAGCTTCCGTTCGTGCCCCTAGACACAGACCCTTCTACTTTTTCAGTTTTGTGGTGACAGTCATCCATACTTTTATTATAGGGCTTCAGGGTGGCGTAGCCTGGGCAATGTTGCCAGTCCGGCAATAGCAAAGTGAAGAGGTGCGACGCGAACACTGGCGCGGTAACCATAGTACGGTGATAGAGGAAATGCTTCACCAAACCCAAGCGTCTGTTCACCATGGAGGTGCAGCTCAAAACGGCGTCTGTTCTCCATGTTAGGAGCGGCTGATCACCGTCCTAGTGCCAGCGTAGGACTCTAAACAGAGCTGTGCACGATGGTCCCCCGGCAAGACAGGGGGTTGGGGCAGAACCAACAAGTCGCCCTGGAAAAAACAAAGTTGCTAATACTGAAGAAAGAAATACGGATCGGAACAATCGGCACAGACCTACGCGACGAAATAAGGACTACGATTGAAAACTCGGAACATGGAACTGCAAATCGCTCGGTTTCCCGGGCTGCGATAGGTTAATCTATGACGAACTTCAACCACACAACTTCGAAGTCGTAGCACTGTAGGAACTTTACTGGACGGGACATAAGGTATGGAAAAGCGGGCATCGAGCGGCTACTTTCTACCAGAGCTGTGGCACCACCAATGAGCTGGGAACCGGCTTTGTAGTGCTGGGTAAGATGCGCCAACGCGTGATTAGTTGGCAGCCGATCAACGCTAGGATGTGCAAGTTGAGGTGTAACCGTTCTGTTACAAAGGTCCAATACAATATTATAAATATGCACCATGTGATCGAGCATTCAAATAAATTTGTGTAACACTTACGGTGAAACCCACTGGGCAGACGATACGGCCATGCTACGGAGTCACGGGTGATGAGCTGAAGGGTTCTGCGATGCTTAGAGAACGGCCATCGTTCACTTTATCTCAGGCGAGCGTGTAGACCAGAAGCACAAACGAAGTGACAGACGACTAACTGGCGAAGAAATCCATTTAAATAATGTGGTTCACTGTAATAGAATTTTCTTGGAAGCTTGTGCCATCATCCACCAGATGGGTTAGTTTTTTTGTTTTGATTTGAACAAAGTTGATTTTATGTACAATGATTCTTTGACAGTGTGCAAAGCACAAACGAAGTGACAGACGGAGCGGCTCGAAATTTGGTTTGACGCACTTACATTTGAAATTTTCGAGTGTACCTCACGGCAACACTATCTACTCATATGTACTAGCTTAAAGTAGTTGATGCTATTGGGGCACCGCCTGTTATCTCTTTTTCTCTAACGAAAATTGAAAGGGAGAGCCTGTTGTCAAACTGCATGTCACTATGTTGTGTTCATTGTTATCTGCACTTCTTTTGTATAATGAAAGACCTTAGGCCAAAATGATTAGGAGTAAACACATCGGGTTAACATTTGCTTACAAATAAACGATGTTGAGCTGTCAATGACTCGCGCTTTTTGGCGGCAATTGTTGCTAAAGATTTCATCAGTCGGTGCTCCTAACCAAAGCCATGGTCATTCGCGACCGAGAAGATATCGTTGTTGGACGCCAAACAGGACCCGCCCGTAAAAAATCCAATAAAAATACAATGATTTTGAATGGAGATTTTTGTTGATTATCATAAAATCAAAACGAAAATCATGGTATATGAGAAATGTACAGTAAAAAAGGGGGGTTGTTAAGCATCTTAACAATAAAAAAAACTGATTTTTCTCGAACAAATATGATATCATCAAATTAATTTTCATTGAGAATTGTATCTTTTAAAACGAAATTTATTTTTTCACCCGTCCAATAATTTAACAATAAATTTATAATGTGCCCGAAATTCAACCGTAAAAATCATTGTAATTTCGTTATTTTATTATAATTATTTTTTTTTCGGGTGGTTATACTCGGTATGCATTTGCGCCTCCGTAGAGGAACTGAAAGCTTTCGACGAGGGCGATCTGAAGAAGGAAAATTTACTCCAAAATCATGCCGAAATCCATCGAATCGATCGACGTGCTGAAGGTGAGATGGTGAGAATGAAGGAGGATCGGATGAAACCAATTTTGTTCAATTTATTATTTATTTCGGCTAAAGATGCTGTATGTCACTCGTTTGAGCATGATTGCGGTACGATGGTGCGATGCTCTATTCTGGACCGGGCTACTAGACGTGGCAAAACTAGTCATTATACCTGCTACGTGTACCTTGTTACCTGAAGACGAGGAGGGAATCTTCGGATTCATGGAGGAGGACATCAGAAATGAGGAAGCTCGTATCCGAGGACAAAAGTGTTACATCTGCAAGGAACGGTATGCAAACGTTTGGTGTTGCGCGAAGAAGTGCTTCCGTTCATTCCATACGCTTTGTGGGATGCAGAATGAGTGCCTGTCGCATTACGTGGAAACGTTCCAGTCGTGGTGCGATAAGCACGTAGCGCTGGTGGATAAGGTGAAACACTCCGAGACCGAAGCCTGTGGGATTTGCTACGATGATATGGGACCGTACAGGAAGCTGGAATCGATTCGTGACCCGTGCTGTCAGAATGGCTGGTTCCATCGGAGCTACGTGGCACAGTTTGCCCAATCGGCGAGGTACTTTTTCAATTGCCCTTTGTGCAACAAGGACGACTTTAGTCTGCAGATCCATCAGCGTGGCATTTATATTCCGGAAAATTAGGCGAAGCGGCGGAGGTGGGTGAATCGGTATTTGAATACTGAATATTTTATTTTAATTGTTCGAGGGATGCCTCGTGGGAGCTGGAACCGAATGTATTCAACGATCAGTTGGAACGTCCTTCGGAGTGTGACGCTGAAGAGTGTCGCTGTCGGTATGGGCGAGATTACGACGATTGCAAGCGTTGGGATCTGATCCTTTGTGCAACGTGCGGTTCGACTTGTCGCCAAGATCAGTGCATGGAGGTTCCCTCGAAGAACTATGTTTTCACCTTTTGTAGTCCGATTGTCCGAAAGACGCCGGAAGCGGTTTTGAAGCTAGCCGAGGCTTCCCGAAGAGTGGAAGCAGCAAGATGGGGGAAGCCGGTAACGATAGCAGAGAGGGGAGTTCTAGGGGCCGATCTAGTGGCAGACGTCAGATTGAATCGGATGATTCAGATTCTGAAGAGTCAGTTGCATTGACGACCAAACGCAAATCTCAGAAAAGACGAACCGCAATAGACAGTGACGACAGCGATTCCGATCTGGTTTCTACACGAAAGAAACCAACGTCGAAATGACGGCTGTCCACGTCTTCATCTAGTTCTTCCTCGTTCGTTTCTTCGAAGCGAAGAAATCAGTCTGGAGGAACTGGTCAAGAAGATTCCACTGCCACGAGGAACTTCCGTCGAAAAATTACTTCGAGTCAAACCGGTCGTAAGGCTCGAGAAGCTCAGCTCGGAAAAGATCAAATCGTTGACTTCTTCGGAGAATGAAGACGAAGCATCCTCCGCCGGATCGTCGACCGTGTTCGATTTCAACTATCGTGTGAAGTTAAACAAAAAGCAGGGCCGAAAATCGATGGTAGAATTGCAGCCGATCAAACAGGTCATCCGCTCCGACACGAACACGCTAACGGATGCCTCGGTGGAGATCGTGCGTCCCAAGACGCCTGCCCAGAAATCTTTTAGAAAGCAGTTCAAACTGAAGCTTTTTGGGTCGAAAACCGTCCCACGAAAACGTTCCACCAGCGAGTCTGATCCGGAGTACGTTACAGCGAAGAAAAGTTGATTTAATTTTAATGACGAACTTGCAGAATTTTCCAGCACTAGTGCACTAAGCAGGTCTTTCCCACGGCGCAATAGATTACTGCCAACGATGCCACCTCAAGCGGAAATGCGATTCGAGACCGGGTTGACGTTGATGCTCAAAAGCGAGAAAATGTTCCGGATTTCTCTACCCATGCGAATGTCAGCTGGTATCACACTGCTTACAGGTACGAGAACCTTCCAAAACTTCTAGTGTTTGGACTGGTGGTATGGCACAAAGAATGCACAATGCACCACGAACCGACGGAGAATCGTATGTGCTGTGATCAATGTGATTGGTGAGGCAGAAGGAAACAAGCCAGCACTTGCATTATCACGACGTTCTTATGCATAATCTAGTGTGACGAAACGTTGGATCATGCGTAAGAACACCGTGAGAACGACAGAGTCGACTACATTCCTTCTGCCGCACCTATAGTAACGCACACGGCTCCCGCGCTGACTGTTCCTTACTTTCTCACTCTAATCAAAATTTCCTTCGATGAGTGAGAAAACAGCACCCCGTCAACACGAGCAAGGACACGAGTTGCCAGATCATTGCACACAAAACCAACTTGAATTAATTCAAAACAAAAATACTAGCGAACCTGGCGGTGAGGGGCGGAAGGTGGACTAAAATTCTATTACAGAGAACCACATTATTTTAATTCATTTCTTCGGAGAAAGTCGTCTGTAACTTCGTTTGTGGTGCAAAGAGTGTATCATTTTGTCATTTTTTTATGCTTTTCAGTTTTGAGTAGTGTGAAAGAGATAGAACCAAAACATTCTAATACATTTGGTGAAAATACTAGTACAATCCAGTAGTAGTGTTGCCATGTGGTACAATCCAGTAGTAGTGGTGTTGCCATGTGGTACACTGAAAAATTGCAATAGCAGGTTAGTCACCAAAGTTTTCGAGCCGCTCCGTCTGTCACTTCGTTTGTGCCAGAAGTGTCTGTGGAATACACTTTAACAGAATACAGTGCGAGTAGTGAATCAAGGTGAGGCCAATTCAGCTGACAACCTTCTCACTTTCTTTTTCAATCAATCAAATGGTTTTCTGGTTAGCGAGTCAAGGACCGCCATTTCACGCTACGGTCTAGGTGACATTTAGTTACCCTGACCTAAACGTAAAGGACATCGTTCTCGGGCTGAAGGCCCTAAACGCCAAGGAGAATTTCCCTTCCCGGTTCGACAGAGAGTGGCCTTGCCGTCGTCGACCGGCTTCGTCAGAAGGAAGCGCCTGTGCATCGGAACCATTTCCTCAAACCGCTATACCAGCCCCAGTAGAACTAACCCGCCATCGCACTACAGCCGACGTTCGGTCAGCCTCGCTTCGTCCGCCATTGTTGGAATTGTACCGAAATTTCACTGAGCGGTGGTACCGCCATCTTGCCGACAAGATCGGCCTTTAATCGTCCGCCATCGACAGGAGCATTCCAGAACCGCAGCGATCGCTCGCTGGTCTGCAGTCGTCGTAGTCGCCATCGTCATCAAGGGTATGTGCCAAGAAAATCGAACACAACACCACACAATCCACACTATCATTAATTGAATAAAATACAGTGTTAAAGTTGATCCGCGCTGTGTTCCAGTTTAATTGAAAGCTTGAGTGCCTTTTCGTCCGCGTAGCCCCTCCAATTTGCCCAGCCCAGAACATTAGTTTCAGAGGATTAAGGGCCGTTTCTTCAACTACAGCATCATCAACGTGCACTGCCCACACAAAGAGAGACCCGACGACGAGAAAGAAGCGTTCTATGTGCAGCTGGAGCAGGTTTACGACCGCTGTTCGCAACGAGACGTCAAAATCGTCATCGGCGAACGCTCAAGTAGGACGGGAGGCAATGTATAGACCGGCAATCGGCGAACGACAACGGCCAACGATGCGTGAATTTTGCAGCCTCTCGAGGAATGGTAGTTCGAAGTACCTTTTTCCCCCGCAAGGATATCCACAAAGCCACCTGGAGATCACCTGACCAACACACAGAAAACCAAATCGATCACGTTCTAATCGACGGGAAATTCTTCTCCGACATTATCAACGTCCGCACGTACCGCAGTGCGAACATAGATTCGGACCACTACCTAGTTGCAGTATGCATGCGCTCAAAACTCTCGACGGTGCATAACACACGTCGAAGTCGAACGCCGCGACCCAACATTGAGCAACTACGGGACGCCGGAGTTGCCCAGGACTACGCGCAGCAGCTGGAAGTTGTACTACCGACGGAAGAGCAGCTTGGCGCAGCTTCTTTTGAATATGACTGGAGGGACATCCGTTCCGCCATAGGTAGAACTGCTACAGCAGCAATCTCGGACCGAAGAAATTACTGGTTTGACGGCGAATGCAAACTGTTAGTAGAGGAGCAGAATGCAGCACGGGCGAGATTGAATGTGGAGCGATACAGACAAGCGCGAAACAGACAAAACTCGGTTTTCCGAAGGAAGAACCGTCAGCAGGAAGACCGAGATCGCGAGGCGATGGAAAATCTGTACCGCGTAAACGACACACGGAAGTTCTACGAGAAGCTAAATAGTTCACGCAAAGGCTACGTGCCGCAAGCCGATATGTGCTTGGAATTGGACGGTAACCTTCTCACGAACGAGTGTGAGGTGATTGAGAGGTGGAAGCAGTACCATAGAGGTAACTCTAAGACCACTGGGTCCCGAAGAAAATCATTATTATTTTTGGCTCACTCAGTACCAGAACAACGGTCCCAAGCAGTCCCAAGCTATTTCACTCACCCCTGCATGTTCTGCATGAATCCACACACCCCTGATGTTATCTGTCAAACTTTCATAGCGAATCAAAACAAACATAGTGTAGTAATAGAATTTCAACTAGAATAGGGTACGTTAATCGTTTGCTTGGGACCAATAGGCTACTAAAGTGGTAAGCCAATTTAAAATCGTTAGTTTCGTATTGATTGTTGGCAGTACTATGACGAGCACCTCAACGGTGATGCAGCAGAAAACGAAGCTGGCACGGCAACGGACCTTGAAGCATGCGCAGAAGACGACAGGCTACCGGCTCCTGATCATCAAGAAGTTGAGGAGGAGATCGGTCGGCTGAAGAACAACAAAGCAACTGGTGTAGATCAACTAGCAAGTGAGTTATTAAAATACGGTGGTGAAGCACTGGCTAGAGCGCTGCACTGGGTAATTCCCAAGATTTTGGAGGAGGAGTGGATGAAAGGTGTCGTATGCCCAATCTACAAAAAGGGCGACAAGTTGGATTGCTGCTACTACCAGGCGGGATTCATGGGTGCCCGCGCTACCACGGACCAAATTTTCGCGATTCGGCAGGTTCTGGTTATTCAAAAATGAGTCATACGTACTCATTTTCATAACTACTAACTAACTACTAATGGCGTTGTGATAATGTAAAAATACGAAGTTTGCCTTTCTGTCATAAACGCTGTACAGACTGGAGAGTTATAACAACAATCAATACGAAACTAACGATTTTAAATTGGCTCACCACTTTAGTAGCCTATTGGTCCCAAGCAAACGATTAACGTACCCTATTCTAGTTGAAATTCTATTACTACACTATGTTTGTTTTGATTCGCTATGAAAGTTTGACAGATAACATCAGGGGTGTGTGGATTCATGCAGAACATGCAGGGGTGAGTGAACCAGAGTTGAGCCAAAAAGTTGAGCACGTTTCTTCGGGACCTTCTAGTCTTAGAGTTACCTCTATGGTTAAAGTCTGATGAGTTAAAATGCCACCATTTTCCCAAATTACCCTCCGTCGAGTCGAGTGAGTGGTTCCTTCGGTCTCGTTTTGATCAAATTGATCAATGCTCACGAGAGCAATCATTATGCGAGAGCAGAATATGTCCACTTCTGGCTGTTTAATACATTGCACACCAACAAAGCACGGTGGCTCTCACCACTTCCAACCATTTGTTTCCCCCTCAGTTCCAGTTGATTAGCCCCGCCGTCGAACGCCACCAGCATGATCAAAAGGCAACCACCTCAGGGTCACAACAATAGTATATGGTTCTCGAAATTGTCACAGCAAATGCACAAACTCGGTAGCTAACAAGCACGTGCCGATCACAACTCGGGGACGATCAAATCACGTGGCCTCCATTGAATTATTGTTGGAGCAAATTTGTACCCAGCACCAGCAGCTATTATATATCTCCGAACGGGTAGATCTTCAATCTCTTGCAGCGTAATAATAACCTGGCTGTTGTTCCGTTTCCCACATATGTACACAAACATATCTTGAATCCAAATTGAAACAGGTGTTTGGAACACTTGAACAAAATTCTCCTCGACAAACTGATGATGGCATCAAGATCGATCTCGCCTAGCGCCCATTTTCCGCAGAGTAGGTACTAAATATTCATAAATCCTCAAAAATTCCACATTCAAATGCGCATTTGATAAATTTCCTACGGAAACCTGTTACGTAACCGTTTCAAACAAGCTCTGGTTCTGGCTCGGACTGGTCTGGAAGTTGCAGTCCCGCAGTCAATTGATGCAGTTCTTGTTTTCGACGCTGCTGGCTGTGTGTGCATACATATGTGCAAGTGCAAGTTCGGAACGTGATGGCCTGTGCACTTTTTCGATGCAATTTTCCCTCTTTTACTTTTTTGCCATAACTCCTTTATGTCTGTGTATATGTGATAGGGTGGTTCAAATTATCAATTCTGCTAAACACCGATTCTACATCAATATGCGTAGAAGAGCGGTTCTAATCTAATTGGGTTCTGGACATGTTTTTATTCAGCGTCTGATATATAATTTGAACCGCCCTATCGTGTAGGTACTTGTTTTGAAGCTTGTTTTTATTAACTCGAACCAGTGTTCTCCGGTGTGTTCGTCGGTATCTGATGATGGTTGACCACCACACGGGCAGAGAAGAGAGTGTCCTCGATGCCACTCACCTCCGTTACCTTCAGTGTGGTGGACGATTACAGTTCCCCAGCAGAGAGTATGGGATGTTAATATGTTTTGAGAAAATAAAAACTCATCACGATAGCAACGAGTGCCCTCCTGGCTTGTTCAACACGAAAGCTTGTCGTCGAATATTCTGAAAGTTGAATGTGTTTGATCGGTTATTTAATTATAGGGGATGAAATGGTATCGTAGGATGTTGGAAGGTCTGGTAGTTATTTTCACTGGATTACATTTTCGACATATGCACTTTTTTTTTTAATTTTAAGCAATTTCCTCAACATACTAATCCAACTCCTTCCGGTTCATCGGAATGAACGTTTGCGACAGTTTGACATCGGAACCCGAAACGGTCTTGCCGTGTCTTGCCTCGATTCCCGCAGTGGATGTGAGAAACCCCATACCCTTCGTTCTCTTTCCCGATCCCGAACCCGTTTCCGACTTCGGACGAACTACCTACCGCCGTTTTGACGTTGGACAAGTCTTTCGGGAAGGGTGCCAACCTAGGGAAATGCAACGAAAATTGGTCAGACTTTAAATGCTAATAACTTGGCTAATAATCAAAGGATTTTGATGATTTGTGTGTCGACTAAATCGGCAGTTTTATAAAATTTGTGTGGTATGTCACATATTATAAATGTTAAATATTTAAATAGCTAAAAATGAAGAAATATGGAAACATTCAAATTTCTCAAACATTTTCTTCGACTGCCAGGTGCTCACCCCTTGTACACTGAACCAAATTGCCCACACATTAATGTATGATTATAGCTTCACTTGAGCCCCATACGGATTATTTTTCTATTTGAGAAAGATTATCATTCTCTGATTCAGCTCTCAAAGCACAGAAGAAGTGAATAGCATCAATTCGAAAACAGAATGATTTTCATTCTGCACACTGTAAACCATCAGTTCTAAATCAGCATGATTATAATCTATTCTTAGAAAGACTTGCAATGAACAAACCGTATGATTAACATTGAGAAGGATACGGACTCGTCATATATTTTTAAAATAAATTGTCTTGTAATGTTTTAATTAAATAGGGGAAATGGATGCAATGTCGGCCTAAGTGTCCCTAATTTGGGCCCATACATAAATTCAACAATCGACTAAATTTTCAATAGCGACCAAAAATATCCATTAGTACCGTCCCAGTGACGCGTTCATCTAGATACAATTGATAGAGAGTAGATTTTTAGCGATGGTGCCAATCTTAGATCCATAGGCCAACATTAGAGCCATTTCCCCGATAAGCGCAATCTGAATGAAACATATATAAATATATCTCTACTAAATCCTTGGAACTGTAAATTAATGTTGTAAATGAAACGCTTTTGTTTTACAAGTTGAACAATTATTTTATTAATTTATTTAGTACAAATGGAGTCCTTGTTTTTTTTTAACAAATAGCGCGCAAACTTTGGAACTTATTGTTAAGGTTCTCTACGGGTGCTTAACTTACCTTGGTATAGTGGAACTGCAGGGGATCATGCGTGGACAGCGAAACTATCAAGCCTCGGGCCAGATACTCGCGAACAATTAAAACAACAAGCTGCGAATACAAAATGGTGAGACCAAAACGCAATGTGAGACTGAAACGATATAAAAATGAATCGCATGACTGTTGTTGTATGATTTTCGTTATGGGGCTAACTTCATTTCTTATTGATTGATTGATTTCTTTATTATAGAGACTTTCAGCCGTTGGCTGGTTCGTCTCTGAAAAGATAGTGTGGGGCCCAGAAGGGACCTCATCTAGTTACAAAGTTTTTTTTTCCTTTTTTATCATGTTAGGAGGTCTGTAAGAGGCCTCCTCTAGTTAAATACCGAGGCTGTCAATGTGCTGTCTTTCTTCGGAGTTTTGGTTGTTAAGTTGCTGAGGATCTTGCTTTGGTTTGAGATGTTGGGTGATAAGAGAAAGTCCATTTGTATTGCGGTGGTTGGGATTTTGGCAGGTTTCATATTTGGTCGAAGAGGCCGGCCTCGCGGAGGAAGCCCCTTAATGCTGTGATTCTAGTCGGGTCGTTACTTAGTGCGTCCTTAATGCTGCCCGATATGCCGTACAGCACTCGTGAGCCTTCGTATTGAGTACAGTGGCAGATTATGTGTTTCACTGAACAGTTGGTGCGGCAGAGCTCCCAGAAAAGTTATGCGAGACTCTGGTATGGCCTGTTCTGAGTCTTGCCAGGACAACCTGAGTTCGCGGTCAGGGGGGTCTTGCCATCTTCGTGTTTCAGCCTTCACTTTTCTAAGGAAAATGCTAGTTGATTGGGACCATGTATTTGACCGTAAGTCCCAGATTTTGTTGGCCCGGAATCCATACAAATGTAGTGTTTCTGGGGGCATATCGCTGAATGGCTTGGATCCATGAGTGCTTAATAGAGTATGAGTTGAGGGCTAAAACTACACTTGCGGAGTCCGTAAATACGGCAATCGGCTTGTTTGAGGGAGTGCCCAACAAACAATTTTAGCTGCAGATTTGCTTATACAGCCAAAATATGTCTTTTGCAGCTAATTTTTGCCTGTATAAGCTAAGCTGCAGCTAAAATTGTTTGTTGGGTGGTAGCAGCAATAAAAGCAGAGACCGCTTCTGCCGAGAATATAGTGTACTGGTCTGGAAGTCGATGAAGTACGGACATTTGGGGGCCCGTGATGCCGATGCCAACCCCTTCACGGGAAACCGATCCATCGGAGTAACGGATAGTGTGGTTGCAGTATCTGGTTCTCTGGAGTTCCGCGACGGATCTCACAAGTGCCGTAGAGTTGGATCCTGCCTTGAACTTCTTCTTTATCGCCAAGTCGATAATGGGCCCGGGCAGGTTCCAATCTCTGGTTCCACACCAATGTATGCTAGACACCGGGGGAGCTCCAGATTGGCGGTGGCTGAAAGGAGTTGTTTGGCCTCGGTAAGGAGGAAAACTCCTTCATCTGAGCCAGCTGTCTTCTCCTCGAAGCTAATTGATCGGTTACAGATGGTCTGAGTAACTAGAAGGTTGAATGGTAGTACCATCATAGAGGTAACTCTAAGACTAGTAGGTCCCGAAGAAAATCATTATTATTTTTGGCTCACTCAGTACCAGAACAACGGTCCCAAGCAGTCCCAAGCTATTTCACTCACCCCTGCATGTTCTGCATGAATCCACACACCCCTGATGTTATCTGTCAAACTTTCATAGCGAATCAAAACAAACATAGTGTAGTAATAGAATTTCAACTAGAATAGGGTACGTTAATCGTTTGCTTGGGACCAATAGGCTACTAAAGTGGTGAGCCAATTTAAAATCGTTAGTTTCGTATTGATTGTTGGTACCATAGAGGTAACTCTAAGGCTAGAAGGTCCCGAAATAACATGCTCAACTTTTTGGCTCAGCTCTGGTACTCTCTTCGGTCCCAAGCTAATCGATTCACCCCTCGAAACATAAGAAAAACGAATAACCCCTCATTTTATCTGTCAAACTTTCATAGCGAATCAAAACAAACATTGCGTAGTACTAGAATTTTGACTAGAATGGGATACGTTAATCGTTTGCTTGGGACCAATAGGCTAGTCAAGTAGTGAGCCAATTTAAAATCGTTAGTTTCGTATTGATTGTTGGTAGTACTCCACTTTCCACGCAAGCTGCAATTGCAGGCGTGGATGATAGTAGGCCGGATGAGATAGCTTGGTGGTATGTAGAGGCTAGCTACGTAATTCGAGAGCGAGACAGGTAACTTCGATTCCATAAAGGAGACGTGATTCTAAAATTGTTCTAGCAACTCGAAGACGAATGGGCCGGTTACTGTCTGGGTGTCGACCTGCGATGGATCGTAGCAGATTAAGATGTGTCTTGCAGGCGTTCTTGACTTCGTCGAAGTGGGCAGAAAAGGTCAAATATCGGTCAATTCGAACTCCGACGATACGGGCTGACCTCCTGATGGGAATAGCTGTACCATTGCTACAGATGGGAGTGTTAAGGACGGCATGATGGTGAGAGCAGATGTGCACTAGTGTGCATTTTTCGGTTGAGAGTTGGAAGCCAGTCAGTAATGTCCACAGGAAGACTGCCCTTTTGGCAGCGCCCATCTTTCTACGTAGTGCCTTTATGGTTTTGTGAGTGATCAGGAGGATAATGTCGTCAGCGTCCACAAAGATGTAAATTTCCTTAGGAAGGTTAACGAAAACTCCATTCATACAAATTAAGAAAAGGGTGACCGCTATAACCGAACCCTGTGGTACGCCAGTCTCCTCTCGGAATGTTGTGGAACGGTGGTTTCCCAGAAGTACCTGAAAGGTGCGGTTTGCCAAGAAATTCTTCACGAAATGCATCAGGTGCCCGCCAAGGCCCCAATCAGCCATTTGTCGGATGACATCTGGCATCCAAACTCTATTATATGCTTTTGCTATGTCTAAAGCTGCCAGTTCGACGTGGTGTCCGCTCGAGGTAGCGTCATCAAGGGCTTGGGCAAGTGTGGCGAAGTACGTGTTTGTGCCGTGTCCTGGACGAAAAGCGTGTTGACGGTGGAAAGTAGGTCCCTGGATTCTAGAAAGTTCATCAGTCGTCTATTTACCATTCTTTCCACGATTTTCGAGGCACAGCATGTGAGGGAGCTCGGCCTGAAATCACTAGCTTGTCTGCCTGGCTTTCCTTGCTTGAGGATCGGGACCGCGAGACTGTGTTTCCAATCCTGAGGCAGGGAGTTGTGCAGCCACTCCTGGTTGATTAGATCTAGGAGCTTGCGTCTTCCTTCTGGTGGTAGATTCCGGAGCAAAGGATAGCCCACCTCGTCCGGGCCCGCAGAATTGCCTTTAGCCTTTGATAAGGCTAGAGTGAGCTCGTTCATCCGGAAGGGTTCGTTTATTTCCGGCAAAATTGTTTCCTCTGGAATTAGCATGCTGACTATGGGCTTCCAGATGCTGACTCCTACGGAAGCGTTCTTCGTAGCCTTCTATGGCTGATAGAGAGGCAAAGTATTCTCCAAGTACATCGGCAATAGTATCTGAATCGCGGGTAATTCCTCCTTCATATTTAAGTGCGATTCCCCGGTTTTTTCTCTTCCCACTTAAAGCATTAACCTTTCCCCACAGAGCAGCTGCCGATTGGTTTGAGCTGATTTCGTTGAGAAAGTTCTCCCAACTTTGGGCTTTCGCTTCGCGTATAGTTTGCCGACATTCTTTCCTTTTTGCACGGTAGTGAGCCAAAGCAACCTCCTTGTCGGGGTGGTTTTTATTTAATCGCTTGGCGGCACCAAGAGCCTTTCTCCTGGCTTTCACAGCGATTTTTGTGTTTGTCCCCCACCACGGAAGGGCTTTTCGTCCTGGGATGGTACTAGATCGAGGAATAGTGTCTGTTGCCGCTTGAAAAATCGAACCGATGTAGTCCGAGAGGTTGGTCGGTTCGGATTCTCTGCAGGTACCGGTGATTGCCTCTTGATAACTTGTCCAATCTGCTTGATTGTACATTAGAGTGATGCAAAATTTGAAATTTTCGCTCCACAATACTTAAACGATTCCAAATCGGATCTTGACTAACCTCTCAAAATTTGAACCCATTTGGTGAGAAACTGAGATGGCACAAACCATTTGAAGTTTGTATGGGAATTACTATGGTAAAACCAAGATTTTTGTTCATGTCTATCTAATAATTCACCATATCGGTCTACTTCAAAAGCCTTTAACTTTGCTTCTAGGAAATTTTCCCAGCTACAACTCTGCTGCAGACCACTTTTTTATTAATTGCAAGGATCGAAAGTTATTAATGGTTCAATGCACTGATGTCTTATGATCATGCTCAATCAACTGCTCAGCAGGCAACATTGGTATTTCTGGGGCGTTGAATAGGACACAACAATTATGGCTACTATCTCACACTGCAAAATACAGTGTTGCCTACAGAGCAGCTGCTTGATCATGTCATAAGTCTACAAATCTCTTAAATAATTAATAACTATTTCCTGCCTCGTTTTACATAGAAACAATCTTCAGCAAAGTTGTTGCTGAAACGGCTGGATGTGGAGAGGGTACAGTGCATGGCACCAACGGAGAAGGCAATGTGATCAATGTGAAACTGGAAAAAGTGCTTTATGTTTCATCGTGGCTTAATTTCCGTGGATCGATTGACCTCCAAAGGATTTACGGCTGTTTTCCAAGCGAATAACTCTGACATTCGAGACGTAACTGGTACAGTGCTGGTCGTTGGTGAACGATCCGGTTGCTTGTACCGACTGAAGCAAGTGGAGATGTCGAAACAAGTATAAGTGTACGGATACCGAGCTAACGTGCACATCCCCAATGTCGAAGGGGGCAAGTTTAAAAGGAAAGAGCAAAAGTTACGGTTCCTGGAGCTGGATGACAGATTGTCTCAGGAAGAGAAGCCGTTTGGGGATTCCGCGAATGGTGAAGATGAATGGTGTTTTGTGCAAAAATCGGAGCAGCAGTCACTGGATGAAGAAGAACCCGACGATTCTGGTGAAGAAGATTGCGATAAAGACGGAGACGAGAGTGAATCCGAAAACTATTTCGATGTGGTGGACTCTGAATCCGAAGAAGATCCCCTGGCTGTGACGGAAGAGGAACAGGACGAAGGTGTTAGGTGGTCTAGTCGCCGCAATCGCGGCACACTGCTGGGTCAATTGTTCAATTTCGTGGTAGGGATTACCGTGCATTCGGATGATGAGCCTACATCGTATCCCTAATAAAAAATTACTTTACACGAACGATAACCCAAATGATTGAACTATTCCACAAATGGTTTGGATGATACCCCGAACACGTCGTTAAGCAAAATAACCATAAAGTTTTTATTAGGGATGTGAAGGCCAACCATTGAGGAGGAGTGATGGGATTTAGCAGTGGATTGTCCCCCACCATATACCATCGGTTTACCCCTCACGGAGGTAAGCTTCGCCACAAGGGTAGCTGTCAGACATCCACGAGCAAGACGGCGGAAAAAAAATAGAGAGAAAGGGAGGTAAAAAATTTATTATTATCATAACCATCTTTGTCCAACCGAACCAAGGCATGAATACAAGTGCTTTGTATCCGTAAAAGTGCCGAGTTTATTTATTTATTCTTTTGAAGTTCCCTACGCGGTTTTTCCACTGTGTGTTGTGTCCTCTGTTGCCCACAGCTATAGCTTCACCCCAGAACCGGTCATCGAGCCCTGTCTGAATCATCATGTTCACCAACAGTCCCGTTTCGACTAAAGTAAACCCCACACGTATCAATATATTGACGCGAAGGGGAATTATTGACATTAATATTGATGATGTGAATACAGAAATATTGTCAATACCGATGTATTGACGTCAATATTGAATGTATTGACAATACGATTATTGTCAATAAAAGCAATCGTGTACGGTCCACATAATGGTTGCACCTTTCGCATCAAAGTTCTCGTCGTAGCCCGAGATGGGAAATGACAGGTGGGCAGGAACTCACGGTCTCCCAGTGTTGGTGAGTTCTTTGCCGTTAATGTTCACGAAAAGTTCACTATTTTGCTATACAGAAATTCAAAACAAAAATTTTTATCTGCGAATTTGGACAGTTTTTGACCTGTTTCATACGACCGGAAGGTGTATGCTGGTCACAAATGCCGTGCCAAACTGATTTCCTACGCAATTAATCAACCTTTGATATGAATTTCGCTAATAAACACGAGGAGCATTTCTTATAGCAAACTCGCCATAACAAAATGGGCATGGTTCATTTAAGTAAACAAACTAACACTTCTTCCGACTGTGGCACCTCTCTTACTCGCCTGGGTCGTAGCCTTTGCTCCTTTGGTGATCACCCTGCCACTTTGTGCCTGTGCTGATTGTGTTTCTTGTGTGTTTTTAGGTGTCGGAGGCGAGGTCGGAGGGTGTTTCCTCGGAGTTACCTCTATTGTGTTTCTGGGTGTTTTTATGTGTCGACCTGCCTGTGAAAACGGCAAACGAAAAATGATGCTAGCTGGCAGCCATAACATCCACAACGCTAAAAATTACAGATTCTCTTCGCTGCAAATTAGGTTTTGCACCGTCGGGGTTAACCTCAATCTGATGACAATTCAGTGGTACTGTTTAGGTGGATTTAGTCGATTTTTTCTTGGATAGATTTTCTCGATATTTTTTTAGACTGCAGTGAGATGTAAACCACACTTCTGCATTGTCCACGAGCAACATCCTTTCACCGCGACAAATTTCAAGTTAAAATTCGGAAATATTACAATATTTTTTCTTCGAAAAAACTACTAAGTGCTTGTAAACAGTACCACCACAAACGAAGTGACAGACGACTAACTGGCGAAGAAATCCATTTAAATAATGTGGTTCACTGTAATAGAATTTTCTTGGAAGCTTGTACCATCATCCACCAGATGGGTTAGTTTTTTTGTTTTGATTTGAACAAAGTTAATTTTGTGTACAATGATTCTTTGACAGTGTGCAAAGAGTGCGCATCATTTTGTCATTTTTTTTATGTATTTCAGTTTTGAGTAGAGTGAAAGAGATAGAACCAAAACATTCTTGTACATTTGGTGAAAATGCTAGTTCAATCTAGTAGTAGTGTTGCCATGTGGTACAATCCAGTAGTAGTGGTGTTGCCATGTGGTACACTGAAAAATTGAAATAGCAGGTAAGTCACCAAAGTTTTCGAGCCGCTCCGCCTGTCACTTCGTTTGTGGTACCACTGAACTGTCAAAAAATTTCAGCCGATTATACTGAGTATACTGAGATTTAAATCGCAAATTATTTATTTTTATGGTTTCAGTGTTAAGGCAACCGCAGCAAACTTCAAGTACGAGCAGCTAGCCGAGAGCCATACCGAGAGCCATACAATGCAACTACGTATATTTCCTACAAACGTATATTTGACTATTTAAACCGAATTTAAAGACAATCACTCATATTATTGTGTTCGTTCGGAACATACAAAAAAACCAATCGTTCTCAATCTTTTCAAATTTGACAGGTTAGATTGGTTTGTTTTCATAATGAGAGGTACATAACAATAAAAAAACATATCATTCTGTCAAAGATGAATGATAAAATCACACTATCGGGTCACATGGTCTATTATAAACAACACATGGTGTCAACATTCTTGGAAGTGGTGCCAGAATTGATAAAAAATTATCTTTTATTTGGTGGCAGACTGGGTGACAAGGTGTTCAGAGTGTGTCGTAGTGTGTTTTTGTGGGTGTAAACACAAGGTGGCAGAGTGACTTACCCCTGTCTTTACGTTTTTAGCATCTGTTCCTCCTGATGATGCTGCCTGTGGCAAATTGACTTACCCCCTGATTGTACCCTTTACACATCTGGGGCCGCTCTCCACGAAACGAAAATCAATTATTTCATTTATGTATTTCACTTATACATTTTTGCCAAGACATCAGCCTTATACATTCCATAAGACAAACCACATAGGTCCTATAAGAATGCATAAAAGGTATGTGTGACCGCTTATACATTTCACTTGACACATGATCTTCATTAACTTTTTGCAAGGCGTCTGCTTATTAGTTGACTTACACATTTTATGAATAATTAGCAATAGAAATTTGCCAAAAGGTATAAGGAGATTTCTATCCGTGTCTGAAAGCCTCTTTCCCTTTTTAAGTGACGAACCAGCCGCTGCCTGAAAGTCACTCTAATAAAAAAAATAAAGGGTTGTGTCCTAGACACGACCGCAGTATCAACAATCAATACGAAACTAACGATTTTAAATTGGCTCACCACTTTAGTAGCCTATTGGTCCCAAGCAAACGATTAACGTACCCTATTCTAGTCGAAATTCTAGTACTACGCAATGTTTGTTTTGATTCGCTATGAAAGTTTGACAGATAAAATGAGGGGTTATTGGTTTTTCCTATGTTTCGAGGGGTGATTCGACAAGCTTGGGACCGAAGATAGTACCAGAGGTGAGCCAAAAAGTTGAGCACGTTTCTTCGGGACCTACTTGTCTTAGAGTTACCTCTATGGCAGTATGACGTAGAACCATAGAGGTAACTCTAAGACTAGAAGGTCCCGAAGAAACGTGCTCAACTTTTTGGCTTAGCTCTGGTACTATCTTCGGTCCCAAGCTAATCGATTCACCCCTCGAAACATAGCAAAATCCACTAACCCCTCATTTTATCTGTCAAACTTTCATAGCGAATCAAAACAAACATTGTGTAGTACTAGAATTTCAACAAGAATGGGGTACGTTAATCGATTTGCTTGGGACCAATAGGCTAGTCAAGTAGTGAGCCAATTCAAAATCGTTAGTTTCATATTGATTGTTGGTAGAACCACGCAAAATGGATGTTTTTCATCCATTTTTGTCTATTATACAAGAATCCCAAAAAAAAAACTGTCTACGTAGTTAATGAACAGCCCCTAATTGTGGTTTACTTAAAATTTATTGCCCGGAAAAAAGTGATCGTCAAAGTCCATGTCTTTTTTTGGGTTGTTGTTGAGGGGGGTGGATAGGTTGTTACACATACATAATTTTCCAAGTCTCATTCCTCATTGTGGTGTTCATGGTCACGCCGTGATCCACCTTTAGCCGCTAACTTGGTCCTGCTTGCTGTAGGACCTATAGTGCCACGCCGTCCGAGTCAGAGTCAGGAAAGCAGCGCTGTTTTATATCTTTTCAATCAGAATGATGTGCAACCAAGTGGTATTCATTCATGATGACTGGGATTGGAGAAAACGTTTAGTTCATGAAAACAGTGATAAAATTATCATTTGCGCATTTTCAAAAGTTTTTTGATTAAAAATTGAAAAAGTGTTTATTTCATCAGATTCGTTAAGGTTCTACAAAGGGTCATTATTTTGTTTACTTCTTCTTTTTGAAATATTCTTCGATCATCATTTTCTAAATGTATTGGTAAAATTCATTGGAAGTGCATGTCCCCACGCCAAAACTGCCCATTTTTCATAAATATCAACTGGTATGGTGAGGAAAACTCAACCATCTCTTTTCTTCCTTCATTTCAATACAACAGCAAATGTGATGTCACACTATCTAGTGGATAAGAATGTAGCAGACAAAACATAAGCACTGCCAGACTGCGCTGTATGCAAGTTTGTTTACACCCCTGAGCGGGAAAGTGTATAACAGGCTACGTGCACTGCTGCCATCAACCCTGTTAGTGTTGAATTCAATGTTCTGTGACTTTTTTAATTGGACCGGTAAAATGTTTAAAATGGTCATTTATGTTTTATTTAATCAGTTTTAGATATTTATCCACCATTAAATACATCCACTCATCTATGTTAATAAGGCAGACTTCGCAATTAATTGTTTTAATAAACTTAAATTCATTGCTAGAGGCAATACATCTGGCACCGCTGTTTCAATGATACTTTCACGATTGCTAGCAAAGCAGTAAAGTAGAAATGGTTTTCTTTGTGATTAATTTTGTTCACCAAGAGTTTTGTGAAGCAGTTGTTTTGAGTTTCGTGTATTCGATTGCGTTTAATTGTGCTATACTTCGAAGAACACAAGTAAGTAAATACAGTGAATGTGTTTTACCCAGGAAATTTTCGTGTTTTACCCACGAAATACAAGTTTTAAATTTTCGTATTCATAATATATGAATGTATGTGTAAACTAATGATGATGATTTTATGATATTTAAAAAAGAAGAAGAACACAAAATTACTTACCCTTTGTAGAACCTTAAGTAATATTCTATCGATTGGTGTATTTGGATTTTAATTACATCTATAAATGACAAAGTTACAAGCGTTCAAACCCTAACACTATTTCACTACACATATTTTTTTTGATTTGTACCCCAGTATAGTCGACAAAGACGTAGTTCTACGTCAAAAAGAAAGGCCTTTAACTGAAACGTCTTTGAATTGAACCTTTGCAATTTAATTAAAATAATGTTTCCTTTGCAAATTTCTTTCCGTGTCTTGCCCAGTCCTGATGCGCTCGCTCGTCTCACACCCACATAACGGTGAAGTCATTCATTCAATGTTCCCCATCTGCACGACGGAAGCGACGTCCATACACGTTTGTTTACACCGTTGCTCTCACAACTCCAAGCTCACCGGGTCTGAAAACAAATCACGCACACCACTGCCTTCACGGTAGTAAATATTGCACGCACACTTTCACCTGTCGGTGGTTCAAAACAACGTTCCATCACATGCGGCCGGTTTTATTTTGACATTTCCCTCCGAACATGTGCTGCTCAAAATAATTCAAAGTGGTTCAGTTTTGGTTGAAAAATAGTGTTAAAATTGATGAATACAGTTCCAATTGCTGTTCAAGTTTTAGTTTTAGTCAAATAGCATTCGATTTAGTTGAAGTTTTATTGATTCACACGGTATTAGTGCGTAAAAAAATATCGCAACTTGTCTTCGAAATTGATTCCCCCCACCAGCCGAGATGACGATCGATCAGAATCTGGAGGTCAATCTGGACCCGACTAATTTGCATTTTGCGGTGTTCAGCTCGGAGGACATCAAGCGGATTAGTGTGACGAAAATCGTGACGTCGAGGTCGTTCGACGAGCTGGGCCATGCCATCCCGGGAGGACTGTACGATGCCGCGATGGGTTGGTTGCCGAGTGTGCTGCAGGAATGTATGATTGGATTTAATTGTTTTTGGTTTCAGGCCCCAGTGGACGAAACGAGGTGTGCACCACCTGTGTCAAGGACATCAACAATTGCGAGGGGCACTTTGGCCACATTGAGATCTGTGTTCCGGTGTTCAACCCGTTTTTCGTCAAGACGGCGTATAATTTGTTGCGGATTTGCTGCACCGAGTGCTTCCGGTTGCAGATACATGATTCGATGAAGAGCATGTTGGAGTTGCAGCTGCACCTGGTGGACGCCGGGTACATCGTGGAAGCCGAGGAGCTGGAGGTTTACAAGCAAAAGGTGGCGATGGCTCCGGTCGGAGAGCTTCCGGAGGGGGTCAGTTACTATTCGGAGCTGTTGATGAACCGTATGAACGGGGTGCTTTAATCGGGTGAAGAAGGGTGGTTAATTGAATGTAAATCGCAATTTTAGATCCCTACAACCAACTTGGCAATACGAAGAATTCGGAGGCGATTCGGACGGCAATCGTCAATACGACGATGAAGGAATGCGTCAAGAAAGTATGCATTCACTGCAAGACTATCATCCGGAAGGTGCGGGTTTCTAATAAGCGACTGGTGTTCAGTATGACTCGGGCCGAGATGAGGGCTTTCTAGTGAGTATAAGTTGTTACAGAGGAGACATAGGAAACTGAGACCGCTCCTAACCTTTTTTTCCGGTAACTTTCAGCGAAAAGCAAGGACAGACCAATGTGGAAGACGAGAAGACGCGAGCCACCAACAGGATCATCTTTGGCGAAGAGTGCCAGCGTTATTTCTTAGAACTGTTCAAAAATGATGCCCCGCTGTTGAACCTTCTGTTACCGATTCTGCAGAAGAGTGCCCGGTCGATGAAGAACCCGACCGATCTATTCTTCATGGATGTGATTCCGGTACAGCCCCCGCTAGTGCGCCCGGTTCGACGTGTCGAAGGAATGGAGATCCTGGAGCATCCGCAGACTTCGATCCTGAGGAACATTTTGATGGCGAATGCCACGTTGAGGGCGATCCTGGTATTGACCAAGAAGCACGATGAGTTACAAGACGACGACGACGACAACAAGCCGAGTGGAAGTGCTGCAATTGAGACGGAAATGAAGAAGGTCTTCGAAACGGCCAAGGGCGATTCGTCCCACGAGAAGTTGTACCATGCTTGGGTGGAATTGCAGAGCTACGTGGATCAGTTGTTGGACATCAACATGGCGCAGGATAAGAACCAAATCCGCGGGTGCGGGCTTAAGCAAATTATCGAGAAAAAGGAAGGCCTTGTGAGGATGCACATGATGGGGAAACGAGTAAACTACGCTGCACGAACGGTCATCACGCCGGATCCGAATATCGGTGTGGACGAAATCGGAATTCCGGTCACGTTTGCCAAGAGATTGACGTATCCCGTTCCGGTGACTTCCTGGAATGTCGCCGAGTTGAGAAAGATGGTCATGAATGGTCCCGATGAATACCCGGGGGCGAATATGATCGAAGATTCCAACGGACAAGTCAGCAAGATTTCGGCTCTGAATGTGACTCAGAGACAGTCGTTGGCCAAGACTTTGCTGACTCCGCATAGCTCGAACGAGCAGGGCGTTAAGATCGTTCATCGTCATCTGCTGAACGGTGATGCTCTGCTGCTAAACCGTCAACCGACTCTCCATCGCCCGAGTATCATGGCCCACAAGGCCAAGATTCTCAGCGGGGAGAAGATCTTCCGTCTGCACTACTCCAACTGCAAGTCCTACAATGCCGACTTCGACGGCGACGAAATGAATGCCCACTTTCCGCAAACCGAGCTGGGACGTAGCGAAGCGTACAATCTCGTAGCCGTTCCCCATCAATACCTGGTCCCGAAGGACGGAACTCCGCTGGGAGGTCTGATCCAAGATCACATCGTCTCTGCCGTGAAACTGTTCATCAGAGGTAAGTTCTTCAATTGTGACGATTACCAGCAGTTGGTCTTCCAAGCCTTGAGCAACCACCGTGGGAACATCGATCTGCTCCCACCGACCATCCTGAAACCGGCGACACTTTGGTCCGGAAAGCAGATCATCTCAACGATCGTGAAG
Organism: Ochlerotatus camptorhynchus; assembly: GCF_037179485.1. NCBI lineage: Eukaryota > Metazoa > Arthropoda > Insecta > Diptera > Culicidae > Ochlerotatus > Ochlerotatus camptorhynchus. The sequence continues at coordinate 7,792,163 of NW_027040514.1, read as the reverse complement.
AACATCATCCCCAAGAACATGCCCCACATCAACATGATCGGATCGTCCAAGCTGGGTAACAAGCACTGGCAAACGGAACCCGCTCGTGAGTGGCTGGCTGGCGGTACTCTTCTTGTCGGTAATCAAATGTCCGAGTCGGAGGTGTTCATCCGCGATGGGGAACTCCTGGTCGGAATCCTCGATAAGAACCACTTCGGTGCTACCCCGTACGGTTTGATCCACTGCATGTACGAACTCTACGGTGGCCATTGCTCCTCGCTCTTGCTGTCATCGCTGTCCCGACTCTTCACCTACTATCTCCAGTGGGAAGGCTTCACCCTCGGTGTCAAGGACATCCTGGTTCAGAAAACCGCCGACAAAAAGCGATCCAAGATCATCAAAGCTTGTCGGCAGATCGGACACGAAACGGCTGCCTCCGCACTGGATCTCCCTCCGGATGTATCCTCCGACGAACTGAACACCAAAATGGAGGAGGCCTACGCCAACAATCCCAAGTTCCGCGTGATCCTCGATCGCAAGTACAAAACCGCCTTGGATATCTACACCAACCAGATCAACGAGGCGTGCATTCCCGAGGGGTTGATCACCAAGTTCCCGGACAACAACCTGCAGTTAATGGTGCAATCCGGTGCGAAGGGTTCCACGGTGAACACGATGCAGATCTCCTGTCTGCTAGGACAGATCGAACTGGAGGGCAAGCGACCTCCGTTGATGATCTCCGGCAAGTCGCTGCCCAGTTTTGCAAGTTTTGAAACTTCGCCCAAGTCGGGTGGTTTCATCGACGGACGGTTCATGACCGGAATCCAGCCGCAGGATTTCTTCTTCCATTGTATGGCCGGTCGGGAGGGACTGATCGATACGGCCGTCAAGACCAGCCGTTCCGGATATCTTCAGCGATGTTTGGTGAAGCACTTGGAGGGGTTGAACGTGAACTACGACATGACGGTGAGGGACAGCGATAACAGTGTGGTTCAGTTCATGTACGGAGAGGACGGCATGGATATCTCCAAGGCGCAGTTTATCGAGACTTCAAAGCACTTGAAATTCCTGGATCTGAACAGGGACGTGATCGTGCGACCGGACACCGTCAAGATGCTCGCAAACGACGACGAGTTGAACGACCGGATCAAGGCACACGTCAAGAAAATGAAGTCCTGGTGCAAGAAAAACGGTGCCACGCTGCAGAAGACCCGGATGTCGCCGTTTGCAAAGTTTTCTACAGACGTCAGCGAACAGGTTCGTGCCGACATGTCCGATCCGGATCGTTTGAAAACGAAAACCGGCCGCAGCCGACTCACGGGGAAGATTGTCAAGAAATGGAACAAAGCGAAACCGGACGAGAAAGCCAAGTACAGAAGGAAGTATGCCCCTTGTCCGGATCCTACGTTCTCGCTGTTCCGACCGGACAGTTGCTTTGGAGCGCTAACCGAGCACCTCGAAGAATTGGTGAAACATTTCGAGAAAACGCAGCAACCTCTCCACGACATGGCCGAATTGATGAAGATCAAAAACAGTTACGCTCTGGCAGCACCCGGCGAACCGGTCGGTCTGCTAGCAGCGCAATCCATCGGAGAACCTTCCACGCAGATGACCCTGAACACGTTTCATTTTGCCGGTCGTGGTGAGATGAACGTGACCCTGGGTATTCCTCGGTTGCGTGAAATTCTGATGCTTGCCTCGCAGCACATCAAGACCCCGTCGATGGAGATTCCGTTCCGGCCGTACAAAAGCCAGAAGAAGCTGCATTCAGTCGCCGAAAAGATGCGCAAGACGTTGAACCGGGTCACGGTGGCGGATGTTCTGGAAGGTTGGTTTTATTAGATGCGTTGCTTTTCGTACAGCTACTCAGTAGAGTCTCTCCATTGCAGATATCAAAGTGAAGTCCCGCTTGGTCCTGCGGCCATCCCGAGGAATGCAACATGTGGTGCGATTCAACTTCTTGCCGAAGGATGCCTATGCGCACGACTACCGAGTGGCACCGGAGGAGATTCTGCGCTACATGTCCCGCGGTTTCTTCAAGCACATGTTCCGGATCATCTTCCGATCGGCCAAGGCCAAGAACGTTCTGTAAGTCTTTGCAATCCGGGGTTGATCTTCTTTCTAAACTACGTTTCCTTTGTTACAGGATTGAAATCGAGCAGGAATCCACTACGAAACAGACCGCAGCTGGCGCGAACGAAAATGATAATCTAGTGGACAGTCGGGAGCCGGACATGTCTCGCCTGGAGGAGAACGCCGACGAGAGTTCGGACGACGATGCCGGTGGCAACGAAGGCGATGCCGATGCGACGGAATTCAACTTGAAGAACAAGAAAAGCGACGAAGTGGGCTATGATACGGATGAGGAGGAGGAGGATGATCAGGAGGACGGGGATGAGTTGCAAAATTCCACGGAGGATAAGGAGCAGGAAGGGGATGACGAAGCGAACGCCGATGACGATGAGATGGCCAACGCAGAGGAAGCGTTGGACGTTTCCAATACCAAGCTGGATGAGGATGCGGAGAAGTTGCTGGTCACCGTAGAGAACAATCTGATCGAAGATTACGTCTTCGACAAAAAGGAGCACCGCTGGTGCCAGGTCACCTTCCATATGCCCATAAAGTATAAGGACATTGACTTTACGAAAATTTTGAGGGATATTGCTGGGAAGTGTGTCGTTTGGCAGGTAAGTCGCTTTAAACGCTTTGCTAACTGAGGTCTTAACAACCAGTGGTATTTAAGGTCCCTCACATCCGCCGCGCCATCACCTACGTCCAGAACGATCAGCTCTACCTGAAAACGGACGGTATCAACATCTTTTCGATGACCAAGTATAGCGAAATCCTCGATCTGAACCGGCTGTACTCGAACGACATCTACGCCATCTCGCAAACGTACGGAATAGAGGCAGCGGCGCGGGTCATCGTCAAGGAGGTTCAAAACGTGTTCAAGGTCTACGGCATCACGATCAATCCACGCCATCTGCTGCTGGTGGCGGACTACATGACCGCCGACGGGACGTTCAAATCCATGAGCCGGAAGGGAATGGAGCACAACGTATCGCCGCTGCAGCAGATTTCGTTCGAGTCGTCGATTCAGTTTCTGAAGGCGGCCGCCCTGAAGGGCAACGGTGACCATCTGGATTCGCCTTCGTCCCGGCTGATGGTCGGACAGCTTTGTAAGAGCGGAACCGGAGCGTTCGGGGTGTACAGTAAGCTGGTTTGAATTGAGTTTTTCTTATTAAAGATTTATAAAAGCATGTGAAAGGAACTGTCTTCATTTGGGAACCGTTCGAGTTGTATGTGATGACCTTCCTGTTAGAAAGCTGAATACAAATATTGTGATCATCCCAAGTCACTAACATTTTTCTCTGAACTTCCTCGAAGTTCGCTGAAATTCCTCGAAATTTGCTGAACTTCCTCGAAATTTGCTGAACTTCCTCGAAGTTTGCTGAACTTCCTCGAAGTTTGCTGAACTTCCTCGAAGTTTGCTGAACTTCCTCGAAGTTTGCTCAATTTCCTCGAAGTTTGCTGAACTTCCTCGAAGTTTGCTGAACTTCCTCGAAGTTTGCTCAATTTCCTCGAAGTTTACTGAACTTCCTCGAAGTTCGCTGAACTTCCTCGAAGTTTGGTGAACTTCCCCGAAGGTTGCTGAACTTTCTCGAAGTTCGCTAAACTTCCTCGAAGTTTGCTGAACTTCCTCGAAGTTTGCTGAACTTCCTCGAAGTTTGCTGAACTTCCTCGAAGTTTGCTGAATTTCCTCGAAGTTTGCTAAACTTCCTCGAAGTTCGCTGAACTTCCTCGAAGTTTGCTCAACTTCCTCGATGTTTGCTCAACTTCCTCGAAGTTTGCTGAATTTCCTCAAAGTTTGCTGAACTTCCTCGAAGTTTGCTGAACTTCCTCGAAGTTTGCTGAACTTCCTCGAAGGTTGCTGAACTTCCTCGAAGTTTGCTGAACTTTCTCGAAGTTTGCTGAACTTCCTTGAAGTTTGCTGAACTTTCTCGAAGTTTGCTGAACTTCCTCGAAGTTTGCTGAACTTCCTCGAAGTTTGCTGAACTTCCTCGAAGTTTGCTGAACTTCCTCGAAGATTGCTGAACTTCCTCGAAGTTCGCTGAACTTCTTCGAAGTACGCTGAACTTCCTCGAAGTTTGCTGAACTTCCTCGAAGTTTGCTGAACTTTCTCGAAGTTTGCTGAACTTCCTTGAAGTTTGCTGAACTTTCTCGAAGTTTGCTGAACTTCCTCGAAGTTCGCTGAACTTCCTCGAAGTTTGCTGAACTTCCTCGAAGTTTGCTGAACTTCCTCGAAGTTTGCTGAACTTCCTCGAAGATTGCTGAACTTCCTCGAAGATTGCTGAACTTCCTCGAAGTTCGCTGAACTTCTTCGAAGTACACTGAACTTCCTCGAAGTTTGCTGAACTTCCTCGAAGTTTGCTGAACTTCCTCGAAGATTGCTGAACTTCCTCGAAGTTCGCTGAACTTCTTCGAAGTACGCTGAACTTCCTCGAAGCTCGCTGAACTTCCTCGAAGTTGGCTGAACTTCCTCGAAGTTTGCTGAACTTCCTCGAAGTTTGCTGAACTTCCTTGAAATTAACTGAACTTCCTCGAAGTTCGCTGAACTTCCTCGAAGTTTGCTGAACTTCCTCGAAGTTTGCTGAACTTCCTAGAAGTTCGCTGAACTTCCTCGAAATTTGCTGAACTTCCTCGAAGTTTTCTGAACTTCCTCGAAGTTTGCTGAACTTCCTCGAAGTTTGCTGAACTTCCTCGAAGTTTGCTGAACTTCCTCGAAGTTTGCTGAACTTCCTCGAAGTTTGCTGAACTTCCTCGAAGTTCGCTGAACTTCCTCGAAATTTGCTGAACTTCCTCGAAGTTTTCTGAACTTCCTCGAAGTTTGCTGAACTTCCTCGAAGTTTGCTGAACTTCCTCGAAGTTTGCTGAACTTCCTCGAAGTTTGCTGAACTTCCTCGAATTTCACTGAACTTCCTCGAATTTCACTGAACTTCCTCGAATTTCACTGAACTTCCTCGAAGTTTGCTGAACATCCTCGAAGTTTGCTAAACTTCCTCGAAGTTTGCTGAACTTCCTCGAAGTTTGCTGAACTTCCTCGAAGTTTGCTGAACTTCCTCGAAGTTTTCTGAACTTCCTCGAAGTTTGCTGAACTTCCTCGAAGTTTGCTGAACTTCCTCGAAGTTTGCTGAACTTCCTCGAAGTTCACTGAACTTCCTCAAAGTTTGCTGAACTTCCTCGAATTTCACTGAACTTCCTCGAATTGCTGAACTTCCTCGAAGTTCGCTGACTCGAAGTTTGTTCGTTAAGTCGCAAATAATATTGCATGGAAGGTAAATAGAAACGTCAAAGTGATCCGATGCCGGCGCTGCAGCGACTAGTTCGCGGAAATGATAATTTTCAAATCAATCGTTAAATGCGTGAACGATGTTCCAGATTGACGGGATACGTCTGTTTGTCTGTGATAGAATAGTCATAAGAATCCCTAAGCTTCATTGACAACCTCTGAACTTCGGTGGAGCTTTCAAAAATGTTTTGAAGTTTTTCACATCCCTGAAGTTTTCTGTACTACTTGAACATTTGAGAGCATCTAGAAATTTTCCGATATTTTCCTGAAATTAAAGGAACCGGAATCATCTTCCCTGAGGTTCCCTCAAGTCAAGAAACTTCCCTGAAGCTTACGCAATTTCTTGTAAAATGATCTCACATTCCACTGGTGTGCATTGAACTTTCTTGAAAATCCCGGAGTTCCCCTGAAGTTCTCGAATCTCCCTAAAATTTACTGAACTTCTTTAAAGTTTTCGAAGTTCTCTGAACTCCTGTGTTCTCGAAGATTTCCTGAAAAATCATAACTGCGCTGGAGTGCTTTGAACTTCCCTCAAATTTATAGAACTTTAAGGTTCCCTTAATTTTCCAGAAATTAAAGCGAAATGATTTATGAAGTTCTTAGGTTTTGAATGAAGTTCTCAAAATTTTCCTAAAATTCATGGAACTGCCCATAGATTACCGGATCTAAAGAATTAGATGAACAGCTTGGAACTTCCCAAAAGTCTAGACTTTCCCCATACTTTACGTGTTTTCTGTTGTTCGAACTCCCCTTTAAAGTTCTCTAGATTTCTCAGACATTTTTAAGTATTTTATAAAAGTTTCCACAAGTTTCCTACATCTTCCTCGAAGTTCCCTTAATTTTCCTGAACTTGTTGCAGCTCGCGTAACTTTCCCCTTATGTTCCCCGAACTTCTATATGGACTTCCCTGAAGTTCCCTATTTTTTCTAATGATAATTTACCTAGTAACTAACGATAACCCAAATGATAGAACTATTCCATAAACGGTTTGGATGGTACCCCAAACATGTCGTTAAGCATAATAACCATATACACAATTTATTAGAGGTGGCCCTTTTGAGTGTGGAGCAAAGCTTTTCCTACCCTTGTATACAAGCCCTGCTGGATGCATGTCGAAAATGTTTCTCATCGGCTATCCCCTCCGCCGGCTGTCGGTTTGACAGTTCGCACTTCACGACGGGCCTCCCCGTGCGAGAGCGAAAAGCGGCAAAACACCGACCATCTGAGAACGAGAGAGAGAGAGAGAACCGCCACCACAAGCGGACGCCATGTTGGAAGATTGTAGCTCTTGAAAAGCGGCCGACAGAGGTGTGAAATCCGTGTTGTTCGCGAAAAGATTGCAATTTGCACCGGTAAATCCGTATCGGTCGTGACCGAAACTATCGCCAAAAGTGAGTGCACGTTCCGGTGAATCGAGTGAGCCCATCATCAGGCCGGAAACCATGGCGTCCGAGGAGGAAATTGACGAATCTATTGCCGGTAAGTTTGTGAACGAACTGCTGCTGCTGCTGCAAGGGAAGATCGCCATCGTCTCCTGTTCCGCTAGAGCGGAGCGCTAGGGTTGCTGCTTTGTCCTGTTGGGCTCCGTCTAGTGTGCGCGTGTGACTGTGTGCGTGCGGGTGTCTGTGGGCTGCGGAAGAGGGAAATGCATAGCGCTAGCGCTACATCCAGCCGCGGTGGGTTTTCTTCTTTCCCGTGTTGTGTGCGATTCTTGTTTTTGTTATTCATCGGCTTTTGCGTTGATTGTTGTTGATGATGATCGAAAATGTGTGCGGGTGGGAGGGTGGATTGGATGCAACTTGCAACGGGGTGGGCGACATGCGGAAAATCACTAGTGAGAGGTGAACAATTACTTGTTTTTTTTTTTGCAATGTTGTTGGTCCCATGGATGGTGTTGAATGTTTACTTTGCTCCGTTTGGCTTGATATGATAGTCATCGGTTATAATTGATGTTACGATTTCATTATCATTATCAAGTAAATGAAAATATGTTTTAGGATGCGTTGATCTTACTTTTCAATCATCATTTAATGATGCTGAATTATAATTAGAACATTCGTTTTTATAGTTTTTACTGTCTTTTCAGGTAATTTGTGTAACAAAACCTGTCACTTTGAATTAGGTTAGGATAGTTGGGCTGGTAGCGAGTTACTTTTTAGTGACTTGTTCACATTTTTCAAGCCAGTGACTTAAAAGTGTCCTTTTTTAGGGCCAAGTCCAGGGCTGGTAGCAGGTCACTTTTTAGTGACTTGGTCACTATTTTCAAGTCAGACACTTTTTTCATCGAAAAGTCACTATTCCTTATGATTTAGTCACTAAAGTCACTTTATTACGACCAATGCTGAGAGCAGGGTGCCTTCCATTCATTTAATAATAAGATATTATGATGGTATTTTGTATGTGTGAAGAACAAGAAAAGATTTTAAAGTTTGTGTTTGACACATAAAACCTGAGCCTTGGTTTTTCTTGAAGGACTGAGAACTTTTATTCAGATTTTAAAATTTTAAAATATTTTATTCTTTCAATCCCACTTTGCAGCTTTGATTTTTTTTTTCGCTTTCATGAAACTCCAATGACTTTAAAACCGTCCCATGAATCTGTGATATTTAAATATATTAAAAGTTCTTATAATAAGTTTGTGTTTAAACAGTCTGGCACTTCAAAGATTTACAATTTTGTTTTCAATTCTAAAGTATTTTTTTTTTGCTTGAGAGATAATTTCAATGGGTTCTTAATAAATCGTCGGGAATTTTAAAGAGAACCCTTTCAACATTCTAAGTAGAATTTTAACAAAGTTTTGAGGAAATTTTCAAGAGTGTGTGTGTGTGTTTTCCCTCTAACCTGCACTGGCCGGCTGTGTTTTTAGGAAGAACTCTCTCTGCAATGTCGCATTTATGGTCATTGTAGACAGCTTTAGCCCGGGAGTTAGCTGAGAGTAAAGAATTTGACTTTAAAAAATCAGAGTAAAATCTGACAAGAAGAGTTGCGAACATATCTAGATAGCACTGGAATTAGGGCGTAACAGCCTTTGTAAACAATGACTTCTCTCGTTGATTTCTAGGAATTCAAGGCACGCCTACACAAAACCAACATATCCATCGAGTAGGGGTAGTCTTCACCTACTCACTCATGGTGATGTCGATTTGCCAGGGAGAGCCATGACCAGGCATGGAAAATCATTAACATTCATTTCATGCATTCATTTACATTCATTTGCCCCTAAATTTATTCATCAACAGAATTCCGCCAAATGATGTATGGAGCTTTTGTAGGTTTTGTTATTAGCTAAAACTTTTGACAGTAACTCAAATTTGTATCTCTTATGCATCACGAATTAGAGCGGGCAGAGCTCGTTACTGTTTTTCAGTGAATGTAAAATACATTCACTGAAAAACAGTAGTGGATTCTGTTTGCTCTGGTTCGTCATGCATAAGAGATCCGGATTTGACTTCTTAACAAAAGTTGTAGCTAATAACAAAACCTACAAAAGTTTGATACATCATTTTGCGGAATTCTGTTGATGAAAAAAGGTAGGGGCAAATGAATGCAAATGATTTTCCATGCCTGGCCATGACTTTCGAGAAATCTTCAAGAGAAGTCATTGTTAACAAAAGCTGTTACGCCCCAATTCCAGCTCTATCTAGATATGGAAACGTTAACTGTTGACGGAATCCAATATCCAATCCAATAGACCAATCATACATTTTCAGAGATTTCGAAAAAGATCTACACCCAATATTCTGGTTACTTTACATTGAGATCTTGAAAGTTGTACAAGCCTACGCTGCAAAAAAAAGTTACGTAAAATTTACCTGAAAAGGCACGTAGATATTTTCCATCACACTTTTCAGGTGAATAATACGTGTTTTGGGGGAGAGATTACATTTGAGTGATTCACATAGAAATCAATTGATTTTTATGTAAATATTATCGGACTTTCCGATGATCTTCAAATTCGCTAGTCGCAAACAATTTAATTACTCGTTGTAGTTTGAAGATGGTTTTCAATTTCAAATTGTAAATAGAGTTGCGAAAGTATGGTTGTTCAATTCTTGATGTTGCAGTTTGATTTTGAGCCTATTACTGAGTTGAGACAAGATAAAAATTCAGTTCCGTAGAGACGCTAGACGTTGTTCGTTGTTGCAAAATTAAGCTGCTTATGGGAATGTGCGTCTTTTAAAAGATGTTATACCTTACTGCGTCTGTCAAAATTTAACCTTCAAGTAGATTTTGCGTCTGCTCGATCCAGCTGTGTCCAACAAAAATCAATCCCTTGAGCGCATTGGAGCGCTTTTGAGCAAATGCAAGAATGATTAAGAGTTAAGCTGGGCTTAGATAAGGCAAGTCATTGATCAACTCAGTTGAATTTAATTGGCTTGAAAAGTTGAGCCTGGTTCAAATTTTTTCAATTCAAGTCAGTTAAATGGCATAGAGCGTATACAAGGCAGTTGAATTCAACTGAGTTGATCAATTGACTTGCCTTGTGTAAACCGAGCTTTAAGAGAAGATAATGATTTTTTTTTCTGAATACTTCTTGTTCTTTATTGTATTCTTATCAGCTTGATTAGCTCAGAGAACTAACTAATGAAAATTTAGGATAATGGTCTTGCTTGGAGTAGCACTTTTATGATTGAATAATGATTCAAAGATACGTAGACAAGCATTGCTTTGACAGCATAGAGTGGATGTAGTAAGTATTCTAGGTCTTCATTGTAAACCTGGTTAGCTCGTAAAATTAGCTGCACATTAAAGTTTTAGTATGGTAATGTTGCTGCTTTGCAATTTAGATGGAATTAACTTACAGAATTTTGGAGATAAAAGCGTTGTTTTTACTTTTTCCCACTGGAGGAATCCGCAAGCGAATTAGTTTTTGCTTAAGTATATTATCCGGAATAATTTTCTTACGGATGTGCTCGAGCAAAACAAATATAATGGGATTAAAAACAAGTGTTTCATATGTGAAATTAAACGGTAACCGGGAACATCCCATGAATTTAGTTGACAAATCAGGAAAAAAGATATCTCGTCCTCTCTCCGAAAACAATAAGATTCCAAGACCCTTGAACTGGTCTAGATTTTCAGGATAACTACAGTCACTTTGAAGAACAATTAAGTGAATTTTAGATTTTTTTTTCCAAAGCAAATTTGAGCTGATTTTAGAATTAATTCTAGAGATAACACCAAGGTCCTGATGAATGTGGGCGTCTTAGTGGAATACCTGTATAATGAGAGGGAGACAAATTAGTATTTTCCATTTAATTCCATTACTTTATTTGCTTATCCTTGACAGATACGCGTATTTCGTCTACAATGTGCAGACTTCTTCAGTGTCTTGTCTAGTCGAGTATTAGTACAAGGCACTGAAGAAGTCTGCATATTGTAGACGAAATACGCGTATCTGTCAAGGATAAGCAAATAAAGTAGTGGAATTAAATGGAAAATACTTATCCCTCTCTCTCTCTCATTATATTAAACACCAAAGTATTTCAGAGAATATTTTCTAGGTAGCTTTAGGAAAAACTCTAGGAGAGTTTTTACTAGATCTCCCAAGAGTGAAGAGGATTCCAGGAATATTGAAAAATACCAAGGAACGCGAGGGTACAGTTCCAAAATAAATATGCGAAGATTTATAATGATAGTCGGAGTATATTCCAAGCGCATTCCCAAAGGAATTTCTAGAGAATGTTATGAGAATTCCATGCAATTTTCAGAAGAATTTAGAGGACCATTCCAAGATAATTCTGAGCAAAAAACAATTCTCGGCGGGAAGGCAGGGAAGTGGGATTACAAGTTTTGCTCAAAAAAGCTAATAGGCCCTTTTAAATTGTTGGTATGAGGTGAATTCTACGGAGAATTTCATGTAAAGTAAAAAAAATTGAAGCTCCAGTGAATTCTTAGAAAGAGTTTAACATTCGAAGAAAGGATGAACTTTAAGATTTTTTTTGAGTGTTCTACAGAGAATTTCCAGAGAAAGAATTCTGGAGGGATCTCTGTGAAAGGAAATTAATCGAAAGGAAAGGCTTGCTACTGTCTTAGAAATTACCCTTAACCTTCGGCTTCATCGCTTTCAGTTTTGTGCTTAATTAAAATACCTAAACTACGATTACTACACCAAGCGTGACATAGCTGCTTGCAAGGGATTCAGTTGGACTGATTTGGTGAGATTGTTCCATTTTTCTACTTTTGTCTATTTAAACTTAATTTCTATGAATGCGTATCGTTTGGAATCATTTGATTCGGATGAGACTCTTAACTTTTATTTGTTTACATTGTGTTTCAATTGGTATTCTTAAGAACTTCATAAAATAAGGTTTCAATATTTAAATTGAGCAGATCGACTAGCCTGGTGGCTGCCGCTTTTGCTTACTGAGTAGAAGACCGTCGGGGATCCACATTGTAAAGATTCCCTATTTTCAGCTTTTTTACAGGCTGGAGTTGTTGTTTGAACCATTTAGTTTATCAATTTAATTTATCTGTATAACAATTATTCACAAGCATTCTTCCAGGTCAATTCAAGAATAGTTTGATGATGATAAATCTTCCTAATATTCACATTACAGTTATGACCCGATCCTGTCAATCTCTCCGCGCATCAGACTGTTATTTTTCAATAATTCCACATAATTGTAATTTCATACCTTCCTCCTTCAAGATGAATGTTTAAGATACGCATACTTTGCTAGCTGACAAAATGGGGTCATTGCTGTATAATTATTCTCTTTTTGCAGCCTTCATTCAGACTGGATCTATTGATTTAAATTATTTATGTTTTCTTCCAGCTCTTTGATGACGGAACATCACTAGATTTATACTGTAATGATTCACTCTTACAGCTTTCACCCTGGTTTTGTCTGTTGATTTGATTTGTTTGAATTGGTTTTCAGCTCTTTGGTGTTGGCAGTCGCGGGCGATCAATTTTGCTCATGCTCATGCTCTAAGTTCATTTTCAGCATTTCGATGATGGAACGTCTTCAGATTTATATTATAAGGGGGCTTATTACGGATGTCACATCACGGTGAAAAGTTGTCACTTGTCGTCACGGTGAAGTGATTCCCATTTGATTTGTACGGTAATCACGGCTCTTATTCTGAGTATCACTTTCTTATCACCGTGTAGTGACACCCGTAATAAGGCCCAATGATACACCATTTGGTTTTGGCTTCGGGCAAATCCAAGTATAATGCATGATAACACTGATTAATTTAACACCATGGTCGCATCACTTATCAAGGTGAATCCTGATCCAACGAACCCAACTTACTAACAAAATCTCCTTTTCTGTGTCTTTTGTTGGAAATTTCAGGGTTACATCTTCCTTATTGGGAGCTGAGGAGACATATAGCTGCATCATATTGTATGTAAAATAATTATTATTTTCATTGCGGAATACCAGTTTTTTTATCCATATAAATGTATTTTCATTATTACGTATTTTAATGTTCTGATATATTTCATTTCTCCATTACATATGTTTACTATATATATAAATAAATACTGGGTTGGGAGGGAGCATCAGGGTATCATTTGACCTGAAACTGGACGATTGGAGTGGTATGACAACCGGAGTCTAGGAGGGAATAAACACTATCATTTTCTTTATCCTACCGATTCGATTGTGATGGTGTGAATTCTACTCCAACAGTTTCAGTGAGATTGACGCGCCCTTCTTAACAAACCATCCTGTAGGAAGCTTAATAAGTATTGCGAATTGCGTTATTCGATTTGTTGGATCGTATCGTTGGAAGGAGATTTTTAAATTCCCGTGGATTTCGCGTAAGTGTCTCTGCTTACGGGTCCACCCCACCGTTTTTGGCCCTTCATACAGCGATATTGTGAATTCAGATCGGTAGCTCAAATTGATCTTGCTATTAAGTGGAGCTGCATACAAGACAAGATCTTCGAAGGGATGGTGGCTACCTTACATACATTACATACATACATACAATTAAAATACCTAAACTACGATAATTTCCAAAATTCCGGGAGAAATACGGAAAAATTGCTAATCGAGATTTGTTGGTCATTGGAGGCGAACCAGCCCAAGGCTGAAAGCCTCATTAATAAAGTTAAATAATAATAATAATAATTTGTTGGTCACCATGAAGCTGATTTGGAGATTTGGATGAATTTATGTCCCTTGGGTAAAATACGGATCCTTTCCCCCCCATGGACATGGAGGTTGACGGTACTGAAGCAAAGGGTTATGTTTAATCTCTTTATATTTGCAACGATGATGATTTTCCATAGTGACACATATCACCTTTATAATGCTTCAGTATGCCTCAAACGATTAATTCTTGGTTGTTAATAGAACTTCCTTGATGAAATCGGCTGCTTCATGCAGACTGAGCAATTCTGATTATAGTATCAGATTTGTTCTGTATACAGAGGAACTGGGAGGGCTTATTAGAAACTTCTCACCAATAAAGTAATGATCTTCTAGTAAATTTTGCGTATAACTTTAATAATATTTTATTTTACTTAAGCATATTATTTTTGTTATAGTCAATTAGCATACGATATGTACAAGTGATTTAATATTACTTGCTCGTTTTTGCGTAAAATAATTAATATATATTTTACTTGTAATTACCTTTGAAAGTTTTTTTTTCAAGTTTTTTTTTGTGATCTGAAAATTTTCCCAGTTTGGTTAGAAGTTTCGAAGCTAACGCATGTCCACAGGCCCAATAGAAAGATAGGCAGGAAAAGTGTATCATGAAGAATGGTTGCATGCAGGGTTGCTTCCACTCACTTGCTATTGATGAGTGATTTTCGGAGTTTTGAATTCGTTAGATGTTGTAATGGAGATTTGTGTTGTTGGATGCGGGAGGAGATTGGAGGGCGAGTGTTTGACGCATAGAGGCTGTCAATTTCGATTTCAGAGTGACGCAGTCGGCGGTTTTATGATTCGTGAGCGCTCGCGATTCGTAGAATCGTTGATTGTGACTGCAAGTGGATTTGGCGGGTTTTGTGTGTCGGACGCTTGCTTTTTGGCCTCTTCTTGTGTCTAACTTGTGCAGAGTATAATTATAACGTCTAATGGTTTTAAAATTCCTGGTTGCGTGAAATATATTTGTGAGAATATCTTTTTTAGATTTTAGTAGTCTCGTTTTGTTTGTAGTTTATATTTTATTTCTTTCATGTAATTATCGTAAATAATAGTTATTCAATAATTGATAGTTCATCCATATATTCGTACTTTGACGCGAAGTGCTGTGGATTATGAGATGCTCGATGACCCTGGAGGGATCGATTTTGCTTACTGAGTAGAAAATCATGGATTTAATTCCAAGCTCTTCCACAGCACAATAAATCGCCACCATCATTTGTATATTTGATATTGAATATTAACCTCGGAAACTATTTGCATATCAAGCAAAAAGGTAGCCCTGTATTGTCGCGAAGCGTTATGGTTCTGAGATGCTCGATGACCCTGGAGGGATCGTGTTTGCTTACTGAGCAGAAAATCATGGGTTTAATCCCAAGCTCTCCGACATGACTCTTAAAATTCATGATCACTAAACAAAATGAATATGTTCTTCCGATAGCCGGCTATCGAGAGATTAAATAAACAACAAATAAACAATACATTATTTTGGTTGCATCGCCAACTTGAGGTGAATCCTAACCGAATACCCTACCCAACCTCCAACTCCGTAGCACTTATGAGGGTGTCGCTAAGTCGGTGGCCTCTCGTTAAGTAAGTACTACATCAACATTTCCTTCCCTATCCCTAGTTATGGTAAAGATGGGCGTGGCCGGGAATAGCGACAGTCATGCTTCTGTTACTCTTGTTTAGATTGGAACCAATGTTTACTCCCCAGCATTATTCCTGAAAGTAGTCTAACTGAGAATTTCAGAAGAGACGTGAGTGTCGCTAGTATCCAATCTACGAAGTATATCATAACAACGCTAACGCTAACGCTAAAATGCGGATCCTTTCCGTTTTTGGCAACATGAGATGTCTGTATTTTTTGCAATAATATAAAATGTATGGAACGCTTTATTTAATTTGAAGTCGTACTGGACCGCTCTTCATGGGTTAGAGGTCCGTGTGTGATTTTTGAAAAAATGTCCATAAAGCACTAATATATTCTGAGGAAAGTTATAGCTGATGGAGTTGTGTTGCCAAAACCGGGTAGGCACTGCACCTGGATGTTTTTTGAAAATTACTGGAAAATCAGGGAATATCAGAGAATTTTGTTTTCTTCGTTGAGTCGACACCCTGAAGCATGAATTATACTTTATAAGAGTCATGTGATCTTTGTGGGCAAGTGCACTCCCATCACCACGTATACGTTATTTCTGGAGCAGAGGAGGAGGAGCCAAGAGTTCATTTGACAGCATGTATATACAATTTAGTGAGCTGTTTCAGCAAAACAATTTGAAACTTCGGAAGATTTTTAGGTCACTTGAAAAATAAAATCCGCTGAGTTCGCAGTACTCAGGTTAATACTAACCATTTCGCTTTTCCAACACTTAATTGATCATGACAATTCAGATGCAATATCCGTTTGTCCTGTTTATTGCCGAGTCAGGGTAAATTGACGTTTGGAAAATCCCCGTAAATTGTTACCTGATTTGTCAGGTTGGTTCAATGCATAAATTCAAAAAATGGTCTAGGAAAATTTTCAAGCTCTCGACATTTGTTCAAAAGTCAGAAATTTGAATGATCTTTAGCCGAGAAAAAAAACATCATGTCACAGATTCTTGAGTTACTTTTTAAGTCCATTAAATTGGATTGTATTTTTTTCATACTAATATTAGAATGTTAGAGTTCTTTAACTCTAAAATGTATTCCTAAATCTCTAATTTTTTACGATCGAGATTTTAAGTCCTAGACGAATTCAATTTTGTTTTATGCCCGTGATCATTCCATCTGGGAAAATTTTCCTCGTGCCATAATAATAAAAAAAAATTCTTAAAAGTTGTCTAGATTCCAGAGTTATGATTCTTTTTCTATGTTTGAGGTATTACAGAAGATTCTATTCTTGGGACGAATTGAGGAAAGTAAAAAGACGACTATTTCGTAATATCGACTACAAAGAAGAGAAGAAACTTTTATTAATATAGATACTCATGGCTAGCTTAGATCTATATACATTTAATTCTGAACTGCAGTTCTTCATGTTGTTAAATGCATCGCTTCATATATATCTTAGATCTTCAAAAGTTGATGTGCTAAATTTGCAAAAAATGTCTAAAATCGGTACTTTGAACATTTTTCTCTATTCCTCAATTTCGCGGTCTAATAACAAATTCGTGATCTGCAGAGTGAGGAAATTTACTTACTTACTTACTTAAGGGTCCTGTGCACCACCAGCGGTGCAAAGGGCCAACGTGAAAGACTTCCATCCTGGGCGGCTGCTCGCTTTTGCCTTGACCTGGGCCCAGGTCAGATTCCTATCGACTTGCTTAAGAGGAAGCTCACCGGCCCAAAAATAAAAAAATATTTTCGGAACGATTCTATTTTTCTAAAAATATTGGGAAAAATTATCAAAAATCCAAGAAAATCAGTTTCTTCCTTAGATTTTTGTCAAAAATTACATGCAAAAAAAAATTTCTATCCCATCATGAAAAAAAATTGGACTCTCAGAAAAACCGAAAAGTTGATGTTTTGTGGTTTTTTGAGTCCAACTTTATGCCATAATGACTTATAAAAAATGTTTTCGCACGTGAATTTTCTTTGATAAATTAAAAAATATGTGATTTTCTTAGAATTTTGATATCTTTTTCCAATATTTTTAGAAAAATCAAAACGTAATTATTTTTTTCGGAGCGGTGAGCTTCCTCTTAATTTCCTTATTGTGGCTCCGCCGCCATGAGCCCCTGGGTCTGCCTCTGCTGCGGTGTCCTGCCGGATTCCAATCCAGCGCTTGCTTGCAGATTTCGTTTCCGCCCCGTCGAAGTGTGTGACCGACCCACCTCCAATTTCGCTCTCGAATTTCTGTTGCTATCGGCTTCTGATGACATCGACGATGGAGCTCGGCATTCGATATCCAGTTGTGAGGCCACCAGGCACGAATTATATACCGCAGGCATCGGTTGATGAAGACCTGCAGCTTTTGAGTGTTCTCCACTGATACACACCACGTCTCACTGGCGTACAACAACACAGATTTCACGTTCGAGTTGAAAATTCGGATTTTGGTGCGTTGACTTATCTGGTTGGATCTCCATACGTTTCATAAACTCGCAAAGGCAGTCCTAGCCTTCTTGATTCGTCCCGCCGTCCGACGCTATTTGGCTGCCAAGATATTGGAAACTTTCGACCTTCTCCACTGCTTGCCCCGCTACCGTAAAGTTGGAAGGGTTGCCCGTGTTGATATCCAACGATTCGGTCTTGTTGACGTTGATGGTGACACCCGCCACAGAGGAGCATTCGGCTACGTCATTGAGCGCCGTTGTGCTAGTAGAGCAACATCATCAGCCAAATCGAAGTCGTTGAGATGCTCCATGGTAATAGGCTGCCAAAGCAGCCCACGGTTCGGTACACGGTCAACGGCTCCAACCATGATCTCGTCGATTACGATGAGAAACAGTAGCGGTGATAGTATACATCCTTGTCTCACACCAGCGACTACCCGGATAGGGTCGGACAAGGCTCCGTTATGCAGAACTCTGCACGTGAAAGCCTCATACTGCGCTTCGATGAGGTTGACGATTTTATCCGGAACTCCCTTGCGTCTCAGGGCGCCCCACAGATTCTCGTGATTGAGACGGTCGAAAGCTTTTTCGTAGTCAATGAATACCAAATAAAGGGACTCTTGGAATTCATTGACCTGCTCCAGGATGATGCGGAGCGTGACAATATGGTCCACACAAGATCTTCCGGCACGGAATCCTGCCTGCTGCCGTCGGAGAGTCGCGTCCTGTATCCGATTCAGGATAACTTTGCACAGAACTTTGAGAACAATACACAGTTAAATGATGCCTCGCCAATTGTCGCACACAGTCAGATCCCCCTTCTTTGGGACCTTCACTAAGATGCCCTGCATTCAGTCGGCCGAAAAAGTCGCGGTGTCCCAGATATTACAGAATAGTTGATGCAACATTTGTGCGGATAGCATGGGGTCAGCTTTGAGCATCTCTGCTGATATGCGATCGACCCCTGGAGCCTTGTTGGATTTCATGCTTCGGATAGCTGCTTCAATCTCCTGCAGTGATGGGGCCTCGGAATTGACGCGAGTGATGCGCCGCACCCTAGGCGGATCATGCCGAGATGTTGATGGCTGGTTGGCCGTCGAAACTTGAAGAAGTTGTTCGAAGTGCTCAATCGAGTGGGGTCGGTAAGCAACAGTCGTGTCCTTCACTGGCATCCTCGGATTCATCCTTGCTCCATTCAGGCGTCGTGAGATTTCGTAGAGGAGCCGTATATCGCCAGTGTTTGCGGCTTTCTCCCCTTCGTCGGCCAGGGAGTTCACCCACGCTCGCTTGTCCCGTCTGCAAGAGCGCTTGTCTTTTGCTTCTCTACGCTCCTCAATCTTCCGCCAGGTTTCATCTATGATCCACTCTTTCCTCTGGGTACGCAGCTCACCCAAGTTGTTCTCGCTTGTTTCTATAAAGGTATTCTTGATGGCCGTCCATTGTTCTTCTACACTGCCACCTTCTGAAACGTCCGCAGTCCGAGTCTCAAGTTCTTCAACAAAAGACCTTTTTACCGCTGGATCTTCAAGTCGGCGTCTGTTGAACCGCCGCCCGAGTCTTTCCTCCCGTCGCTGGATCCGCGCCATGCGTAGGCGGATTTCGCCGATTAGAAGGTGATGGTCAGGCGCGATGTCGGCGCTGCGTTTATTCCGGACATCAAGAAGGCTCCGTCTCCATTTCCGGCTGATGCAGATGTGGTCGATCTGATTCTCAGTATGTCCATCACGGGAAACCCACGTGACTTTGTGCACTGGTTGATGGGGGAAGAGCGAGCCCCCGATCACCATGTCGTTATTGCCACAAAATTCTGCAAACAGCTCACCGTTCTTGCTCATTTCGCCGAAACCATGGCGTCCCATGATACGCTCATAGTCCGTGTTGTCGGAGCTAGATCTAGAGATCATTGGGGAATTTCAGATCTTAAGAGCAGTTCCCATAACTTTAGTCTAGACTTTTGGAGTTAAACTGCTCCAAAAGTCTAGACTAAAGTTATGGGAAATCTATAATCGTAAATTTAGAAAAATTCAGGATAGTTTCAAGATGTGCTGAAAAAAATCGAATCCATAGATGAGGAGATAAAAGTATTTGATAGCTCCGTTAGAGTACGGCAGTGTGAAATTGTATATATTGAGAGTCGAAAGCGAGTGAGGACAACTTTTATGAAGGTACAAATCGGTTTGATCATCTCTCTCTCTCTCCAACGGGGCAGTTAGGTAAAGAGAGACGATCAAACCGATTTGTACCTTCATAAAAGTTGTCCTCGCTTGCTTTCTACTCTATATATATATATAAACAAATTCACAATGCCGTACTCTAACGAAACTATCAACTCTATACTTTCATCTCCTCATCTATCGTATAAAAATTACCACTCTATTATTAGATAGTTTCCTGATATTAAGTGAAGTTCCGAGTACATACAGCATAATGCAATTCACTTAAGCAAATTTTCAGCAACTCACTTACAATAAGTTCTGTGGAATTATGGGGTATTCCAAGAATTTTATGATTAATCCGAAAACGTCAGAAGCGTCAGGGAATTATGAATATATATCAGAAAATTTGCCGGATTATTAACAAATTGAGAGAACTTCAAGTAGGCATCGATAAGTTCAGAACGTTTATAATGGTTATAACACAGACAAACAGACACAACACATTGAATATTTGTCACTGTAAAACATCATCGCTAAAACATTCCCGCCATCTGTTGAGTACACTGTGGTAGGCACTGCGTTGAACAGATGGCGGTAGTGTGGAGAGAATTGACTATGCGCGCCACAGGTGGCGGTACTACCAACTACGATACTTTTAAATTGTCCGTTAAATGCTTGTTCGATGAACTACTTGTGAGTGTTGTGTCTGTTTGTCTTTGGTTATAAGATTAGGTTAGGTTAAGTTTTCTATATAAACGAGGCTTTCAGTCTGGGTCTGATTCGCCTTTAGTTATAATACTGAAGGATTGAAACTTTCCTCAGAATTACCTTTGGTTCTCCCTTAGAATCCACCAGGAATTCAAATTTCTCGTTACAACCCTGAAATAGGTTTGTGACTCGAAGAGTTAATTTGTTTAAACATCCCAAAACATGTCTCCGTGACTTATAAATATGACCTATTTTTAACAATTTTCCTCCCTTTTATTCCCCTTCCAGAGGAGGAGGCAGGCGTAGACGAGACGGGTGCTGACACCTCTCTGGCTGCGGAGGAGAACTCTGAAGACGAAGCGCTGAAGACCGTAGCGCAAGCGCAGGACGAAGACGAAGACTACGAGCCGGAAGACAACCGCAGCAAGAAGAGCAAGAAGGGTAAGAAGCGCAAGGCGCGTGGAGAAGAGAAGAGCAAGGGTCGCAAGAAGAAGAAGCGAAAGAAGAACGACAGTGGAGACGAGAGCGAAGTCCGGCAGAGTGACGATGGAGGAGCCGTCGCTGCGGATTCGGATTACGAGAGGCCCAAGCGAAGCTCTCGCGACAAGAAGAAGGGCAAGGACGAGAAGAAGGAAGACAAAAAGGGCGACGCCGATTACAACATGCCGTCGATCGAGGAGGTTTGCAGTACGTTCAATCTGACCGATGTCAAGATCGAGTACAGCGAGGAGGATTATGACAACTTGGTAACTTACAAGGCGTTCCTACAGCATGTTAGGCCGATCTTGCAGAAGGAGAACCCGAAGGCTCCGATGTCAAAGCTAATGATGTTGATTCCGCCCAAGTGGCGAGAGTTCAGCGAAGAGAATCCAAATCTCCAGAACGAGGAAGCAGAGGAAAAGGAAGAAGAGGAGCCACCGCCATCGCCAGAATATGTTCCAAAGTCTAGTCGTTCGAGGGCTAAGATCGAAAAGAGAGATGAGGATATGATCTACGATGACGATGACGATGATGAAGAGGAACTGGAGAGGGAGAGGAGCAAGAAGAAGAGCAAAAAGGGTGCTTCAAGTGCTAAAAAGGGCAAGAAGCCAAAGGTACCGACACTGAAGATCAAATTCGGCAGGAAGAAGAACGCCAGCTCCGACGAAGATCCGGATGCCAGCAACGGTTCGGAACGGGACTCGGATGCCGAGTTCGAAAAGATGCTCCAACAGTCGGAGGAAAAAGCGGATAAGGAAAAGGATAAACCAGAAAACGACTCCACTGCTCAAGCGGAAGGGGCTGATCCTCCGGTTCGCAAGAAGGCCAAAACTAAGATCGGAAACAAATCCAAGAAGAAGGGTCGTTCGAAGAAGAGAGCAGAGGGCGAGGATGGAGAATTCGAGCATCAGGATTACTGCGAAGTCTGCCAGCAGGGAGGCGAAATCATCCTTTGCGATACTTGCCCGAAAGCGTACCATCTGGTATGTTTAGATCCAGAACTGGAAGACACTCCGGAGGGCAAATGGTCCTGCCCGACTTGCGAGGCCGAAGGGCCGGCAGATGATGACGATGACGAACATCAGGAGTTCTGCCGGGTCTGCAAGGACGGTGGAGAGATGCTTTGTTGCGACAGTTGCCCATCCGCTTATCATACGTTCTGTTTGACACCGCCTCTGGACGACATTCCCGACGGTGACTGGCGTTGTCCACGTTGCAGTTGTCCTCCTATTCCCTACAAGGTTCAGAAGATTCTTACCTGGCGTTGGACCGATAAACCGATCGATCTTAACGAACCGTCAACTTCGAAGGCAGTACCATCCCGCCGTAGGGAGTACTTTGTCAAATTCGCCGACATGTCCTACTGGCACTGTGATTGGGTCACGGAACTGCAGTTGGATGTCTTCCATCCACTGATGTACCGTTTCTACATACGGAAGTACGACATGGAAGAACCTCCGAAGCTCGAGGAAATGCTGGACGAGGAGGATGGCCGTTACAAGCGTATTCTCAAGATGCGTGAAAGTGACCGCGACGATACGGAACTGGAGGAGAAGTTCTACAAGTATGGTGTCAAACCGGAATGGCTGATGGTCAATCGGGTCATCAATCATCGGACCATGCGCGATGGGCGAACACTGTACTTTGTCAAATGGCGTGAACTGTCCTACGATCAAGCCACTTGGGAAGAGGATGACGACGAAATTCCAGGATTAAAGACGTTTGTCGAGTATTATCTGGATCTGCGCGCAAATTGCAACAACGAAATGAACAGCAGTGTCAGTAGCAAAAAGAACAAGAAGAAGGGCCGCAAATCGAGAACCAAAGAGCTAGAGGACGATGATCGTATAGGACCGAGGCGTTACACGCCCCCACCAGATAAACCGACGACGGATCTGAAGCGGAAGTACGAAGTGCAACCGTCGTATTTGGACGACACTGGCATGAGGCTGCATCCGTATCAGCTGGAAGGTATCAACTGGTTGCGTTACTCCTGGGCCAATGAAACCGATACCATTCTGGCCGATGAGATGGGTCTGGGTAAAACCATTCAAACGGCGACCTTCCTCTATTCGCTGTACAAGGAAGGTCACTGCCGGGGACCTTTCCTGGTGGCGGTCCCGCTCTCTACGATCATCAACTGGGAACGTGAGTTAGAGACGTGGGCTCCCGATCTCTACTGTATCACCTACGTCGGAGACAAGGACTCGCGAGCGATCATCCGAGAACACGAACTGTCATTCGAGGAGGGTGCTGTCCGAGGTGGACGAGCCTCCAAGATTCGAGCCAGCACGCTCAAGTTCAACGTGCTGTTGACGAGCTACGAAATGGTGTCGTTCGATGCCGCTTGTCTTGGTTCGATCGACTGGGCCGCACTGGTAGTCGACGAAGCGCATCGTTTGAAATCCAATCAGAGCAAGTTCTTCAAAACGCTTTCGAACTACAACATCAACTACAAGCTGCTGCTGACGGGTACACCGCTGCAGAACAACCTGGAGGAGTTGTTCCATTTGCTGAACTTCTTGAACAAGAACAAGTTCAACGACTTGAGTACGTTCCAGGCGGAGTTCGCCGATATCAACAAGGAGGATCAGGTGAGTTGTGCGTTTCATTATTAGATGATATTGGGGTGTGATCGATACTGAGTGCTGACCGTTACGTTATGGAACAATACAACAGCTGAATTGTAAGACCCACGTCCTCGCTATGTCGATTTGTCCATGCCAATGGTTTCGCTCTGTTTGTCCAACCTCATTCCTTCCTGGTTTATTTCGTTCCGCCTACTAGGTGGCTTCCTAAGCCCTCTATTAAGATCAGAAAGTGGGCGGCTTCAGTTCGTAACTCTTCCGTCCATGTTTTTTAAGGTTAGAACCGTTTAGGGAGTCCCGGATATTCGTTGTGATTTCGCCCGGGAGTTTCTGTCTTCCTTTCGGAAGATTCTTCCGCTTCTTTCAAGCTAACTCAGGAGGTGTCTTCCAGCTTCCATCTTCTCCCGGCCACATTTTCAACTTGGATTGGAAATTTCTTTCGAGTTCTCCCAAAAGTTTCTCCAGATTTCAACTAACTGGATATTTATTCCTATATTCTTTTGGCTTCCTCTGGAATGGTCTTTCGGTTACCCAAGAAGCTGTAATCGATTTATTCTGAAAGATTAATCTCAGTTCCCTCTAAAGATTTAAGCGACTTTTACTGGAACGAACTGTCTTCGGAATTTCTCCAGAAGCGTTTTTGTAACTTCCGACCGTTCCCGGAAGCGTCTCCAAACTTTGTTGGGAAATTTTAATTTTTGCTTTATTCCTTAAAAAGTTTCCGCCTTCTTTTAGAGTTATCTCCTGTCTTCTACCGAAAGTGTTTCATATTTTTCCAGTTTTTCCGCTTTTTTTTGTTTCAACCTTATTTTTTTCGATTTCTCCGGAAGTTAAATTCAATTACTCCAGAACTTTCTTCCTGTTCCCCCCAAATGTATATCTAAACTTACCGCAGAAGCCTCTTCTATCCTTCCTCGGATGTTTCTTCTGAATTTCCCCGGTTGGTTGAACAAATTAGTTGTTTACTGGAAAACCGATTCAGATTCTCGGAAAGTGGAAATCGTGATGTTTAATAAATTTACCGAAATTGGTTTCCCTCGGGTAGAAGACACTACCGAGGATCACCCCATCCTAGTTAAGTAATCCTTCCGTTCAGGCACGATAAGGTTCTGCTCCCAATGATTCGATCGTACAACTAATAGTCATCTTCCCATTGCTTACCTGCTTTACGATTACTGAACGTCTATTCTCCTCCTACACCCCTACCTCACCTCCTTAGGTAAAAAAATTGCACGAAATGTTGGGTCCGCACATGCTGCGTCGTCTCAAGGCGGACGTCCTGAAGAACATGCCCACCAAGTCGGAGTTCATCGTCCGTGTCGAGCTGTCCCCACTGCAGAAGAAGTACTACAAGTACATCCTGACCCGTAACTTCGAAGCCCTGAACCCGAGGGGCGGCGGCGGTGCATGCTCGCTGATCAACATCATGATGGATCTGAAGAAGTGCTGTAACCACCCGTATCTGTTTCCAGCGGCTGCCGAGGAGGCTCCCCTCGGTCCCGGTGGAAGCTACGAAAACCAAGCACTGACCAAAGCTGCCGGAAAGTTGGTCCTGCTGGAGAAGATGCTGAGGCTGTTGAAGGAACAAGGACATCGTGTGTTGATCTTTTCGCAAATGACAAAGATGTTGGACATTATGGAGGACTTCTTGGAAGGATTTGGGTACAAGTACGAGCGTATCGATGGTGGCATCACAGGAACGTTGCGCCAGGAAGCGATTGACAGGTTCAATGCTCCGGGTGCTCAGCAGTTCTGTTTCTTACTGTCCACCAAAGCCGGAGGTTTGGGTATCAACTTGGCAACGGCTGATACAGTCATCATCTACGATTCGGATTGGAACCCTCACAATGATATTCAGGCGTTTTCACGTGCTCATCGTATTGGTCAAGCGAACAAGGTTATGATCTATCGATTTGTGACGAGGAATTCCGTGGAGGAGCGAGTGACGCAGGTTGCCAAGAGGAAGATGATGTTGACCCATTTAGTGGTACGACCAGGAATGGGTGGAAAGGGAACCAACTTCACCAAACAGGAGTTGGATGATATTCTTCGCTTCGGTACGGAGGAGTTGTTCAAAGAAGATGGAAAGGACGAAGAAGCTATCCATTACGATGACAAGGCTGTCGCAGAGCTGCTGGATCGTTCCAACAAAGGTGTGGAAGAGAAGGAAAACTGGGCGAACGAGTATCTGTCGTCGTTCAAGGTCGCTTCCTATTCGACGAAGGAAGACGTGGAGGAGGAAGTCGATACGGAGATCATCAAACAGGACGCGGAGAATTCGGATCCCGCTTACTGGGTCAAGCTGCTGCGACATCACTACGAGCAGCACCAGGAAGATCTCTCGCGAACGCTGGGCAAAGGAAAGCGTGTCCGCAAGCAGGTTAACTACACTGATGGAGGAGTGGTACAAGCTGATCCGGTCAAAGAAGATTCTACCTGGCAGGAGAATGTTTCGGATTATAATTCGGACTACTCCGGAAATTCCGATGACCAGGGCGATGAGGATGATGAGGACGGAGATTTGAACCGTCGTAGCAAGAGGAGAATCGAGCGCAATCAAGCCGAGAAAGATAATCGTCCTCTACCGCCGTTGTTGGCACGAGTCGGTGGTAACATCGAGGTCCTAGGCTTCAACGCTCGCCAAAGGAAGAGTTTCCTGAATGCGATCATGCGCTACGGAATGCCTCCACAGGATGCTTTCAACTCACAGTGGTTGGTACGGGATTTGCGAGGCAAATCCGAGCGAAACTTCAAGGCATACGTTTCACTCTTTATGAGACATCTGTGCGAACCGGGTGCGGATAACGCGGAAACCTTTGCCGATGGAGTACCACGGGAAGGTCTTAGCCGGCAGCATGTGCTGACTAGAATCGGTGTCATGTCCTTGATCCGGAAGAAGGTGCAAGAATTTGAGCACATCAATGGGTACTACAGTATGCCGGAGTTAATCAAGAGGCCGTGCGAGCCGGTCAAGTCTGCAATAGGAGATGCTAGCAGTGAGACACCGAAGTCGGCAACGACCAGCACGAGTGCTACTCCGGCGACCAGCGCTGCTCCTAGCCCAGCTCCGACGCCAGTCGATAAAGAGGACGATACTAGTACTTCAGCGGAAGATAAGGAGAAGAAGGAGGTGGCGGAAGATAAAAAAGAAGACGTAAAGAAGGAAGGATCGGAAGTTGCAGGAGACAAGCCGGATGGGGATAAGAAGGCTGAAGAAAAGTCTGAATCTGTAGAGGTGAAATCCGAGGAGGATGTGAAGAAAGAAGGAGAATCCTCGGATGAGAAGAAGTCGGAGGGTGATGATGTCAAATCGGAAGATTCCAAGGACGAAACCAAGGCTGATAAGCCTAAGGAGGAAGATAGCAAGAGCGAAGCTCCCGCCTTGGTCGAAGCCAAGAAGGAAGAAATCGATGACGATGATGTCAAGATCACATCGGACAAGAAGGAAGAGGACAAACCAATCGCGATTGACGACGATGATGATGATGTTGTTATCGTCAAAGATGATGACGAAGATATCAAGAAACCGCCCGGTAAGGCGGAACAAATTGAAGTTCACAAGCGGCAGTTTATGTTCAACATTGCCGATGGAGGATTCACGGAACTGCACACTCTTTGGATCAACGAAGAGAAGGCAGCCGTTCCCGGAAGGGAGTACGAAATCTGGCACCGCCGTCACGATTACTGGCTGTTGGCCGGTATTGTCACTCACGGCTACGGTCGCTGGCAAGATATTCAGAACGATATCCGGTTCGCAATCATCAACGAGCCCTTCAAGATGGATGTCGGCAAGGGTAACTTCCTGGAAATCAAGAACAAATTCCTCGCTCGTCGCTTCAAGCTTCTGGAACAGTCCCTGGTCATCGAGGAACAGCTTCGACGCGCTGCAGTTTTGAATCTGGCCCAGGATGCCAGCCATCCGGCAATGGCCCTGAATGCTCGCTTCGCCGAAGTCGAGTGCCTCGCCGAATCCCATCAGCATTTGAGCAAGGAATCTCTGGCCGGAAACAAACCGGCCAATGCCGTCTTGCACAAGGTTCTGAATCAGCTGGAGGAGCTTTTGTCGGACATGAAGAGCGATGTTTCCCGTCTACCGGCCACCCTGGCCCGCATTCCACCCGTTGCTCAACGGCTGCAGATGTCCGAACGGTCGATCCTGTCCCGGCTGGCGGCCACTGGAAACACCGTACAGCCAAATCGTAAGTGTAATTGTCCACTCTTCCACCAAACTGGAAGTTAATGGAATTTAAATTTTTCTCTTATTTGTTTTTTTTTCTCGAAAAAGCAGCTCCCCTTACGCAGTTCCCGGCCGGCTTCCAAGGGACAAGCTTACCTGGATTTGCGGCGGCAGCTGCCGCAGCGGCAAACTTTGCCAACTTCCGACCGACGTTCTCGGTACCGGGACAACCAACGCCGAGCTACCCCAGCGGCTCCGGAACGTCCAAATAAATCGCTCCCGGCGAACAGGATAAGAAAGAAAGTTCATTCTACCCATTCGCTTACGATTTTAGTTGTATACTAATTATTATGTATGTGTATTACGATATATTGTAGGTTTAGATTTTAGATTCCTTCCTCTGTGTTCTATCCTTTGACCTCTTTTTTTCCCTTTGTGTGACCCTAAGGGAAGATCTCCTTGAGCACTGTTTCCTTTTTCGTTCCCAATCTGCTCCCCGTAAAAGTTTGAATCTAATGTGAAAACTTCTTTTTTGTGAAGATTTTTTTTTATTTATACTCTTCCACCCACACGACATCCCCCAATTGAATGAAATGAGCAGAAAATAATACAAAAGTTATTAAATTGGTCAAAAACAAACTACGTTTTACGATTAAGATGACTTAGTTGAGTGATAACACTAGAATTATCAAACCATACAGATTAAAGTATAAACGGATCCAATTTGAAAATCAATAAAAAAAAACTGAATAAAACATCTTGTTGGTGTCTGGCGTAGTTTTTCGTGTTGTGTGTAGCTGCACCGGGAGGTTGTGAGTAGAAAGAAAGAATACTGTCCTTTTCATTGTTGAGTGTACAACTTCAACCGATTGGGTTTTCATGTTCATTCGTGTCTACTTTCAGGGTGAAGAAATAGTAGAGATTTTTCCTGATAATGGGATGAAGTTTATTTGAAAAGGTACAAGATTTTTGGATTGTAGGGGTAATGGATGAAATGTCGGCCTAAATACCCCTTATTTGAGCCCATATATAAATTCTCGCGTAACATTTGAATAGGGCCTATGATCAAAATGTAAACAAACCGATTTTTGATACCATTCTGTAGCACTGATAATTAGCTACCAGTCGTATAGGAATGTTCCGCATTAGTCTAGTACTTGAAAGAATCCTGGAAAATGATACATCTATCATTTTTCTTGTCATTATTAATGCCTGCTGCACATCAAGGATGTGAAACAAACAATAAAGCGGCCAGGCCTACTGTGTAGCGTTAAGTTAATTTTTGTGGAAGTGAATGTTTACCATGTCTACTTAATAAGTATAGACAGTGGTTAACATTTAATCCACAGGTAATCAAAGAGCGGGGACATACCGTACCAACCGCTCCGTATGCAGGGCTATATAAATCGTTGGGAGTGACAGAGCTAAGAAAGTTAATGTACACTCCTTGATTGTCCGATCTCCTGGGATGGAACACAGGTATTTACCCCTTGTGTTCGAGCGTACAGTCCTCCCTCCGTACAAGCGTGGACGGCACCGCCATCCCACTGCCATCCCTCAATCGATCCAGCCGACCTCAGTCGAAGGACAACAGAGAGCGGTGTGCGGACGTAACCTATACGGAGGGAATGCTGTATTCGCCTAGGTTATAGCGCCTTTGCTCGCTACCATTTTCTTCTAGCGGTTGGGACCTGAGCACTAACTCTTGTCCTAGCCCTATATGGCATATGGTTATAGCGCCATTACTCGCTTTCTGAAAAGAGAAGAAGGGAAGGGAAGGAGAGGAAAAGGACTTGGGAAAAGGAAATGCGGAATTCCTTTCCTCATTAGTATTTGTATCGTCAACTTTTATGAAAACTATATAAATCATTCTTCCTTGGTCAGAGGTATTATTACGACATTTGAATAAGATTGTCTTATCATTTCCCTAATAAAAATAACCATAAAAGATAGCTTAACGACGTGTTCGGGGTATCATCCAAACCCTATGTGGGATGGTTTACCTATCCGAGATACAGTTCGTTTATGGTATTTGTTTATTAGGGTTGTTATTCAAAATTTAATGTTATAATGATCAACATAGCTTTGGATTATCCAATATAAATCGGTAACACTGTCCTGCAACCGATGTAGGAAGCACCAAAGAATATATATAGACAAATCTCAAAAACACAGTTTTAACTGATAGTACTTTATAAACATCAAACTGTCCAATATTGGATCCTGCCAATTATTAGCACCAGAATAAATTGCAACGGACTCACCAAATTGATCCATGAACGATGTCTTGTTACAGTGATCTCCATACTCAAGGGTTGGTTGACTGGGCTCGAAAATAGGTTTTCCTATTCTTAGTATCGGACAAGCGAACCAAAAATCCTGTATGGCCAATCAGTTGATTAGTCAGATGATGAAAGCACAATTGTGGCTGAATGGATTCAGGCTGCTAATCGGAGAATCTGACCCACTTGTAAGGAACACAAAGAGCCACAAAGAACAACCAATGGTGCTAGGTTCCGAGATGATCAGTGGTTTAAGAACTCTGGGGTGGCAAATAGTTGAAGGAACACTAATTACAACTTCACAAAAGTCTAGAAAAAACGGAGCAAAAATTGACGGCTGAAAATTTTCTAAGTCTCTCTTCGAGCACCGTATAGGAATGTTCCGCATTATCGATAAAAATCATTAAAAATAACTTGATTTTAAAAACGGCCGATCCACGAAATTTTTCCAATCATTCATGCTAAAACGGCCTAACCTCGGGCCTAACATATATTTTTTTTTCGCTCGATGAGGTTCCATTCATAAGCCTAGCGACGTAGAAGGGCCGATGATTGAAAAATTTCAAATCAAAGCTAGGCCCTACTGCTTGAGGCAGGGCCGATGATTTATTTGACGTTAAGAAAAGGCTTAGCAAAGGGCCTACAATTTATGATGACAAGCACAACGGCTTAACAAAAAGGGCCTAACCATTTAAAGATTCACAAAAAGGCTTATTACTGTGATATTAAATTTTTATCGATTTTCATGTATTTTTGAAAACGTTTCGCATGTTTTGGATATTGTGTACTGAGATATAGTTACTATTGTTATTGTGAACAATATAAATGCCTAAAATACTTCAATTTATTTATATAGGAATTAAATACTGGCGGAAAAATTTACAATTCATTTTCTGGATTGTTTACATTTTGGACATAGGCCCTTTTCAAATGTTACGCGGGAATTCAGCAATAGACTGAATTTTCAATAGCGACCACAAATAACCAGTAATATCGTCCCAATAACGCGTTCATCTAGAAAAAAAGATAAATAGCAGATTTTTAGCGATCGGCCCAATCTTAGAGCCATTTAGTTGAGTAGAATTAAATGGAAGATAACCTTTTTTGCGGAGCGATACAGACAAGCGCGGAACAGACAAAACTCGGTTTTCCGAAGGAAGAACCGTCAGCAGGAAGACCGAGATTGCGAGGCGATGGAAAATCTGTACCGCGTAAACGACACACGGAAGTTTTACGAGAAGCTAAATAGTTCGCGCAAAGGCTACGTGCCGCAAGCCGATATGCGCAAGGACTTGGACGGTAACCTTCTCACGAACGAGTGTGAGGTGATTGAGAGGTGGAAGCAGTACTATGACGAGCACCTCAACGGTGAAGCAGCAGAAAACGAAGGTGGCACGGCAACAGACCTTGGAGCACGCGCAGAAGACGACAGGCTACCGGCCCCTGATCTTCAAGAAGTTGAGGAGGAGATCGGTCGGCTGAAGAACAACAAAGCAACTGGTGTAGATCAACTACCAAGTGAGCTATTGAAATACGGTGGTGAAGCACTGGCTAGAGCGCTGCACTGAGTAATTGCCAAGATTTGGGAGGAGGAGATATTACCGGAGGAGTGGATGGAAGGTGTCGTATGCCCAATCTACAAAAAGGGCGACAAGTTGGATTGCTGCAACTACCGCGCGATCACACTGCTGAGCGCCGCCTACAAGGTACTCTCCCAAATGCTATGCCGCCGTCTGTCACCATATGCAAGAAAGTTGCCCGCGCTACCACGGACCAAATTTTCGCGATTCGGCAGGTTCTGCAGAAATGCCGCGAATACAACGTGCCCACACATCATTTGTTCATCGATTTCAAATCCGCATACGACACAATTGATCGAGATCAGCTATGGCAGATTATGTACGAGCACGGATTTCCGGATAAACTGACGCGATTGGTCAAGGCGACGATGGATCGAGTGATGTGCGTTGTTCGAGTATCGGGGACACTCTCGAGTCCCTTTGAATCTCGAAGGGGGTTACGGCAGGGTGATGGACTTTCGTGTCTGCTGTTCAACATCGCGTTAGAAGGTGTGATCAGAAGATCTGGGATAGACACGAGTGGCACGATATTCAGGAAGTCCATCCAGCTCCTTGGTTTCGCCGATGACATTGACATTATGGCACGGAACTTTGAGATGATGGCGGAAACGTACAACAGACTGAAGGCTGGAGCTAGACGGATTGGACTTGCCATCAACGCATCAAAGACAAAATACATGAAAGCAAGAGGTTCTAGGGAAGACAATGTTAGCCTCCCACCCCGAGTTCAGATTGACGGTGACGAAATCGAGGTGGTCGATGAGTTCGTGTATTTGGGCTCACTGGTGACCGCCGAAAATGATACCAGCAGAGAAATTCAAAGACGCATTATGGCAGGGAATCGTGCCTACTTTGGACTCCGGAGGACGCTCCGGTCGAATAAAATTCGCCGCCGCACGAAGTTGACTGTCTACAAGACGCTGATTAAACCGGTGGTCCTTTACGGCCACGAGACCTGGACTATGCTCGTGGAGGACCAACGCGCCCTTGGTGTTTTCGAACGGAAGGTGTTGAGTACCATCTACGGTGGAGTGCAGATGGATGACGGAACGTGGAGGAGGCGAATGAACCACGAATTGCACCAGCTGCTGGGAGAACCATCCATCGTCCACATTGCAAAAATTGGGCGACTACGGTGGGCTGGGCACGTCGTAAGAATGCCGCACGACGACCCAGTGAAAATGGTTCTAGAAAGCGACCCAACAGGAACAAGAAGAAGAGGCGCGCAGCGGGCAAGGTGGATCGACCAAGTAGAAGGTGACCTGCGGACCCTTCGCAGACTACGAGGCTGGCGAACTGTGGCCATGGATCGAGTAGAGTGGAGACGACTTCTTCGGACAGCAGAGGACAACAAGGCCTTAGTCTGATTGGTAAGGTAAGTAACCGTGAGCGGTCAATCATGCTCATGCTCAGTTGTCATTCTTGCCTTCATTGCAAGGTCGATTTGATCGATTCTATTTATACCCTTCGGAGTATTGAAACACCCTCCAAAGGAATCGGTGATCTACCCGCGTTAGGTTAATCTATGAACTAAACCCTACGTGACTGTAAAATCGATCTTTCCTTATGTGGTATTGATGCATGTTAACTTTTCGCGGCTGTCGGATTCAACGCGCCTACGTCTACGGAGCTTACGCAGAAGTGATACGCAATTTGAGCTTATGTAGCATAGAATTTGTTCGGTGCGGTCGCGAAATCTTGAAATGATTGATGCGTTCTTTAAATTAACTAATTTGATACAAAGCTCAGTAGTAAATAAGTAGAATATCTAGGGAGGAAACCAAAATTAATCAACTTGGCAACATAGGTTATCACATTTATTTTGGTGGCACTCTTTAAATGATAACACTAGTTTACAGCATTTTTGAACTCGGTAAGGTGATGATCATTTCCAATGCAAAATCATACGCTGAATTCAATGCCGTGGTCAGAAAAAATTAAAGTAGAGCCATTTTTAAGATATACAAAAATTTTGATTTTTTGAATTTTGGACAAAAGTACGATTACTAAAATGTCAATATCTTTGGAACTAGTGCACCAATTTTAAATCTGTTTTTTTATGAAAATGAAGCTAAATAAATTTGCTATCGTTCACTAGAATATTATGTCTTAATTAAAAATTTAATTTTAAAGTCATTTAAAAATTTACAGCATTTTTTTTTTATTTTTCCTGCGAATTTTCCATAAAAATCTTGTTTTAATCAACAGTTTTAATGGGATAAAAAGATTCACAAAATCATTCCATAATTTATTCTTAAAGTCCATTCAAAACCGGAGAAAATGAGCCTTTAATGGATGAAATCGGTTGGAAATTGTCGAAGTTATGAGCATTTTTGTAAAACACTTAAAAATGTTGATGAAATACAACAGCTTTAGAGTTCCTTTTCTAGGTGTCGTTGTAAGCATCCAAATCGCATGTAAAGTTTTCATGGGAGATTCTTGTCTCTACATATCAATTTGATTAAGGCATATCAGGATTTAAAACCGAGTTGATACAAAAGAAATTTATTTAGGTTTTATTAAAAATGATTGAGAATCGAATGACTTTGTCTTCGATGTTTTGAACTTGTTTCTCGAATCAGAAACCAACAATAGTCACCCATCTTTGCTTCATCCCAAAACCCTTGGTAACGACGTTCCATCATCTTCATTTGTGCCGTGCTCATCACTCTCGTCACCAAGACTTTCCGGGAAAAAATCCATGTGAGAATGTAGGAAATGTATCTTCAAAGACATATTCACACCTGTGTTCAGTGAAATAAAAGGATTTGAAATTAATTATATGTAACAAAAACAATATTTTTGATTTATACCTATTTTCTCATAATTTTTGAGCAATTCATTGACGGCTTCCTCATAATCTGGGCTTCTGAAATTTCCTAAAAAGGTTGTGACAACACGCTGGAACGATTTCCACGCTTCTTCCTCATCTGGTGTCAAAACTGTATTGAATGCGGAATCATTGAGCAGTTTTTTGATCTGTGGGCCAACAAATACACCTTCCTTTATCTTTGCGTCAGATAAATTTGGAAATACTGATTTCAAGTACTGGAATGCCGGCCCTTCTTTTTGCAACGCTTTGACGAAAATTTTGAATAGCCCAAGTTTTATATGTAGTGGTGGAACCACAAGAGGATCATTTTTAACGTTGTCTTTACCAATTGTGAAATTATCCCGTTTTGGCCAATCTTTTCGGACGTAGTGTTCCTTACGAGCTCGACTGTCCCATTTACACAAAAAAACACATATATTTTGTGTATCCCTGTTGCAATCCAGTCAACATGGCAACCACTTTAAGATCGGAACAAATTTTCCAATTGTGTTGATTGTAATTTATCAAATTGAGCAATAGTGCCATTGATTCATACGTTTCCTTCATATTAACGGCATGAGCTAATGGAATAGAAGGTTTCTCATTCCCTTGATGCAGTAAAACGGCTTTCAAGCTCAACTTGCTGCTATCGATGAATAAACGCCATTCAGCTGGATCATATGGCTCACCAAACTCTTCAAACAAGCCGTTTACGTCATGGCAAAAACATGCCTTGTCCTTTGTAGAATAATATTTGTCAAATTTCTTGTGACGATTCCTGTGACAAGAAATTTTGACCTCCTTGCTCAGCATGTTGTGTTCTTTCAAGCGTGATGCCAGCAATTCCTCCTTCGATAAGTCGAGATCTCGCACCATTAAGTTATTCAAAAAATCAATTTACCTTGCGCCTGACATCCACCTAGCCAAGCACGTTTTGCACGAACTACATAATACTTTTGGAATCCACGGTTCGTCAAAGTCTCCAGGATCAATTTTAAAATAAAGCCTGTATGCAGTTTGCAACGAAGCAGTGAAATTGACCGATTTTGTAAATATATAGTTGCCACACGCGTAACAAAACTTTTGAGGATCATTTTTACACTTGAATTCACGTTTTGTCGTATACATCGTTAAGCAATGTTAAAGAAAGAAAGCTGTCAAATTGAGTTGGTTCCGTTAGGTTCTCGCCGAGCGGTCTCACAAACACTAGCGTAAATTATATTGTTGAAAATATTCCATTTAATTTTGCGTGACAGCTGGTAGTGTTAGTGAAATGCACCGTATGCGTACACGTCCGCAGAAAGGCTTACTGGAAGTGGTGCATGAACCTAGGAGCGGGACAACGGCCAATCTTGGAACATTCAATTTCCATGATTTTACAAAAAAATTCATAACTTCGACAATTTGATAAGCCTGTAATAAGCCTTTTTTTCTTGCTTCGGTTGCTTCGCACGGCGTTTGGAATTCGCGCGGTTTTCGTAACTTACATAGGGGAAATGGATGTAATGCCCCTAATTTGGGCCCATACATAAATTCAGCAATCGGCTAAATTTTCAATGACGACCAAAAATATTTATTAGAACCATCCCATCATCTAGATAAAATTTATAACTAGCAGATTTTTGGTGCTGGGCCCAATCTTAGATCCATAGGCCAACATTAGAGCCATTTCCCCTTATTTAGATATTTGGATTTACTTGTTCAATCGGTTTACTACGCGGATGTATCTACGCGCACACGTCACAGATTTTTTTCTATAACTATCTTGAAACAATACACACGGAATCCAGTGTTAAAGCTGCCAACATAGGCTAGTCCTTCTACTGTATTGTCAAAGATAGAAGCAACATTTATTCAAATGGGTCAAGTCTTGAAAACAAAGCTGTCACGCAGCTCCAGCTTGACACCCAATAAAAAAAACTCCCTTCAATATCGATATCGTTTCACTGTATCGTACAAGACCTTGCGGTGGGATGCAACGATTAACTATATGACATACGGTCCAAGAACTATTTGTAAATTTGCTTCACTTCTCCATTTGAACTAAGTCCAGCGATTTCTACCAGCCCAGGTACTCATCCATCGTACGTTTCGTTTCATTCGTTCAACTGATGGTCCAGTGGTTTTCCATTATTCTGTCCTATGCTTTGGTTATAATTTCGATGTTCAGTGCACGACACACACAAATTGCGGAAAATACCCAAAAGCTATCATAAATTTCCATTTGTGTGCCTGTGTGTGTGTGGAAAGTAGTGCGTTGCAACCGATGGTAATAGAGGGAACTGATTTCCAAAGATGATTCAATTCAGTACATAGGTATGGATCTTTGCTAGTACCTACATATGACTAAGCATGCAGTGATAGGAGCTAGATTTCCATTCCAAATTTAAAAGAAACTTATCTTATTTAAACTACCCCGCCACTATCAGAATTACGTTGATGCTTACGAAGCGGGTACGGCGCACCCCCGGTATCAACTGTTCGGGACCATCTTATGCAAATATTTTCGAAATGGTAGCCTTGTTTAGAATAAATATCGAACCGATTTCCCAGTTCGTAAATTCAAGCTTGAACTCGTTTGTATTGTTTTGATGGTTGGAGAAAAGTGAATGTAGAAATGACGCCAGTGCAGTGCTCAGCAGTCACTCACTGCTTCCGATGTTGGTAATTATTTTGATGCGTCATCACGTTTCAAGATAAGCCCGGTCTTGGCTTACTGTGCCTTGTTTTTGTGTATACGCGTTCGAATTAGAATTTACCGAACCGCGCAAATATAAACAGAGCAGTCCAGCATGATGTACATGTGAGAGTTTCGTAGATCAGAACTCTTGATGCTAACAGCTTCGTTTTCGTTTCAAACACAGTCAGGGATTGATCGGGCTGGCGATTGCTTTCAAGGTTTCTGAGCAACTTCAGATTGCAGGTGAAACTGAGTTGAATTCCAATGGAATCCTGAATAGGATTCAAAAGATTTGTTTATGAAAATTCATAAATATCTATGAGGTTCATTTCTAAGGAAATCTGAGAGAAAAATTTCAAGAGCATTCTGATGATAAGAATTCCAAGGTGGTTCGAAGGAGAATTTGGAGAGCATTGAAACGTAATTCTGAAACATAAGCACCATTGGATTTTTCGGAGATTACTTAGGGGTATGCTGAGTAGAATTACAATGAAATATGTGAAAAATTTCAAGGAAAACTTCAAAAAAATTCGGAACTAGAACATCAAACTTATTTTGAAGAGAATTCTACGTTATTTGTGAGGAGAACTGCAAGTAAATTTTAGGAAGAATTTCAAGAAAAGAAGGAGAAATCAAAAGAATACTGGAAAAAAAATCGATGAAAATTCTGAGGACAATACCAAATAAATTCTGAGAAGAACTACAAGGGAATTCCGAGGATAATTCTAAAGGATTTCTGTTTTTCTTGTTCTAGTTTCAACTAAATTATGAGGAAGATTCCAAGGGAATACTTAGATGAGTATCAAGTGTATGTCAAAGTTGTTCCGGTGATATTTTTTTTAGAGAATTTAAAGGAGACTTTCGGGAGCATTTCTAGGAATTTATTGAACTTGTCCTAGTAAATTCTGAGCAAGTTTGTATAGCGGATCACAACCTCCTGCTCCACACTGCTTTTTCGATCTGTATTGAAAAACAACTGTGAGAAGTTTGAACAAATTTGGTTACGATTCGGATTTGTGGAAAAATTGGTAACTTTGAATTGGTAACTTTGAAAATATATTATTAATTTGCTTGTCGAAAATTCAATCATTGCTTAATTTTGCTCAAACCTGCGACTTATATTAAGAAAACTGCAGCACATCTTATCCAAGACTGCAAATCGATTCGACTAAAACGTAATTTATCTTTTACGTGGGCCAAGGCCTCGGCGCATACTTACGGGCGTCTATACAAACGTTGTCCTAAAGTAAAATGCAAATGCAAACCTTTTGCGTCGAATCGATTTGTGGCCTTCAACCATAGAGGTAACTCTAAGACCACTGGGTCCCGAAGAAAATCATTATTATTTTTGGCTCACTCAGTACCAGAACAACGGTCCCAAGCAGTCCCAAGCTATTTCACTCACCCCTGCATGTTCTGCATGAATCCACACACCCCTGATGTTATCTGTCAAACTTTCATAGCGAATCAAAACAAACATAGTGTAGTAATAGAATTTCAACTAGAATAGGGTACGTTAATCGTTTGCTTGGGACCAATAGGCTACTAAAGTGGCGAGCCAATTTAAAATCGTTAGTTTCGTATTGATTGTTGCTTCAACCAACCGGTGAAAACTAACGATTTTAAATTGACTCACTACTTGACTAGCCTATTGGTCCCAAGCAAATCGATTAACGTACCCCATTCTAGTCGAAATTCTAGTACTACACTATGTTTGTTTTGATTCGCTATGAAAGTTTGACAGATAAAATGTAGTATTCGCATATAATTGTAATTTTTAGTTTGATTTTGTTATTTTTATATAGATACCCAACAAACATTGAATGTTTAATAAGAGCTTATTCAGGCAAAAACAAGCTTATTCAGCTGTTAAACAACAGTATAGTTGTATTAACTTGACGAATCATACCTTGAATATAGTAGTAGTTACAGTGTTGCATGATCTAACAACCACTGCCTGCAACTAGTGTTAGAAGGGCCGCAGGGTTGATCAAGGCTAACATAACTCTAACACTAAAATGATCCCGAAACTAACGCTCATGCATTGCATTTTTAGTTATACAGTAGTTTTGTCTTCCTACTTATTTATCGATTGTTTTTATACTTTTCTAATAGACTGCCTAAGTTTCTTTTTCTCTGTTTTCATTATCTGTTGGTATTGTAATTACATTATAGCCTGAACAATGCGTAAAGAGCAAATCGAAACATTGAACATCGCGTGAAAGTGGAACTTAATGAAGGCCTAAGTACTTCTTCGTAGTTTCTAGTTTTCGGATTTGAAAGATCGTCGGTTACAGTGGCTTGCTTACTGAGCAAAAAAACGCGTTCCCAGGTCCTTACATATCAAAGATATGTATGGTAAAATCGCTTGTGTATCGTGCATTTTGCGAAACTTGTTGTTGTCGTCGGTTCCGCGTTAAAATGGTTACAACAATTTAAGCAACGGTATGATGTGATATGAGGGGCTCGGTGGCCTTAGAGCAACCGTTTTTGCTTACTGAGCAGAACATCATAAATCTAATCTCAGGCCCATCCACATTCAAGAGTCGACAATCGTTTTATTTGGTAATATGACTACATGGTAATAACAGCAACTCGGTGATTAAAAAGGTGCTCGTCTGCCTAGTGGCAAACGTTTTTGCTTACTGAGCAGAAGAGATCGTTAGGACATCAATTCAGCTTATCGTTTACCAAAACGAACCCTGCTGCCAACCCAACCCTCTTATCCAACATTCCAGTGATTCCTCGTGGAAGTGCAGAGGTGTTCTTGGCTTCCATCAAAGGGAGTGTCATGTCAAAACAATCCTTCCCATTCCTTTCTTGACCTGTGTTCGGGTGCGGCCGGCGCTGGTATTGCCTAATTTGAAATCTCCAGTTTTTACACATTGAGGATTATTGCTAGTCGCAAGCATCGTCTATTGGTTCTCTGTGTAATTACAGCTGATCTGGCAATAACAGAGTAGCAACCGTGGGCGGTCAATCAAGCTCAATCTCAAGCTATGAAAGTTTGACAGATAAAATGGGAGGTTCGTGGATTTTCCTATGTTTCGAGGGGTGCATCGATTAGCTTGGGACCGAAGAGCGTACTAGAGCCAAGCCAAAAAGTTGAGCACGTTTCTTCGGGACCTTCTAGTCTTAGAGTTACCTCTATGCTTCAACTAAGTTGTTCTGCTTATTTTTTTTCAATCTATGTGTTTGATTCGATCAAAATAGAGATTGTTTTTTTTATAAGTTTTGTCAAGCAAATGAATTGTTTCTTTAAATTTCCCTAGATCATTACCAAATTCGGTCGAATTTGGCACAGTCTTTGGGGACACAGATCGAAAGAACATTGGGACCAGGAGGTTGTAAAGTTGACCCACCCTACTGAGCAGATTTCAGAGAGAATTCCGCGGATAATTTCTTTAAAAATTTAGAAGAATACTTGTCGAATGCTGAGGGTATACTGCCAGAATGATTGAGAATTTGATAAGATTTTCATAACGAATTTAGAGAGTATTCTGTAGAGATTTTCTTGAGTATTAAAGAGCAATTTATTTTGGAATATCAGAACCATACCTGTTTCTATCTATTAAGCGTGAGAGCATCTCACAACAGCAAAGCAAAAAATTTCCTGCATCTTAGATAGAGTCACCCCCCTCGGAATAAAAGGAAACGTTAAGTGTCCAATTGATATTGACGGAATCAATAATATTTTGATTTTGTTTTATTTCGAAATTGTCATAGTTACTTACTTACTTATCCTGGTCCGACATCCCTTAGGATTGCACCTGCATCACAATGGTACGCCAATTCACTCGATCCGTGGCTGCTTGTCTCCAATTTCTTGATTGTCCCACACTTCCAAGATCCTGTTCCTCTTCGTCTTGTACCGGCCGGATTCGAGGCAAGCACCATTTTTGCGGGATTGTTGTCCGGCATTCTTAAAACGTCCCGCCCATCGTACCCGTCCAGCTTTCGCAACATTCTGGATACAGGGTTCGCCATAGAGTTGCGCCAGCTCGTGGTTCATCCTTCGCCTCCATACACCGTTCTCACATATCCCGCCAAAGATGGTCCTAAGCACTCGTCGTTCGAAAACACCCAGTGCATCGTCCACGTCTCGTGCCCGTAGATAACTACCGGTCTTATCAGCGTCTTGTACATGGTACATTTAGTACGGAGGTGAAGTTTACCCGACCTCAGGGTCTTGTGGAGTCCGTAGTAAGCATGACTTCCGGCAATAATACGCCGACGAATTTCTCTGCTGCAGTTGTTATCCGACGTCACCAATGATCCGAGGTACACAAATTCATCCACCACCTCGAACTCATCTCCGTCGATTGTCACGCATCTGCCTATGCGAGCCCTATCCCGCTCGGTTCCTCCAGCTAAGATACTTTGTCTTCGACGTATTCACCTTTAATCCAACCTTCTCTGCTCCACGTTTCAGCCTGGTGTAATGTTCCGCCACGGCCTGAAACGTTCTTCCGACAATGTCCACGTCGTCAGCGAAGCTTATTGAAGATCGTGCCCCGCATGTTAAAACCCGCACATTTCATAACACCTTCTAGCGCAATGTTGAACAGGAGGCAGGAAAGACCATCGCCTTGTCGAAGTCCTTTGCGAGTTTCAAACGAGTCCGATAACGCACCCGATATCTTCACGCAGCACTGTACACCATTCATCGTAGCCCTGATCAGTCTGGTCAGCTTCCCGGGAAAACCGTTCTCGTCCATAATCTTCCATAGCTCTTCACGGTCAATAGTATCATAAGCGCCCTTGAAATCGGAGAATAGGTGGTGCGTAGGAACTTGATATTCACGACACTTTTGGAGGATCTGCCGCAACGTAAAGATTTGGTCCGTTGTCGATCGCCCGTCCACAAAACCGGCTTGATAACTTCCCACAAATCTGCATGCTATTGCGCAAGATGATCTGGGAAAGTACTTTGTAGGCCGCGTCAAGAATAGTGGTCGCTCGATAGTTCTCACATTCTAGTTTGTCGCCTTTTTTATATACTGGGCATATTACCATAGAGGTAACTCTAAGACCAGAAGGTCCCGAAGAAACGAGCTCAACTTTTTGGCTCAGCTCTGGTACTATCTTCGGTCCCAAGCTAATCGATGCACCCCTCGAAACATAGTAAAATTCACGAACTCCTCATTTTATCTGTCAAATTTGCATAGCGAATCAAAACAAACATAGTGTAGTACTAGAATTTATACTATAATGGAGTACGTTAATCGTTTGCTTGGGACCAATAGGCTATTCAAATAGTGAGCCCATTTTAAATCGTTAGTTTCCACCGGGTGATATTACTCCCTATTTCCACTCCTCCGGTAGCTGTTCTGTATCCCAGATCCTGACTATCAGTCGGTGCAGACAAGTGGCCAACTTATCCGGGCCCATTTTGATAAGTTCCGCTCCGATACCGTCTTTCCCAACTGCTTTGTTGTTCTTAAGCTGTCGGATAGCATCCTTAACTTCACCTATCGTGGGAGCTGGCATGTCCCCCTCATCCGCTGTACCGACGAAGCCATTCATCCTGCCGCCTTGGTCCTCCGCCTCTGCGCTGCCGTTCAGATGCTCATCGTAGTGCTGCTTCCACCTTTCAATCACCTCACGTTCGTCCGTTAAGATACCCCCTTCCTTATCCCGACACATTTCGGCTCGCGGCACAAAGCCTTGGCGGGATGCGTTGAGCTTCTTGTAGAACTTGCGTGTTTCTTGAGAACCATACAGCTGCTCCATTTTTTCGCACTACAGCTCTTCCAGGTGGTGCTTCTTATCCCGGAAAAGATGGGTTTGCTGTCTTCGCTTCTGTTTATATCGCTCCACATTAGGGCGGGTTCCTTGCTGCAGCATCGCCACCCGCGCTGCGTTCTTCTCGTCTAAAACCGTCTGACACTCTTCGTCGAACCAATCGTTCCGTCGATTCTGCTCCACGAACCCAACGGCGCCTTCAGCAGCGCTGTTAATGGCTGCTTTCACGTTGCTCCAGCAGTCCTCAAGAGGGGCTTCGGTGAGCTCTCCCTCATCCGGCAACGCTGCGTCGAGGCATTGAACGTACTCAGTTGCGACTTCGGGCAGCTTCAGTCGCTCCAGATTGTACCGAATGTTGTTGGCAACGGAAAGTTTTTGGCGCACCTTGACCATAGTAGTGGTCCGCCGCGATAGGTCCCGACGTCGATAATGTCCGAGGAGTGCCTTCCGTCGATCAAAACGTGGTCGATTTGGGATTCTGTATTTACATTGCTTGCTTCCTGTACTTTTGTGTTTTTACGGCTAGCTTGTAGGGCCTGCACCAACCCCTATTGTCCAGCCGGGGGACCATCGTGCACAGCACTGTTTCAGCGTTGCCAGATTGTTTTAAAGCTTATCGGTACCAAAGGTATTAAAAAATCGATATTTACTATTTATTTAATTTTATATTTTTGCCGTTTTAGAAATCGAAAATTTTAATGACGACTGGGATTTGAGGGGAATTGCTTTGTCGCCGTCAATTTCTTAGTCTTAAAACACTCTTTATTTTTTTTAATGGAATTTTTAAAATTATCGTTGTCCTCAAGTGATGATCAAAATTGTGAGCAAGCAGTGTTTTTTTTTCAATTAAATATCATTAAATGAAACCAAAACATGGAAAATCAGTCACAACAACGACAAACAATATTTTCCCTTGAAAAAAGCCACAACCCATGGCCGAAATGTCCGGCAGATTAAATCGTAGTCGTTGCAGTGTTTTAAGACTGAGAAAGCCGTTCATCAAAGGAATTTTTTTTTAACTACGATCGGAAAATTCCGGAGAAAAACTCTGGGGAATGTTTGAATTAGCTTCTGAATGGAGCTGAAAAAACATCCAGAGAAAGACGAAAGAAGCTCTCCTGGATGAAGTTCGAGGAAAACTGGAAAACATCCGGGAAACTTCCAAGACACGAATTGAGAAATTTGTGGCGAAAATTTAAATAAACTATCGGAAAAAATCGGATGTCACATCCAAAGGAAGCCAGAAAAGTTTCGGAAACGGAAGTAAATTTTCAGAAGTAGCAATTTCCAGGGAAAGCCAGAAGAAGCTCGGAATAACCTTCCAATAGAAGTCGAACATCAAAAAACCTATGGCTTATGGTCAAACTTCCAGAAGAAGACGAATGAAATTTCTGGGAGAATTAATTGAACTTCCTGGAGAAGACGAAAGAAACTTCATGGAGACTCTGACAGAAACTTCCTAAGGTAGACTGGAAGAAAGTCGGAAGCCAGAGCGCTTGCGCAACAGTCGAAAGAAACAAGGACATAATTCCGGGATAAAGAGATTACTGAGGGATGTTCTAATGATCCAGAAAATTTTCCTGATATTCATAAAACATCCCCGAAGACTCCACAATTTCCCTGAAGTTTTCGGAACATTCCTGAAATGCACTTAAGAATATTCCTTAATTCCTCGAAATTCCTTAAAAGTTTTTTTTTTAATTTTCCTGAAATTAGGGGCTGTTATGGAGTTCTCTGGTCATCCGCGAAGAGCTCGGAACTTCCTTGATTATAATAAGGCTATCGGAATATATCTTATCATCTTTGAAGGTCTCTAGATTTTCTTGAAGATTACGAAATCTTCTAAGTCTTCTCACAATTTTCTTGAATTGATTGCAACATCAGCATTGAAGTTCTCTGATCTTCCCGAATTTTTTAATTTTTAAAAATTATCGACACTGCCATTAAAAAGCATAGAACTTCCCATAAAATGTTCTAATGTTCATGCAACATGCCTTACGTTTCCTAAATTTGCATGAGCCCCCTGCTGAAGTTTTCGGAAATTGCCTGAGTTTCTCGGAATTCCTTTATAATTTCAGCAATTTCATTGAAATTAATTAATCTGTCCTGATGTTCTCTGAGCTTCCTAAAGTTCCTGAAGACCATTAAATTTCCCTGAAGTTCTTTGGACTTATGAAGTTTCCAAAATATTTATGATGTTTCCTTAAGTTTTCGAATATTAACAGAGGTTAATGAAACTGTCTTTAATTTATCGAAACTTACACA
The DNA here is from genome assembly GCF_037179485.1 of Ochlerotatus camptorhynchus. Classification (NCBI taxonomy): domain Eukaryota; kingdom Metazoa; phylum Arthropoda; class Insecta; order Diptera; family Culicidae; genus Ochlerotatus; species Ochlerotatus camptorhynchus. The sequence goes on along the minus strand of NW_027040514.1, from coordinate 7,747,213 downwards.
AAAGTCTAGACTTTTCTGAAGTATCAGAACTTCTTAAATGTTCCTGCAGCTAGTGTGGATCCGCAATAAAAATCTGATAGCATCCTTGAAGTTCCGGGAAAGTAAAAACAACTGGCGGGAGAAGATGAAAGAATCATTCGAGCGAAGGCTGAAGAAACTTCCAAGGTAAGGTGGAAGAAAATTCAAGGAAAGTTGGATGAAACTTCAGGAAGTTTAAAAATGAATAAGATTTCCGGAAGTTAAATAACGTTTAAAACATATTTCTCGATTCCCTAGGAATTACCGGAAAGAGCCATCGACTATTTCTCGATTGATGGGTAGCCAAAAACGGTGAGAAAATGCAAACTTTAGTCGAAAGAGTATCAAGCATAAGGCATCTAGAGATGATTGTTTAGAATTTAAAAGGCTCAAAAAAATATGAGGTACTCAAAAAGATACAAGTCTCTAACAAAAAATGTCTCCGAAATTCGAGCGCGGGCAGGCAATAATAATTTTGATTATTTAAAAAAAATCGGTATAAAATCTCAAAAATCGGTATTCTGAGGAACCTTATCTGTGTATCGGTATCTAGTTCGGAAATCGGTATAAATACCGATAAATCGGTATATATGGCAACGCTGGTTTAGAGTCCTACGCTGGCACCAGGACGTTGATCAGCAGCTCCTAACATGGAGAACAGACGCTCGAAGACTGCACTCTCCGGATAGAGGAGACCCCCACCCTGTCAGCATACGACCAAGGTCCCACCGGAGTTGGTTACCCGATCTTCCCTATGGTTACTCGTACCCCAGCCGGCACCGCGGGGAGGTAGGAGTTATTGGACAAGAGGCTAAGGACCGCTAGTGGGGTCTATTTTATACCTGCAGATACGCGAAGTATCAATGGTACGCATTGTCCAGCTCCATAATCAATAGGATGGGTCATTATGATCATTTTTTCTGAACAATGTTTATTTGGTTCCATTCGGGGTCCCAAACAACTGTGCAAAATTTGGGGACGATTGGTTGTAACCCGGCTTACCGCATTGCGTTTGAAATTTGTATGGAAATTAGTATGGGAAAACCTATTTTTTTGCATCTTTATTATTAGGGACCACAGCCCAGAAAGTGCCTAACAACTTTGCTAAAGGATGTATGGTGCTGCAATGTATCTAAAAAAAGTTATAGCTGTTCAAAGATCAATGGTTCGAATTTAATTTCAAAAATCCCTTTTTTCTGCCAACACTGTCGGTGTACCAATGAAAGTCAGACTCCAAACTGAAATAACTTCGGAGTTTCTTATCTTATCGATTTGGTATGTTCAGATGAATTATTCAAAAACAATTTTTCAATCTCATAGGCATATTAAGTTATGAGGGGGGCTAACTATACCCCCGCCCCTCACTCATTTAAATGGAAGTAAAGTTTCAAACTGCAATAAATCCGGTGTTTCTGATCTTTTCAAGTGTGTTCAAAAACATGAACTCCATTTAATAGGCGTAGTTATATATGGGGGGGGGGGGGGGCTTACTATATCCTTTCCGCCGCTCACTTATACCAATGAAAGTAAAGATAAAGACTAAAATAACTTCGGAGTTTCCCATCTCTCGAGTTGTTCGGATGGGTTATTCAAAACCATTTGCTCAATCTCATAAGAGTAGTTGTAAAGCGAGTACCCCCAGTCAGGCATACCAAAAGTACTGCCTCATGACAGTATTCCAACGGCTGTCGCTTTCTTTTCCCTACGACAGCCTTGAGATTGAGCTATAAGCGACAGCCCACAGTGAGGCTGTTATACGACATGCAACGTTGCCGTCTTGTGCAGTACACGACAGCTCGTTCTTAGTCATGTATTTTGTTCGTTCGGCTATGACAGCCTCGGATGGTCATTCGTAACGTTCCTCGTACATACAACAAGCAGTCCGTCGAACTGCCGATTCGTTGCTGCTGTCTTTGAAATTTTGTTTGTATGTCGTAAGGCTGCTACTACACTACCAGTGTGGCGCCGGAGCTCGTTCGGTTGCTATCACGTTCGTGCTGCCCATTGCAAAATTTTCATCCGATATTTTTTTTAAAAACGCGCGGTCTCCAGCGAAAAATATAAGCCTACCCGACACCAACCTGACTTCTACCAAACCTCAACCCGATGTTGACCCGACATTGACCCGACATAAACACAAAATTGACCCGACATTTGGCCGACGTCGACCATAAATTGACCTTACATTGATCCGACATCGGGCTGACATATCTGTTCGGGATCATTCTTCTGGGTTTCTCCCATACTCCACTGCCGTATATCAATTGTATATAATGTCTCGTGACAGCCTTTTCGTGACGCCACTTGGGTAAGCTGAGGGATGTCGTCGGTTTGTGAAGGCTGTTATGACGACAGAAACATTGAGAACCTGGTCATAAAGAAATGTATAAATACAGCCCATTCGGTTCACTACGTTCCAAGCACGATGATTTTAGCAAAGCGGGTATAGATGCGACTTTTCTAATACAGCTTTCATTCGTTCGTGCGTGCGCTGTTGCCAATACACTTCGAATTACGGTACGGTAGCAAGCGGCAGTAAAGCACACAAAGCAACAGTCAATTCAGGTATAAACCAACTGTCGCGAGAAGGCTGTACTATTTGGAAGCCTGCCCCCAGTCCCTTCCTTACTCTTTGGTGCAATGTACAACGTCAGATATATTCACACAAATGTCATTGGATTGTAATGATTATATTTCATTTTAATATATTCTACGATTTCTCAGGGTACTTTTTTCAATGCTGTTTTATCACCTGAAGCAATTATTGCTGTTGAACTAGGTCTCGGTGAAGCAACTCGTTGTATCGCATTAACATAATCGGTATCATTTCTCCACTCGTTTGCCGGTTTTTGCATGAAGCCGAAAAGGAATCAGCACTGTTAGAAATGACGTTTGACTTTGGAGCCCAACTGAAACGTAGCTCACTTAAAGATAGCCCAACAAGCGAAATCCAACTGTTCCTGTGTCTGAGACGAAACTGGTGAAGACAGTTTTCGTTTTCTCCTGTTTTTTATTTTTATTTTTGATGTACGACTACTTCTGTGTTTTCTATATGCGGTTTAATATTTCAAATAAAAGCTTTATAAAGAAATTTAAAATTTTACAACTGCTAATAATTCAAACAACATCTCCTCACTAAACAAATGAACGGACAAGTGGATATTAAATATTTACACTACAACGTGATGGCGTCTTACAATCAACTGCGAAACCATTGACTTTTCAATGTCTCGGCATAAACTAAAACAATATTTTAACTCCATACGAAATCATAGCTCGTAACAAGTAAATATAGAATAGCAGATAATATTTTTTTATATATTCTTAAGAAAAACAAATTTGTATATGTATTTGTACTAGCAGTGGCGTTTCCTTAACCTCAATCTTCCTGTGTACCAACTCTCAAAACATAAACAATTATCAAAATATTGCTTGCAATGGATAGATATCGATTAAACTAGAAGATTAAGTGTATTTTTCAACCGATTCGAGCATGAATATGGCATTAAATCTGGTTTTGAAAGTTAGTGCACAGGTAAAAAGTGAGGTTACGGGACGCCACTGTGTACTAGTTCTACATCGGTTGATGAAAATAAATAAACAATTTTTGTTTTAAAAACTGCATATAATAAGCCCCCCCCCCTTCCGCTCTCTAACTACGCTTATGAGATTGAGCAAATGTTTTTCAATAATTCAACCTGAACATACCAAATCGATAAGATAAGAAACTCCGAAGTTATTTCCGTTTGAAACAATTGATATTACCCCCCCTCTCCAACTACACATATGAGATAGAGCTATTATTTTTGAATAATTCATCTTAATATACCAAATCAGTAAGATAAGAAACTCCGAAATTATTTCAGTTTGGAATCTGACTCCCATTGGTACACCGGCAGTGTTGGCAGAAAAAGGGATTTTTGGTGTTTAATTCAAACCATAAATATTTGAATAGTTATAACTTTTTTAAATACACCGTACTTCCTTTGGCAAAGCTGTTAGGCACTTCCTCGACTATATTTGTACATACTTAGTTGCATTGTTCATGCTAAATTGTGTTCTTTAGGGATAACAATCCAAAAAAGTTGGTTTTCCCATACTAATTTCCATACAAATTTCAAACGCAATGCGGAAAGCCGAGTTACAACCAATCGTTCCCAAATTTTGCACAGTTGTTTGGGTCTCCAAATGGAACCAAAAAAGGGTTGTTCTCGATTGATGAGGTAAAGTTTGCGTTTTTCCATATAACGATGACCCACTCTAATAATCATAGACCTATCACAAATTGTCAGAGGTTTCGAAAAAAGTGCTAGACGCAATATTCTAGCTTTTTTACTTCGAGATCTTTAATTTTTTTTATTGGCCTAGAATGTCAAAAAATGATATAGGAAAATGTTTAAGCTCTTGACATTTTTTCAAAGGTCAGAAATTTGAAGAAAAAAAAATGACACCTGGTAGTTTTAGTATTTGTACAAACACCGAGAAAAAAATCATGTCACAGAATCTTGAGATCCTTTTTCAGTTCAATAAGTTGTATTGTATTTCAATATGTATTTTTTACAATACCTTTCTTTAATAAATTTGTAATGGTTATTTTGCTTAACGACGTGTAAGGGGTATCATCCAAACCATTTGTGGAAATGTACGATAATTTGGGTTATTGTTCGTTTATGATATTTGTTTATTAGGGTTGTCTCTCCTTTCTCTTATCCTTCACCTATGCATCTAGCTTCTATGTTAAGGATAACCCTTATTTAATATTCGGCTGATTTAAATCGACTCGCATAAGTCATTATCTAAGAGCCATCTCATCTTTGTCTATTTGATTGCTGCATGGAAGGTGTACAATTGGTTACCAAAATTACACTGGCGACCAGGCTTAATGCCCCCTCCAGCATTGCACAATAATAATTATTAGTTAGTTAGTTAGTTATCTTTATTAAGGAGACTTTCAGCCGACCCTTGGTTCGTCTCCGGTGAATAATAATTAAATTGTATTGTATTTATTTTCCGTACTAATAATCAGGTAATACGGAAAGTAATTTCCAGGTCCAGGTTTTAGAAAAACATACTTAGAGGAAAGTTTCAATACTTGAGTATGAAATAATTTCAATGTTTCGAATAATAAAATTTCAAAGTAAGTGAGGCATATTCGAAAGACTTATGATAAAAAAAACACCAGGCATGGAAAATCACTTGCATTCATTTCATACATTCATTTACATTCATTTGCCTCTAACTTTTTTCATCAACAGCATTCCGTAAAATGATGTATTGAGCTTTTGTAGGTGTTGTTATTTGCTAAAACTTTTGCTCATAACTCAAATCTGTATCTCTTATGCATCACGAACTAGAGCGGGCAGAACTTTTTGCTGTTTTTCAGTGAATGTAAAATACATTCACTGAAAAACAGTAGTGGCTTCTGTTCGCTCTGGTTCGTCATGCATAAGAGATACGGATTTGACTTGTTAACAAAAGTTGTAGCTAATAACAAAACCTACAAAAGCTCTATACATAATTTTGCAGAATGCTGTTGAAGAAAAAAGTTAGAGGCAAATGAATGTAAATGATTGCACGAAATGAATGCAAATGATTTTTCATGCCTGAAGAACACTTTAGTACAAATATGCATACACTACCGACGAATCTTGGAAACGCTTCAAGAACGTTATTCACAGGAGTATTTGAACGTGAAAAACGTTTGTGCAGATAAATTCAGAATTTCTCCAACCCTGCTACGGACGCTCTCTCTTCTCTCTTTTTTTTACATATTTCTCTCGCTCTAGCGAGAGAACAAGGTTTCTCTCTATCTCTTCGTTCTGCATGATTCCTCGAGTATTCTTTCAAACGAACCAATGACAATTAATGAGTGTCAAATTGGACGTGTTCTACATGATACTAGATTCCCTTTCGCAGTTTTCAGAATTAAACACCTAACACCGGAAAAGTGACTGGTCCCTTACTTACAATCTTAAATTGGTTTTCCATGCCCCGAATTTAGAAAATAAGCACCAATCATCATGCTAGACAGACAAAACGTCCTAAGGAACAATCAAGCACCCATCATTCTAAACTGTACCCTGGATTGGATAATTGCTTACCCATGATTATCTTCAATAAATTATAGTAAATTTAAATGGGTGTTTTGTACCACATTCAATGACAAAAGAGCAACAGTTTGCAACGATTAATTCGATTTGTTTACATTTGTTACTTAGGATCTTTTGGAAAAGTACTCGACATTTGTCCACCTCGTGCAAGCTCAACGAGAAACGAGAGGATCCGCAATCTGATAGCAGCCAGGCGAGTCCTACGCTCTTCTGCAACTACCTACCTACCTATCATCAGAAACGCCAAACCAGCTCAGCTGTGCGATGAATGCTCACCAACCACCAGTCGTTCGGTTCAGTTCGCGTTTGTCAGCCGTTCGAGATGGATGTAATCGTGGGTAACAGTTTGGTGGCTACGACCGGTCAAGCGGTAACCATGGCCGGTGGCGGCAGTGGCAGTGGCGGTGCATTGGCACAATCATCAGCGTCCCGGTCGCTGCGAGTGCGCACATCGAGCCAAAGTGGAAAATTTAACGACGGTGGTGCTTTAAGTGAAATTCAGCTTTGTCCCAGTGTGATGTCCGAGGATACCAAGAAGATGCTTCCGCCGACGACGGAAACCATCCAAACCAAACCGTTCCCGATACGAGGTGAGTCTTCCAAGGGGCCGCCAGCCATGTCCCATGTGTGTACAGAAATTGACCTCAACAACCGGCGAATGGTGACGACTACTGCCTACTTGTTGTAATCACAGAATGCAGAATAACACCAATCGCTGGGTATTGTCTATGACTGAGAAGCCGCGTGGATCGAGCAGCGGCGACTGAGCAGCAGCAGAGAGGTGGAGTTGCATCGTACGATATTTTCTTCCATTTTCTTGCTCCCACCCCCCCTCCCCGGCTCGTCGTAGAAGCAAGAATTGTTGCTCTCGATGGCGTTGACTGCAATCAGTGGTCTAGATTGCAATTAAAAGAAATTAATAACTATCACGCGAATTCACGACGGCGACCGATGATGATGGCCACCGTGACAGTTGGCATAGTAAACGGGTTTGATTTTGCTTTAATTAGTTAGTAAACATCTCCACCTGTGGTCTAAGTGGTCGCAGGGCGAGGGGAATGCTATGGCAACCGCCAGTGGTGCACGTTTCAAGCAATAAGCAGCAGGTGAGCGCCGCGGCAGAAGAGAAATTTTAGTTCCGAAATAATTCGCGATGGTGGGAATGGTGGAAAAGTGACGGAATTGGCATTGAAATGAAGCAACGAGTGTGCAAAAATAGAACAACATTTTCTTTCCCTCTCGGCAACCCGCGTTTGCCTACCTACCTGTGGGTGTGGTGGTGTGGATCTAAGATGGTTTCTAAACATCAGGAAGGGGTATGACGAAATGGGGAGATATACATTCGGTTTCTATCGATGCCATTGCATATTGTTAGGTTTTATTTTTTTTCTTAGTTCTGGGATCGACTTGACTTTGTTGCAGTGGAAAACGTGGCTCACAAGGCATGACACATTGTTGTGCAGTTTAATGTTTACCGACCGGTTCAATTTAGAACTGGCTGTTGGATTGTTGTGTAGAAGATATGTAGGATGAAACATCTGGTTAATGTGTTTATTCGGTGATTTCTTGTGATGCTTCGCCCGCACACTGATTTTAAAACTATCTTGTAATTCAGTGGCCAACATAATGCCAAGTATGATACAGATCTATTGGTAGCATTTCAATTGACATTCATACTACCGAGTCTGCAAACGCCGTGGGGAAGCTGTGACACGGCATGCCTGTCCTGTTGCCGAGAAGCGAGCTTGTTCACAGCAGCGCCACGGAGTTTGATTGATTGATTGATTTCTTTATTATCCACGGAGTTTGCAGGCTCGGTAGTATGACTATTAATTGAACTATGATTTTAAAAGAAGATTCCAGTGTGTATTCATTTTACAATTTTTAAACTTCTACGGATTTTTCAAAACATGCCCGAGTCGTGAGACGAAGAATTGCTGGATATAGTTTTGTTTTTCAAGAAATTCTGAAAAATATATAATTTAGGAATAGTGCTGGAGCAACTCAAAAAAATATGAAGAGCTTTGATTGATTGATTGATTTATCTTTATTACCTCCAATGAAGAGCTTTGAGTGGGTTGGTTTATTTCCTTTAAATTCCGTTATAATTGCTTATCTTTTGACAGATACGCGTATTTCGTCTACTACTTGCAGACTTCATCAGTGCCAAGTACTCTACACCACTTGGCAATTCTCCAAATCGGAACACTGTTCCTATAGAAGCGGACGATGGCGGTAGTTGCTAACTTTGGTTCCTTTAATAGTGGAATCCATTGGTTACTAGAAACTGCAACTATAGGTAGATTAGGAATACATAAGGATTTACATCAGATTCTGTTTGTCTGTAGAGTAAATGTAAACAGACACAAAAAATAAGATTTTGTCTCGAGAGCTTCCAAGACAAGTCGAACGAAATCGAACAGATTTTAATTTTAGTCCTCAGCCCTTCATTATCACTTTTTTGGAAGAGCTATCAATCCATGTCTAAGCAATGTGTATAACTCAAGAAACTTGTTTTGATGTAAACAAATATTTTTTTAATACTAATAATTCCTCAAAAAGCTTGCTTAACCCATTAACGCCTAGATTATTTCACATTCATAATGAATACTGGAGAACTTTGATATAGCCTATGAATTGTTTTAGCGACATTGAAAATCTACGATCTCAATTTTTATTATTTTTGTTTTCGCCTGCTCGGCAATTTTTTGCCGAGCTTTGCACAGCCTAGTGCTCTGTATTAAATTTTACTGAGATCCCAGCAAACATGACGTTTTACCCTTCTTACAAAGAAGGGTATAGATATCACTTGACAAACCGACTATCGATCCGAGGCCCGGAGGGCCGAGTGTCATATACCATTCGACTCAGCTCGACGAGATCCGAACATGTCTGTGTGTGTGTGTGTGTGTGTGTGTGTGTGTGTGTGTGTGTGTGTGTGTGTGTGTGTGTGTGTGTGTGTGTGTGTGTGTGTGTGTGTGTGTGTGTGTGTGTGTGTGTGTGTGTGTGTGTGTGTGTGTGTGTGTGTGTGTGTGTTGTGTGTGTGTGTGTGTGTGTGTGTGTGTGTGTGTGTGTGTGTGTGTGTGTGTGTGTGTGTGTGTGTGTGTGTGTGTGTGTGTGTGTGTGTGTGAGTGTGTGTGTGTGTGTGTGTGTGTGTGTGTGTGTGTGTGTGTGTGTGTGTGTGTGTTTTTTTTTGGCAAGGAGGAAACCTTCAAAAAGGCCATCGTGCCACCGCTTGACGACTGGGCGCACAGTCGCGGTGACACGGTGTGTGGGATTCTTACCGCACTAAAACCTCCTTAGACGCCTTGCCCTTTTCCCCCGGAACCACTTGTCGTATTACTTCGGAGGGGGCCGTGCATTACGCACCTCACTTTACCTCAGCTAATTGGCGCTTCCAGTTCGCTGATCGTCTCTCCAATTTGTGAGCCATTTATCTCCCAGCGTCACGTTCTACTCGGTTATCCCTGGTGGTGGATACAGCCTACTCTGACGGAGAGTTCTCCCGGCTTCGGCTTTCAGTTCGCACTTGTGTGAGCACATTACTACTTTCTAGTTGGTCTTCCCGCCATTTTCGCTGCAGCG